>NW_008238448.1:5978497-5990188 GCF_000691975.1 Corvus brachyrhynchos | reverse complement strand
CCGGGCAGGCGCCCGCCGGGAGACGGTGCGGGGAATCGACCCTGACTTCAGAAACGATGAGCCTGCAATTAAGAAAGCTTCCTGGCATCTCTGCCTTCCTACATGGAAAACCCGCAAGCCAAAAGTACCATTTTAAATCTATCCCGATCTTACGAATGAAAATTAGAGGTAGCTCCCTAATGATACAAGCTGCAAGGTGATCAGTGGGCTGGAGCACCTTTCCTCTGAAGAGAGGCTGAGAGAGCTGAGGTTGTTCAGCCTGGAGAAGAGAAAGCTCTGGGGAGACCTTATTGTGGCCTTCCAGTACTTGGGAGCATCTCTCATGCGGAGAGACTGCAGAAGCTGGGCCTGTTTATTCCAGAGAACAGAAGACTAGGGGGAAATCTCATTAATGCATATAAATGTGTCAAAGGCACGTGCCAAGGGGGTGGTGCCAGACTCTTTTCAGTGGTGTGCAGTGACAGGACGAGGAGCAATGGCCATAAACTAAACCACAAGAAGTTCCACCTCCACATGAGGAAGAACTTCTTTATGTTGAGGGTGGCAGGGCACTGGAACAGAGGTCAGGGAGTCTCCATCTCTGAAGACCTTCAAAACCTTTTGTATGGGCAGATAGTAACAGGACAAGTGGTAATGGTTTTAAACTAAAAGAAGAGAGCTTTAGATGAGGTGGTAGGGAAAATGCCATATTCAGAGGGTGGTAAGGCACTGCAACAGGCTGCTCTGAGAAGCTCTGGATGTTCCATCCCTGGAAGTGTTCAAGGCTAGGTTGGATGTGGCTTTATCAACCTGGTCTAGTGTATGGCCATGACAAGGAGTCAGAACTGGATAATCTTTAAGGTCTCTTCCAACCCAAAATTTTCTGTGATTCTGTGATACTATATAGTTCTTAAATACCTCACTGTAACTGTGATAGACTGCTGTGGTGAATAGTTAAGCATAGTTCAATATGCCACTATGTTTTCTTTCTTTTTTTTTATTTTTTAAGGCTTCAGATAAATTAATTAGACTGTTAGGGTTTGATTATGGTTTCACTAAAGACTCAAAATAGGAATAGATGCTGGCCTATTAGGGTTACAGCTCATTTAAAGAAATGTATAGTATAATCTATCAAGCGTAACGGCATTGTGTTTGAGCTCAGGAAGCATTCTTTCCAAAGCTCTATGTAGTTAAAGGGTAATTTACTGAGATTTCTAACTAATTAGACTCACACAAACTAACACACACCTAGGTATGCCAGAGTTAAGATTTCCCAACCCAGGATGAAACCATCTTCTAAAAACCCACAAAGAAATAAAACTGATCTAACATAACTGAGGTTCCTCCACTCCTCCACTTAGGAAGACTGGAAGAATCATTGGCTCTTGTACTATATCTTGGCACACATTGAAACTAAATCTAAACTTTAAGGAGCAGGGAGTACAGCCATTTCCAGAAACTATAATTCCTCCCTCACATGCTGTTGTTTATTGGTTTTGGAACTGCAAGATGAAATATTAAGGCCATATAATTCTTTATTGCAAATGCTATGGCAGAGGTGCTCGGTGCTCAGCAGAGCTACTAACATCATCCCCCTCACAGTCTGAACCCAGAATCTATTGCCTGGATGTCTGAGCATGCATGTCTCTCTTTGGAGAGCTGTTTTCCAATGTTACATCTGGTATTTCTTTACATAAATTCAGGGAGCAGCTTCCAAGTGCTGATGTTGAGCCTGGGTGCGGAGATGGATGGCATTTGGCTGCTGTCTAGGATGGCAGAGCAGGGGCCAGCTTAGGAATTTGGTAAAATTGTCTGGAGGATTTAGGAGAAAGTGAGAGGACGCTTCTGTTTAAATTGTTTGGTCTCAGAAGCACAGGAACCATCAGCCAGCACACAGATGAAAGATGCCCTTTGTGTGAAACCTCTCATCATAAGCAGATCATTAAGGAGTGAGCCTCTGAAGCAGTGCCTGTTACGGATGCCGATAGAATCTGTTTCATTTCTTTCTATTGCTGCTCTAAGCATTTTAAAAGCACTCTATAATTATTTTTGCTGTGATAATTAGGTCGAATCCAAGATAGCTGTCCTTTTGCATCCCTATCTCTTAATCATTTGATAAGCTGTTCTATCACACAGAGTTAGATAAGATGGAAGTGTAAAGATGGCTTATCACAAGCTCACACTAATCCTCCTACTCACCTTCTTTGTTCTGAAGGCATTCTTAGCTACTGAGAAATACTTCACCCAGGTGTAAGAGTTAGAGGCATAACACTTGAACCCAAACACAACTGACTGGCAGCATAATTGCAAGTTGTAAAGGTAACATGAGATTTCATGACCGGCACTTGCCAGTCTTGAATGTTGTGTCATTGGTACAATTGTGCAGTACCTCTAGTGAAGTTACTAATAATTACAACTAACTTTGTATTTACAGTAGAGAACACAACAGCATGTATGCTCATACTTTTGGTCGCCAGTTTTACTCCACAGAAAGCTCAGGCTTTCTAATGAAATTCCAGAAAATTTCTGCTTTCTGTGACCCAGGGCATGCCTGCAGCATCAGAAAGATATTTACTGTTGCAGATAAAAATGACCAAGTGTATCTACATGGGTAAACCAGACAGCTTTTAGAAGAGCTCTCTTACTGTAGATTTCTTTGCCATTTTTTCAAGTTACATATTTTATCCATTTGTCCATAAAGAACTGTGCTTTATGCAAAGAATTGAATTACACTCTCCAATTACTAGTCACAGGTGTACTACAAAGAGAAAATCCCCAAGATAGAAATAGTTTCATTAAAAGAAACCCAAGTTACTGTCAACAAACCAGAATGCTCACTGTAAATTAAGTGAGCCCTGAACTGCCCCATTGAACACAGATTTTTGTTAGATGTGATCTAGATACCACTTCAGTAAAACAAACCTATACCACATTTGCTTCTTAGCAAGAGATCTGATTTCCAGGAAAGGTGTTAGAAGAGAAACATTTCCCATTTAAGAATTAAGAGAAATACAGGCATTTTCCAAGTCCCGTTATATGCTTTGCTACAGCCATTCTTCCTTATTTTCTCTGAGCAACAGGAAAAAAGAAAGTTTGCTTTAAATCTTCAGAAAGGTACTTCAGAATTTTCTCTACACATACCTTAAAACCTTCATACTAAGAAAGGAAAGCACTCTAAATGCCTATGAAAAACCTTTGGTTACTTCTGCCTAAATCATATTTCATCTGAATGGTACAAGCCACATTCATCCCTTAATGTTCAAAGATGTCCCCAAGCTTTTTTTGAGATATGGTTTTGTAGATATTTTGCTGCAACACACAATTTGCAATGTAGCACCATTCTAAAATCATTAGTACAGGAAAGATAAATGTTGCATTTACATGGATAGAATCCAGACACTTGGCTAGGCTGGTAACTAATACAAATATGTATATAGATTGGAAATTACTACATTATCTTTAAGTGTTTGTACTTTGATGACAGAAAAAATGGTAAAGATTTCGTAAACTATCTTAATTGGTATGTATTGATTTACCTGTTTCAAGACAACTCTTTAAATAAAAGAAAATTTGTTTAAAAAGTTGTATGACAGGATTGAGTTAAAAGGACTTACCTGTGACTATTATAAGTTAGTGATTTATGAGACAAACCAAAGTAAGTTCACTGCCCCTTTAATAAAATTATTTTTCCTCTTTAAAACCAGATTTGGTTATCTGTGATACATTGTAAGGGCCTGACAGTAATTTTGAGAATAAGTTAATTCACTGTGCTCCAAAAGTCAGTCCATTCACAGTCTGTCATTTCTTATGCCCTGTAAAATGTCACAGGTCAGCACTGCTATCAAAAGAAGTAATCTTGCCTTCCTCCACCCATTCTGCTCCTCCCTACATTTCCATCTTCCCTGATCTATGCAGCTGTTTAATAAATGAGATCAGTTCCACAATCCAGATTAAAATTAACCCCCCCTTTTTTGTGCTTAAATTTAACATGGGTCAGTTTTTTGATCTGCTTCACCTGCCACTGCATAAATCCTTACTCTGGCACAAGAGAGGGAGCAGCATGAGGGCAAGAATGAACTGGGGCACCATAAATTAGCGTAGAGAATATATGAAGCTGAAAGTATAATTCAAAAAATGGCTTTAACAGATAGGCATCTAGAAACAATTGTGCTCTATTCTATTGCTTGTGAGGGCTTTTTTTTGTTTGAGATTATGTGCCCAAAGCACATGAATATAATACTGCCACTGCATTATCTGAGAACTTGCTTGTGTTCTCTTTAGGTGCTCGCCTTTTCTCTTTGTGCTTTAAAGACACAGAGCTGAACCCTGGACTTGTGCTTTAAATCCTGCAAGCTGTGTCTTTGGGGAGGAGGAAAGCAACTGACAAGTTAGAAAAAAATCTTTCCTTCTGGCAGAAACAAGACAAGACTTCCTTCCTTCTCCACAGGCTGCTAGTTTTGCAGGATAGAAATTTTTTCTGTCTCTTATAGATTTCTTTCAGATTTGCTAAACCATCGTTGCCAGACAACATTTATGTCTGGACCATTGCAAACCCCTTACCTTAAGAATACAGCTGGAGGATATTTAACAAAAATATATCCCTGGAGGCTGAGTAGCAGTAGACAGTCCTCCTTTTCTAATTACAAGTTGTACTCCAAGGTCCAGTGGGAGATTTGGCCAAGAAGTACATAACAGATTTCTTAGTGAAAATTAGGTTATCAGCATTACTCGGCTCTTCTGGTTATAAAAACTGTGATTCTAGCAAACATGGTATTTGAGCAACTAGAGCCAAAGCTACTCTTCTATAGCTATCTGTATCACATCATAGTCAATAGTGAAAAACATCCATGTTTTCTAATGCTACCCCCTCAAAAGTCATCCCTGAAAACCTGAATTAAATTATTTAATTGTCTTAGATTTAAAAAAAAAAATAATGTTGACAGTTCACCAGCAGAGAAAATTTTAGTAGACCACAACAGCAGTGCTGCACACTGGGTCAAATACAAGGCCTCTTCCTAGCTAATTGCAATGCAGCCAATGAAAATTCCCTAGAGAAGCACTTGCTTATTAATACCTACATAGTATTCTCTGTTGCCATAACATTTCCCTTAGTTTTCACCATCATATTGCCCTTCCAAAGTCACACCTCTCTCTGCTTTCATAAAACTTTCTACTTTGTCCTGCTGATAGACTACCCTTTTGGTGGTGGACTCTAATCACTGAGCTACTGAGCTAATGACAATGGGGAATAGGTTACCTGTGATATGAGAAAATCCCACAGTCCGAGTTACACAAAGCCTATCTACCAAATGTGAAATCAGACATGCTGGAATTTTGGAATTTTTTTTTTTTCTCCTGAGCTAATACAAATTTTCGTCTGCTGGAAGCTGAAGGAAGGAAAAATAAAATGTCATACTGTACAAGCTGCCCACTCTCTGAATACAATGACTGTCCAGCTGCATGCCTGGGAAGATGCAGAGACAAACAGGCAATGGAAGTTCATATAAGCTGGCATGTCTCTCTTATATTACTTGAAATACAATGAAATATTATTAAGTAGCATTCTTGTGTGAGTATATGAATGCTGATTTTCTCAATGAATAGACCAATGCTAGACAGGAGATGAACCATTCAGCTGCAAGGCAAAAAAAATCTAAAAATCAGAGAGTAATTGTTAGTAATGTTTTGTTTCTCTGCAAGGATTTTTTTGTTCCTTGCTTTGGTCTGGAATAAAGTGATTCTTCACCATTTTCAGATATTTTGCATAGCCAGTAGCTGTTACATTCTACAGAGAAAATAAGAGACAGAAGTAAGACTTGCCAAGGAAGAAAGCTTTGCTTTGCATTTCTTGGATAGGATGTACAGAAGATAAAAGTTTATTTCCTGGAAACTGAGTTGGTTTTTAATGTTTTGCATTGTAGCTGAACTTCTCTTCAGAGTTTGTGGGTGGCTGTTAAGAGTCTTAAGTATAAAGTACTTAATTGATAGAAGTTTTTACTTAATCTTTTGAAAATTTGTTTTAAACTTTTTGCCAATAATTTGATCTATGCCAAATAAATACTTAGTTCAAGCAAAAAGCTGAGCACCTATCTTTGTGTGCAATTAGACACTTCAAACTTTCAGAGTAGGCAGCTGGAGAGAGACAAAACCTCCAGTATGACTACCAGTCAAATCACAGACATAAAGCCCCGTGTTTTAAGGTCCCTCCTTGTTTTGCAAGCTATTCAATAGGAAGTTTTACTGAAATTCTCATAAATTTGCTGAACTAGAGTTCAATGGCTGTTGGAAATTTGGGGTCAAATATCTGCATTGATAGGTGCCTAAATTATTTGAAATAAAATCTTACTAGGATTTTTTCAAGAGCATCTAGCATGTGAGAAGCACTCACAACCCTTTGCATTTTAAAATCATTGGATAAAATTCAAAGACTAAGCTCCAAGTCTCTTTCTCACCCTTTGAGAGTTAGTTCCCAGCTGCCAGCTGATACAATCATCCTCCCTTTGCTTGCTCTTCCAGGCTTGTGCTCTTTGCAGCGTAGAATTCCAGTTCCAAAAGACTCCTTAATTTCCCACTTTGCATAAAGTGATGGGTAAGAAATATTGGTGCAAGGAAGGGAAGGTGAGTTTTAATTTTTTTGGCTGAGTTAAAATTAAGTCCTGATCTTTTATATTGCAGGCAAATGATCTATTAATATACTATATCTAGAGCCAACAGCAGCTCCTCAGCAGATATGTTCTGAAGAAAGCTCCCTTCTGTTATTTCTAAGAGCAGTTTCTAGGCTCTGGGTGCTTTCTAAATAAAAAACCTTCATTTGCAGCCCTAATTCATACCCTTAATCTCCAGGGAGTACAGAATTGCAGTTACACTGTTCTGTATGACACAGCCCTTTAGCTGGCCCAGCACAGCTCCCTGCTCACAGGCACTTGCTGGATGGCCTGTGTAGGGTCTTGGCTCTCCCCATGCATGCCGAGAAGGACACGTAACTCAGGTGTGAATCTCACTCCATGCACCTCAAAGTTAGGCGCTGCCACCACTGTTGGAAATCTGGCCATTAACTGTTTTGCTGAAGGCAAAATAGAAAACCAGAAATAGTCAGAATTGTAATTCAAGGGAATTTGTCTTTCAGCTGCCTTTTTTTTGGTATTTCTGTTAATTTTTTTCACTTTTGCTGTTTTTCCTTATATTTCTCTCACCAAAATGAGATTTTGTAGTATTTTACCTGCATTAAGGGAAACTTGCATATTGTTGCCATTTACTAAGACAAATGAAAAGAAAACAATGCATAGTTACTATCCTAAATAATTTGGATGATATATTAAAATGTTTTTAACTTTGAACGTGGACTGTTACAGTTCAAGAAATGTGGCCTAAATGTAGGGCATGAGTTGTATATACTTGTCTCTGGGAAACCAGTTTCACAATGAAGAACTCATATATTTAGAATGTAAGCTGCCAGATACTAGCACCTTTAGATTCCTTATCATAATAATTATTTAAGTTCAAGCTTGACATACTTGTTTTAAAAAAATATCAATTTTAGGGACTCTGTCATTTAAGATGTAGTCACTGGAAATCACAATCCTGATGGAATTCAATGGTTTTTATTTGTTGGCCTCGGCAGCTGTGTATTAGTAAAATAAATAAATTAAATAAACAGCAACATCTGTTCCAGTCACTAGAGGCTTATTGCTGGAGTTATCTGCATCAGATGGGATGAGATGCTCTAGTAGAGGAGCTTGGCTTTCCAGAGCAGAGATTAGTGAAATCAGTAGGAATAAATATGTAGAATTGTGTGACCTGTGGGAAATACCTCACCTGCCAAATGATGACGCTAACTTGTGTTAAAGTTTGAAGTCCTCTAGTATCTATTCTGCATTATTCATACGGGTAGAAATCCCATTATATTCTAAGAGCTAGTACAGTCTCAGTCTGTATGTTATTAAAAGGAAAATCTGTGGCATAGTTGAAAACCTAAGCCTGTAAATTTTTTCTTTTAGTTTATTATTATTGGATCCAGGATACCTTACTCCATATATGTGTATGAAGAGTATAAATGTGTGTGTGTATATATATGTATGACCATACACATAATTGTGTGTATGTGGGTGTGAGTGCAACTGAAAAACACACGTATGACCATACTTGCTGTAGTCAAGGCACCTCCCTATTTTGTTTTGAGAAACTAAGCAATAAACACATTGGATAGTTGTGATGCACAGAAAGTAAGAAAAGGCAACCTAATGATGCCTCAGGATTCCAACTCCATGAATATCTCAATAAACCTGAGAGAGCACAAAATAGGTATTCCTCTGCAAGTATTCCAATGCTGGTATTCTTACATGATAAATTAATCAAAACTCTGGTACAATTTTTAAAAAGATGCAAATTAAATTCTTCATCAGCTGGACATGCGTAACTTGCCAATTTCATGAAAATAACCTGGGAAAGTTGCATATATCTGTAGGAAAAAAGTGGCAGAATGAACTAGAATGTTTCACTTTTTTATTGGAATGTGGAAAGTTAAATGGAAGTTGCTTACTGGGTTTGCAACTGTATCCAGGAATATATGAGAATAAGAAATACTAAAATTGGAATGAAAACAGAATTGAAGTTTATAGACTTCTTCCAAAGATGACTGTGCTGCTGAAGGGCTATAGTTATACAGTGCACGGTTGTTTCACATGGCAAAACCAGATTTCTTTGAAACCAATTCTGTATGAATCCTAAGCACTTCAGAAAATAATTTATGGTAGTTAATCTGTTCCTAGCTGGAACTCACAAGCAGGCTTCTTTGATAGAAATTGCTCTCTCTGGGAATCATGGAACCATGGAATGGTTTGTGTTGGAAGGGACCTTAAAAAATCATCCAGTTCCAACCGCTCTGCCATGAGCAGGGACACCTTCCACTAGACCAGGTTGCTGAAAGCCCCATCCAATGGTCTTGAACACTTTGAGGGAGGGGGCAGCCACAGCTGCTCTGGGTGACCTCTTCCAGTGCCTCACACCCTCCCAGTAAAGAATTTCTTCCTAGTATCTAATCTAATCTAATCTAAATCTACCGTCTCTCATTTTAAAGCCTTTTCCCCTTGTCCAATAAATGCCCATATAAAACATTCCTCTCCAGCTTTCTTGCAGGCCTTCCTTAGGTACTGGAAGGCTGCTATAAAGTCTCCCTGGAGCCTTTTCTTTTCCGGGTCAAAGAACCCAAACTCTCTCTCAGCCTTTCTTCATAGGAGTAGTGTTCCAGCCATCTGATCATTCCATGGCACTCCTCTGGACTCACTCCAACAGGTCCACATCCTTCTTCGTTTCCCCACCTTATTCCTCACCTTCTTCTGGTTCAATTGTAACTACCAGAGATGCATAGAAACACAGAATCATTCATGTTGTCAGAGATCTCTGGAGGCCACCCTGGTCAACACCCTGCTCAGAGCAGTGCCAATTAAATCAGGGTGCTCAGGGCTTTTTCCAGCGTAGATTTAAATGCTTCAAAAGTTGCTACGGATGGAAATTCCACAACCTTTCTGGGCCACTATTCCAGTATTGGACTGCCCTCATGGTAACAAAGTTGTTTCTGATACCTAGTGGGAATTTCTGTTTTCTAACTTAACTCCCATGGCCTCTTGCCCTATTGCTCTGCACCTTCAATAAAAGATAAGGGCATGCTGCCAGCTACATTCAACTCAATCTCAAACAAACTCCAGCAGTATCTCCCAATCCTTTTATGCAGAGCTGCTCTTTACCCATCTGGCTTCTAGCCTGTCCTATTGCATTAAATTACTCCATCCCTGACACAGGACTTTGCATTTGCCCTAGTTAAACTTTATGAGGTCCCCATCAGCCCACTCATCCAGGATACAGAGGTCCTTCTGAATAGCCACTCTGCTCTCTAGCCATGCTCTCCAGTTTGGTATCACTCACAAACGTGTTATACATACAATCCATCCCATCATCTGGGTCTTTATTAAAGATGTTATACAGTATTGACCTTAATATGCAACTCTAACTGAAGGCCCTACTAATAAGTGACAGCTAGCTGGATTTTGTACCCTTGGTCCTAGATAGTTTTCTGAAGCCTTTTGATGTTTATTCCCTTAATTTCAGTCAGTAGAATCTGTGGCACCATTATTGTCATAACATAAGCACTAGAGTGCTGCCAATGGAGAGATCTGGTTGCAGGTTTAAAGCAAGTGAGTAAGAAGCAGGTAGTGGTAGTGTGAGGGATAGTAACTGAAGCTTAGGAGGAGGTCTCAGGATCAAAGGGGAGTAAATAAAGTGGAGGACTAGTCTCACTGATTATAATTGATATGGAAAAAAGTACTTCTGGCACTTCCTTGGCTCAGAAAGTTTCTGAACAGCTTGCTGCTGGAGAGAGAGGTTACTCAAGCTATTTTCATACTTTTCCTGGAAGTATGGACTTTTTGCTATTGTAGAAGATAGGATATCAGGCTGGACAGACCCATCTGCGGCTCACTTTGTGAGCCATTACTGTGTACTTGACTTTCATCTCTTTTCACATTAAAAACATGAAAGTATCAACAGGCTAAGTGGTAGTGATATAGAAGTTGAAGAAAAGAAGATGTTGACTTTGTTTTGATAACCAGGAAGATACTGAGAAGGTTGGAGGTTCCCACTATTTTTTTAATTCTTTAGAAACATCCATTTATTGCAAGTAACTGTTACAGTTCTGGGAAGTATTTAAATTCTCTGAAATTTAGTCATTGAATGTCAGCCAAGTAAGTCAGATGGGTATGTGTGGGTAAAAGGGATATGTGGTAATTTGAAGGAACATGAGTTTGCCAGCAGAGGTTTCCTCAACTTTGTGTGAGGGTACTCTTTAGTTTTCAATTTGTTTCTCAGTCTGATAGGTAATCTTCAGGCTTGCTGAAGTCAAAGTTGTTCACTTTAAAGTATAGTGCAGCCAATATTTGATTACTAATTGGTTGGCATTTATCTCTCCACTTTTCTCAATTTTGTATTACTCCTGGTTTCCAAAGGACATAAGTAATATGTGGACATCACAGATACAAAACTCAAGAATTGCAGCATGAAGATATTTATTGTGTAATAACTAAATTTGATAATTGCAGCCATTTGAAGTAAAATTATAAATGGTTCATATAAAATAATTTTGGTTTTAAGGATAATGAGCTGTATAATTTAGTAGCACTGGGAACTAACTTCTTTAAAAGTTGCTGTGGCTAATGCTTTTCTCACACTAATTTCATGCTGTTGAAACTCCACCAGCATTAATGGAGTTAATCCTAGTTTTCATTTACATAAATGCAAAGAAAACTCAGCCTCGGTGATTTTTTACATACTGTTTCAAGGGTGCTTGAAATTGCTAAACCCACTTAATTCCACATAAAAATAAAGCGTAATGCAGAGAGATCTAATTGTTCTTATTTCACACATAGAACTCGATGGCAAACAACAGAACAATGAAATACTGTTCTTTGACATTTTAGATTTGCAATGCTGGGTGAACATTCGGAGGCTTTTTGAGCTGTATTTTGATCAATGAAAAGTCTGTGAAACTGCTTAGCTAAAAAATTAGCTTGCATTAACGTTAGCTTGTCCACTAGTTTCCACAGATGATGGAAGTGCTTAACTGCCTGTATCAAAGGGAAGAAAAAGCATTTGATTTTTAAGATATAAGTCAAGTACTTTGTGTCTTACTCTTTGATCAGCTTTGCTTATACAGGCACGTAA
>NW_008238448.1:5961209-5978485 GCF_000691975.1 Corvus brachyrhynchos | reverse complement strand
CCCCTCCACCTCCGCCACCAGGGAGTAGTCACGCCTCCTGCATTTTTCTCTCTACTGTTTAGAAACCACTCTGAAATGTTAAACCATTAGGAAACACCCACTTCTTGTAACACCAAGTGCATCTTTTTTTTTTTGTTACTAGGCTGCCGCTCTATGGCCGTGCACATAAACTACAGCTTTAGTTCCACTGGACTAAGTTGTACTGCAGGAGTTTCTGGCAATGAGTAAGAGAACATCTGGGCTTCATGTCCTACAAGGAAAGTACGAATACCTTAAAAGAGGACGAAGGGAAAATCTACCATATCACGTGTAGGCATCTACCAGATTGATATCTTAAATACGTTACCAAGAATTTTTTGATCATTAATAATGTGCATACTGTAGTACCCTAATATAGACCCTGCTTGTCCTGGCTGTCTAAAATAATGCTAATTTGAATTGGATTTTCAAAGGAAAGCACAAGGATAATGCCTTCAAAATACTGTGGCCAGGAAATCAAGTAAACACTTAGATTGATCCATGCCTGGTATCCTTCATAAGTATGAAGTTTTGATGATTTTGAATCTGTGCAATAACTAAGTCAAGGAAGTGAAGTGTTTTATATAATGTTTCGATGTTTATATGTAGCCATATACAGTGGTGTATAAATGGGCTAAAGGGGCATTAAACATCTGTTAAGAATGTTTTCACTTACGCAAGGTTAGAGTATGCTGCCTAGTAAGTTATTATATAAGGCACTGTTTTCATATCTGCATCTGAAAATGGAGACTATTGAAATTTAGCGGATCTGCCTTCTGGAGTGCTGTGAGCAAGTTGTAGATTTGTCTGCCTGTAAGCACTTTTACTTGAGTTCTACAGTTTCAAGACCTTTCATAGCCAAAAGTAATGTTCGAGAGTGTGAGAATGGCACTCCATATGTACTAATATTCCTCATCCTTGGGCAATTTTGCATGTTTCCATTCAGAAAGTGGAACAAAAGCAAACTTGAGATGTGTTCCTGCCATCATTTTTACCACACCCAAGTTAAGAGGAAAACTCCAAGGCTGATGGAGATCTAATTTCTTGTAGATGTTAACTTCTAAAGAACACAGTCCCTGGTTATGACTTGTCAGTGACCATCAGTTACTACCTAAAACATTGTAAGGGCTTCAAAATGTTACTATTTTCTGTATAAATAATACCCACTGTTTGAAAGCAATCTGAAAGACTGAGTCCAAAGAAAATTCATTCGAGTGAATAAAAGAGGTCTTATTGGCCAGAGAAGCCCAGTAGATGGAAAAGAAACTCAGAATTTTTAATATGTGTTTTGCTTTGAATATTCTCCTGTATGCACTCCTAGATTTTCTGGAGGGCAGAGAGGAAGAAGGATTGTTAAAAATTAAACAGCTTGCTCTTATTAAATAAAAATCCATTGTACAGTTTTCATTGATTTAAACTAAAAACTAAGGTGCTGACCTTTGGCCATGTTAGTAACGTTGTTCCAGACACTCTCTTCAGCATTTTAATATATGTTGTTAATGTAGGTTAATATATAAGAAGGGACAAATCTTCTTAGAATAGTATTTTCCAGGATGCTCAGCCATAAGGCAACTTAGGTTTCTAAACAGAGCCAGCTGTTAAAAGTGCTAATTAGTTCTGCCAAGAAGGTAACAGTGCCCATGTCCTAATAATCTGAACTCTTATATATATTAAGAGGCTCTCAATGCCACAGTTATATCCCCCCATTTAGGAATATTACAAGAAAATTTTACTATGAACAGGAGATTAAGAAAGAAGGGGAAATCATAGAACAATATAATTAAAGATCTCAGAAAAAAGTTGGACAAGAAACATCTTGGGTATAGGAAATAAACCAGTATAAAAGGAGATACAGGACTACCTGATTTTCTAAAGTATTTCTGCAGCAGTCAGGCAAGCAAGAGCAACATAAGTGGCGTGACTTAAAACCATACGCTGAAGTTCCAAGTGACAATATTGAAAGATAATTAAAGCATTTTCAAAGAACAGGGATGCTGACCAAATAGCTAGAGGCTGGAATGCAAAAGAGAGTGAGTTTGCCTGAAGCATGATGCAGACAGCGCAAGATCTCTCTCTGTAGTTTATTTGTTGCAGCAGAAGCTACCATCAGTGCCACGTACAAATCTACCAAGTGCTGCAGTTGCTGCAGTCTTTGACATCTAACACAAGCAGCTGAAACACTCAAATCTACCAGCAAGGCTAAAGAGTGAGAATTAGAGCAGTAGACAGTGAAAAAATATCAACACATTTTCTGTGGCGCTGTCAGGTAGATGCACATCAAAATATATATGCCGAGACACAGAGCTAGCAAAAGCCAGGTTAGCTGTCATTTGCAAGAATTAATTTAACTGTTGGTTTATGAAGGTGAATTGAACTGCAAACCAAACCTGGTCCTGTAACAGTCAACACTGGTTTTGAGCTGCTGTAATAAACTGAACTATTTCCTGCACATGGAGCTCCTAAAAATGTCCATCTTGTACAAAGTGTTGTATTTTTTTCCCCTGAAACTTTTGGAAAACTTTGTCACCATTTACCATACTTCTTCTGCATTATTCCTAAATGGTTGTAAATGCCAGTGTATTTTAGATATGGCTGCAATAGGGCTGCAACAGGACTGTATAGAATATTATCTATTCTGCTGAGCTCCAAATATGAGCCATGGCTATTTTCAGAATGCCACTGTCTCTTTGGTTTTACAATGGCATCACATAACAGACTTGTATTTAACTGCATACTTTTCACCTGTCTGGATTGGGTTCTGAGACCATAGGTGGCCAAAACTGGCATGTTTTTTTAAAACAAAATAATATGCCCTCAGTATTTTGGAAATGTAAAAATGTCTTAGAAAGGGGCCTTTTTTCCCCCGTGCATCTAAATTAATCAAAAGGAGAAAAGGCCTATAAAACCAAATTAACCTTATTGTCAAGACATGAAAATATAAATAACAGCTTTTACCTTACATTTCTTTTCTCTTGTTCTGTTTACTAGGAAATAGTCAGTCAAACAGATTCAGTGCATTTATCTTATCATAGCTTCCAGGTGATTTAATTATATCCAGAATCCTGTTGTGGCAAAACAGAAAGTGCCTAGAGGTACCCAAAAGTAGTTTTCCCAGTCTTCCTGACCTTTGCCACTAAAGACATTGGGTAGTATCATTGAACTAGCAAGGGGAGAGCCTTAGAGAGGCTGAGTTAATTACCCATTTCTCCCATTCCTGGTGAAATGCTGTTTTATTTTTCTGTATTTCACTTTCCTCATGCCTTATATTTCCTTCCTCTTGTCTTTTTTCGCTTTTGTTTGTTTGCTTGCTTGCTTTTTGGTGTCGTTGCTTTGGGTTTTGTTGGTCTTTTTAAAATATTTGTTTGGACAGTAAGCTATTCAATGTAGGAACAGTGCATCAAAACTGTCCAATATGAGTTGGAATATCTTTGTGTCAGTATAATCACACTAATAAATTCTTCAGCTTGGCTACTCTAGCTCACTTTATTTCACTAGACATACTTCCTCACAGCACTTCCTCCTCACTAATATTCTGTTTTAGTGGGGATGAGCAGATTAAAATGAGCATGTCGGACACCTGCTACCACCCTTGCAAAACAGTGGAAATCATGGTCCAATCCAATTAAGAACACAACCCTAAGAGATACTGAAGTATCCCCTTGAGCTGCCCAGTGCTCTGCTCTGTCTCACCTCAAATCAAGTTTTGCATTGAAATAATCTTCTGTCTTGATTCTTCTGCTTTAATTATCTGTACTGTTTGTACTATTTCTTTTCATGTTACGCCTATAAGGTTACAATTTCTTTTCCTGTTGGCTTGACTGCAAAAGTCTTATCCTGAAAATGCATGGAATCTAGCACAACCTTCAGGCAGTGGTGAATCTCCAATACTGTTATTTATAAAAGAGATTTTTTTGGGACACTATACACACTGTAGTAGATTTATTGAAGTGTAAAGAGAAAAATGGCTCAATACAATGCAACACTTCAGGAACACATTTTGATATAACTCTCAATCACACACAAACATGAAGTTATACTGACTGTCATAAAAGAATTGGATATGATAAATTCTGTGAGCAGTATATTAAATATAAGGCTCAAAAAGCTAGCCTCTTTCACAGTACCAGCTTCAAGAAGTTGGCTTGATTTCTCTTCAGTCTTACATTTAACAAATTGCCACAAAATTATGCGGGTGTTCTTTTCTTTCCCTTCAAAATACAGCTTTTTGAAACATCGCCCTTTATTATTTTCATTTCACATCCCAATGGATAAACATTCATATCTCAGAATTTCTCAGCTGGCAGAAATTGGCAGCCCTGTGGTTTGCTAGAAGAGAGGCAAAGGACTGAAATGGAATGGCACTATTGCCCCACAACTATGATCACATCAAATCAATCTGCAGGCCTGGAAAATACGTAGTTTTCCATTGAGTTACTTCAACATTGTACATATGTTGTGGATAATGTGAGGATTTACATGCCTGACCCAAAACCAGCTGAAGTTTGCAGAAAGACTGATTGTAACTCTTTGGAGTGTGTGTCCTCATCTGTTGACAGGGATTAAAATAGGTGTACAGAAATACCTGTGCCAGGCTCCTGTGCCTGTTTACAACACAGGGAAAGCATTCCTATTTGTACTGGTTTTTTTAAGTGAGGAAACCCAATCCTGATGTAGAGAGGAGCCTGCCAAATTAAGTAAACAATGCAGCAGGGCTACAGGAGAAATTTTACACTGCATATGCAGAAGAAGGAGAACTGAATTCACAGCCTTAGGGGAGGATAAGTAAGACTGCCCTTAAACCATCTTTGTACTCCTTGGATTCTGGGTTGCTCAGCAATCTGAACTGGCTTCCAACTGGTGCTGAGATTCTGGCTCTGACAGCTCTTGTTTGCCATGTTCTGCAAGAGGCCTTTGGATAAACAGCCTTTATATTCCTTATACCACCACCAAGAAGGACTCCCCCCTTTGCAGAACACTCCAACTATCTTAATGAGCATGAAGTGAGTAGAGCACAGTTGAAGACATTCGAAGTACAGAAGAACTACTTCAATACTATTGCAATGCCCTAAGGTATTTCAGTGAGGCTTACACACCTGGAAGCACTGTGTTGATACATCTCTGTTGTCACTGTGCCTGTTCATCACTGAACTTGCTCCCAAGAGTAACAGGAGAAATGGAGAAAACATGACACTGTGTAGGTTTCACTGTGGTGAAACCTACACAGAGCTTCTTTTGATCAGCGTCTGGGTTATTGTGGACCATGCAGGCTCATCATAAATATGCAAGAATATTTATTACACAAAGAACAAATATATAAACACAACTTTTTATTGTAGCCAACAAAAAGAGTAATGTAACCAGGAGAAAAGTAAGAAATTAATCAAATATATAGTTGATGGAACAAACAGAAGATATGATACCAAATGTAAGGCCAGAATTTCTGTGAAGTAACATCTCAGTGTGTTTATTCATTAATTTAATTTCCTGGATTAAGATGCAAATGATCAGGGGATGCTTGGGGCATTTAGAAGCCAGAAATAAACTAAAATGTATAGCAGTTTGTTCTGATCCTCACTTTTCTACTGCCACTCCTTGCTTTCTGTCTCTCACTTCCAACTCATTGTTCCTTAAAACTGCTTTTCCTCATTGTGATTGTCACAGTCCTTCACCGATTATACAAGACAGTTCCTCTAGATGGTTTCTGATTGTATAATTTCTCCTGAATCCTCATTTCTGATTCTACCATTTTGCCTGATTTCTCACTAGCCTTTAATAAAAGTGATATTTCTGGCAGCCTCAGAATTTCCTGCTTGAAATAAGCTTTCAAGTAGCATGTGTATATTAGAGGAACTATGACAACTGGGAGGCCTTTTAATGAATATTTTCAGTATAAAAGGATTCATTTGACAGGACTCTGGAAACAAGACATTAGACAAATCAAAAATTAAGTCCAACAGGCATAATTTTAAAAGGCTTTTACTTTGTTCAATAGAATCTCTTCGATTTTCTTTCTTAGGAGTACTGTGAACTTCTGTTTTTCCTATTTCTTCTTGGCTCACTGTTTGTATTCTGATATCACTTTGCACAGAAAAAGATTGCCTCTTGCAGAGTTCAGCTACATGTGCTGTTTGAGTGATCCTGACAAAGATGAATGGTAATAAAAATTGTCCATCCTTTGAATGTGATTTGGATTACATTGCAGAAATTATGTATCAATATTGGATAGGGCTGTAGGGGGGCTACACACAAGAAATATAGGGTTATATGTCACATGAGTTGTCATTCCCTTCTTGACACCACTCATTCTACATGCCTGTTCTTTATTTATAGGCAAGAAGCATGCTGACATTGCAATATTCCTTCAACTCAACAGTTCAGAGTACAGTCACAGCAAGAAAAGCAACATGTGTACCCACGAATAGCCAGAGATTCATTTCACTGGCTTTTCCAAGAATTGAAAGGTAAGCCACAATGCTAATTTTACAGACTTTTGAAAAGGAGAGGTCGAATTTTAGAATAAAAAAAAAGACATATGAATAGCATTCATAAGATAATGAAGAGATTGGAAAAATGGCACACAAAATTCCCTTTACATTTTAGTAGTAACTACAGGAGAAAACAGATGCTGTCCTGTCATGCAACATAATGTTTTACTTCATTTAGTTCTGGGGTTTAATTGCATTACTAAGGACAAAAGACAATCTTAGCTTATTTCTATAAATTATGTCTTCATTACTGACAGAAACAGGAATGATTATGTGTACACAAACAGATGCAAAAAACACAAATAAAAGTCATGATATTGTAATGAGAAGGATGAAAAAAGTGTATTAATTGAATTAGGCTTCAGTTAATTTAATTAACATGCCAGGGTATTGTGATCATGAGCACATTAGAGATATCTTAACAGGGATGATTTTCCATCTCTCATGCCCTCTTCAAATATATATTTTGTCATACATTAAGAAAATATGAAAATTCGTACTTGTTCCCTGAAATTCTTGACCAAGTAATGATGGAGAATGAATACAATACATCTGCTGGTAGAAGACTAAGAATGTTGAAGTATTTCAGAGTATCTAAGATGGAGATTACATCTTAAAAATGGAAGATATTTTTGCATTTTAAGCTAACAAGAGCCTTTGTACTCACTAAAAAATTCACTTCCCAGGGAGAACAGGAAGTGTAGTCAGGCCTGTAAATTTTCAGAAGCCTTGAACAAATTCCAAGAAAAGAATCAGAGTAGAAACATTTAGGCATATAACTTTTCCAGTTGTTAACATACCAGGTGTAATGTTGGCATATGTGAACCTTTCTAGCACTAAGCAGTCACTTTTTTCTTTTCAACAAGGTATTTTCCATCAAGGAATAAAAATAAAGATTCTACTAGATTCAGAAATCTCTGAGCCAACATTATGTCAATATTATTTGGCTTCAGTTGCTAACAACTTGCAAGCTGGAGAATTAATAACTAGACTTCAGTTGCCACCATTCGCTAATGAGGCTGAAACGTGACCTGTACACCTAACCAGCTGTGAATAAAAAAGAAAGAGCACAAGGCTCACTTACAACTGTCAAACTAAGGCATTTTCTTTAGTGCTAATCCAAAGATGGATGAGCCCTAGTGCTGAAGCAGTATATCAACATTCAGCCAGTGTAAGCACCAGAGTAAAACAAGACACAGTTTACTCCAAAAGTTCTCAATATATTTTTTTGCTTTGAACATTTCCTATGTTTTGCTCTGGGACTGGATGATAAACCCATATTCATCCCCTTGGAAGGTTGTACTTATTGTAATTGTAATTGAGATGGGGCCGAGGTTTTATCTGCATATTTTATGTTACCCTTTTGCAAATTTCTGTATTCCTTTCTCAGTTTTAAATCATTGCTCTGCCAATAGCAATTGTGTATGCCAGAGCTATCAACAGTAGAAAATTCCATGTGCTGCTGCACAGATAAAATATAGACAAGAGAGTAACTCAAACCTACCTTCTTTATATGCACCCCTCCAACCTGAGCAAAAGAGAGGGTAGATTTCATAGCTGAATTCTAGATCAAAAACTGTGTTTTAATTATATGTTCAGTTAAATCAGAACATCTCACTTGTTTTCTCTGATCTTGAAGGAAGTCTGACGTTGTTTGTCCAGGTACAAATATGGGGCATGACCACATCATAGTCTTTCAGAATACAAAGGCTTTGTTAGAATCCTGAAGGTTTTGTGGAATAAAGTTGTATCTGAGAAAGCTGCTTCAGGACTGATAGGTTGTTCCTGGCTCCAGCACAGTGCTGAACACATGGCTTTTGTAAAAGCATCCCAGAAACTCCTTCTGACACTCTCTTCCTTATTTTCCAGACCATTGAACTCTTACTGATCGGGAATTGAACACTGTAGAGATACTTTAAACAACTTCTGGCATTTAGACAGCATTGGGAGGAGGGGAGTTCACAGTAGACATAAAAGATTTTTTTCTGTGAAGCAGTTCCTGAATTGATAAAGTTATCCTGAGATAAGCATTTAGAGAATTTTGTCAATGAAGACAATTTAGCTAGTCAATGGGAAAACCAGAAGAGTGTAGAAAGCACAGGTGAGTGTGTCTAGAATTCTTTTTGCCCTACTAATTACTGGATACCACTTCCTGTCCTTAGAAACAAGAAAAACCCATGTAAAGGAGTGAGGCCTTTTTTGGAGAGAGGAATAGCCGGTACCTCCTTCCATGGTATAAAACCCCAGGAAATTCTACCCAGGCTTTTCTCTGCCTTTCATGCTTTCCACACTTCTAAAGCTTTCTGCTCAGCAGCCCCTTGAAGAATGTGGCATTTCCTTTGAGCTAATAAAATTGCTATAAGCAACAGTAAGATCTGGACTGTATGAGCTGTTTTTCTATGAGGAAAGAGTACATTTTCTTTATGGGTAAAGGAACAAACATTGTGAAGAAAAAAACAGTATGAGTAGCTGTAGTCTGAGGAAGACAGTTTTGGGACAGGCTAGAGGAGTTACGATATATGCACGTTGGGGAAGAATAGGAGAGACATAAAATGCCACAGAAAAGAAGATGTGAGGGGAGTCTAAAAAGGTTTGAAAATGATGCCTTAGGGAAAATCCAAGTTGCTTCAGTTTTCAGTTGAGAACTGTTGTATACAGATCTCACCCAGAAACCAGCTGCTGTGAAGCTCTGATACAAGGTGTGAGCTTGCTGTGAGAAATTTTCCATCCTTGTCAGGATTTTGCCAACAGCATCTTGCAAAAGTGCTGCTTCATTAGTCCAGACCTCACTAGGAGCTCCAGACATTTGGCACATATTTGGATTTCACCTCACCGAATCGCAGAAGGGTTGGAAGGGACCTCTGGAGATCATCTAGTCCAACCCCCCTGCCAAGGCAAGGCCACCTAGAGCAGAGAGGGAGACTCCACAGCCTCCCTGGGCAGCCTGTTTCAGTGCTCTGCCACCCTCAACATAAAGAAGTTCTTCCTCATGTGGAGGTGGAACTTCTTGTGGTTTAGTTTATGGCCATTGCTCCTCATCCTGTCACTGCACACCACTGAAAAGAGTCTGGCACCATCCAGTTCCATAACTAAAATGGGAAATTTGGTTACTGTTCTACTATCACATTATAAACTTTGGCTTTGTATTTTTTTAATCATATGAACCCTTTTCTTTTGAATGATGCAATCCTATGATCACACTTTGTGAACACAGAAAAAACGCTGAACCCAGTGAATGTGTATATGTATATGCAAAGTAATTAGGAGGTAGAAAAAAATAGGATAAGGCCTCCTTTCTTGCTATACTGCTAATAAAACTCAACACTGAAGAATTTAGCAAGAGGTCATTGATACGAAAAACACCAGATTGCTTTGTAGTAGCAATGTATGAATAACACGAAACTGTTTCTGGGAATCAGAAAAAGGAATGGTTCTGGAGTTCATTTTTTCATCTATCTAAATAGTATAGATATGCCTCTGGGAGCTGTCAGCTCAGAAACTACAGTTATTGAAACAAGTATTTTTAACTGGAGTGAAGGACCCCTAAAAGCCTAGCAAAACAGATTCTTGCAAGCATGAGTGTTAAATACATAAACCCCTTAGTTGATGTCAAGTCTTAAGCCTCTTTAAAGCCACTATGGAGGCCCTGATGATGAGGATGCTTGTCATCATCTATTCCTCTACTGACATTTGGTGATTAGAGTAAGGGTTGTGGTGTAAAACTGAAAAAGACAGGAGTGGCACTATCTGGTAGGATTATTTTTCTTTTCTCCTTAATTGCTACTGAGGTATGCAGGTCCTCCCTTCTTACCAAAGAAATTGAAAAATAAACACTGTTGTATCTTGCATCATGTTTGGCTGTCTGGCTTGAAATAAGCAGGTGTCACCCACAATTTGTCAGGTGTCCTAGCCAAGTACTCAGTCAAAACCGTCAAACTTTTTTTTCACTCAACTTCTAATAAAAAAAATTGTTTTAAGAAGTTGTGTGTTGTTGGATCTATGACTGAAACATAATGTCTGGAACAGATCAAAGTAATTTATTTTTAAAGTTGGAAACTCATAATATTCTATTTATCATCGTGTATTTTGAATTTTTTTTAAATGTCCACATTAGAAAAGTGTTTTTCCATTAGTAAACACACATTAATGCAGCTAAACTGTTACAACCTCATTAATATTAAACTTCTGAGCACTGCATTAGTAATTATCATACAAATATTTAATTGAAAAATTATTCTTTTGCTGTATATTAACATAGCTTTATGAAAACTTCTGTTAAGTGTGAACTGTCAGTGTTCAGCACAAGAAGAATATTACAGAATGCCTGAGTGCTCACAGGTGGTACTGTGGAGGGGAAAAACCCCAACCCAACCAACTAAACACACACACACACCTCCAAATAAAGAAAAACAACCAAAACCAGGAGACTGTAAATTTTTGTACTGAACTGTGAAGATTCTCTACCTGTATGTCATATATTTCCAGTGAAAGGCAGTTTAGATGCATTTAATGACAGAGGAACAGAAGAAAACAAAATCAGAGCTACTCATACCTTTAGCCCATTTCAGTACTATGAGAAACGACTAAATTTACCTCAATTGACAAATTACTGTGACTCCTAAACTTACTGCCAACTCCTATATTTACTGCAGTTGACAAATTTATGACCCTCTTGAAATTTTTTTTAGGACTCTGCTCTCTTCCATAAGTTTTTCCTGTGTCAGCTCTTTGCACTGAAGTGCAAACTGCAGGAAAAGCTGCTGGCCTCTCTCCTGGGGCTAGCATTGTACATTCTTAGGTATTAGACTCACGTGTGTCCAATGTGATAATACTTCTTACATCATGCTGCTGCCAGCTCGCTTAGCACAACATCAACTTTGTCCTCTGATAACTCCGTGGTTACAGAGCAAACATGAGCATACTTCAGCACTCAAGCTATGAATCAATTTGGCTTTGACAGCCTCTCATTCTAAGAAGTATTTAGCTCTGTACCAGCTCTTTACCCTTCCGTATTTTCTCACTTTTTTCTACTTCTTTTTCTTATTCTCTCTAATCATGAAGGCAGTAGAAACAAATTTATTTATTTATTACTCCACAAATGACAAGACTAATAAAGGAGAATAATACTTTAGAAAGATGTTTGTTAACAGGACAGGAAAGGAAAGGATGCTTTTAGCCCACAAAAGTTGGAAAACAGCAAAAGTAACAAAAATTACTTGTAAAAGTAACTTTAAAAACTAAAAACTGTAAGAATCTCTCTCTGAATAGGTTTTCCCCCCTTAGCTGCCATTTTTTGCTCTTTTGAAATTATTTGATTTGCTGCTTTTATGCAGAGAAATCCCTCTAATTTTTTGAGAGCAGTCTCAAAATTCCTAGTTTTGCATCAAGGTGATTTTCCAGGGTTTCAATAAGAAAGGTCATTATTCAAGGAAACCAATAGTCTTCTATTTTAATTATCTTCATTCATCACAAAACCACTTACCTTTAGACTGTCATCATGCTGGTATGCTAGAAGCCACAAGTAGTTGTAAAAATGCAAGGAGAACCTGCATTTAGCTGAAGATATTTCAGGAAGCCTGCAGGCTCCTGATATGTCATTCTCCAGCTACACTAAAACTCATTGGATCAGCTGAACACAAATGGAGATCAAATTATCAGATCTTGGCCCTCACCAATGTCAGCTTCCTACACTGGCTGTATCGGTAATGTCATTCGTCTATTGAATGAGACCCTTGCTATTTTTACTCAGAATAAAAATAATGTTGTCATGTCCAAAGGCTACATTTTCCCCTCTTTTTCATCCTTTGCATTTTTAAAAAATCTTTTGTCTGCATTCTTTTGTGGTCTGAGGCTCCTGTATCTCAGCCAAACACTGATACATTCATTGCAGGCTTCAGCTGCTTTGCAGAGCCTAAATAGACATTGAGGCTACACGGGTGACTTCAATTAAGCAATTCTATAGAACTGACATTTTTTGTTGAAAAACAGTGTCTTTTTGCAGGGCCAAACAAAGTGGCAATTCCAAAGATGCAAATCAGAACAAAATACTTATAAAATAATAACTGCCAAGGCAACTAATTGTAAGCATTCAGCAGAGTACAAAGACTCAGTTATTTCCTTCTTTTACTCTACCATTGTGAAATTACAAGTATGTACATTACAGCAAAGATGCATATGCTAAAGTAAAATTTCAGTGAGAAATGTCCAGATTTTATTAACCAAATTGCAGACTTTTTGAGACAGTAAAGTTCTTTTTCCTGGAGAAGCGTAGCTATGAAAATATACAAAAGCCTTTTATTCCTACGCACATGTATGCAGCAGAGATTCTCACTGAAGTACAAGAACGCAATTATTTTTCCTTCATCCTGCTTGTAAGACACAAATACATTGTACTTCATGAAATGCCTTAGAGCAACATATGCCACATGCTGATGCTTTCCTCTCAATTACCTTAGACTACAGCAAGTGCTTTCCTTCTTTTTCAGTTGTTTTTTTTAATTCAACTTCTGCAACTTGCATCTATATGTACTTTTTCTTCCCATTTTGTTTCTTTTTATAATTTCTACCAGTTTATTTACTGAAAAGTAAAAGAGGAGCTTGGTTCCTTGACTTTCTGAAGAGAATTTCCCACATGACTTTAATTCCTTCTGCACTTTAAATTATTTGGTCCAATTCATTCTCCCCTCCTCTTTGTTTCCTTCTTCCCTTGGGTCCATCAACCAAGCAGCAGAAAGTCTTTGTGTGTGTGTGTGTGTGTGTGTGTGTGTACTGATCTGAGCCAAATGATTGTGAATTACTCTGTCTGGCCTACGTTATTATTAAACTTGCCAGCAACTGTGGCTCTTTTGATTATTTCAACAGCTGGTTTTGTTGCTTGTCTAAAGACAAAAAAGCATGGCTCTCTCCTCCCCGCAGAAACTGCTTACCCAGATTAAGGGCTGTGTCAGGGTCTGTTCCAAGACTTCTGAGGTGTATCTACCATTGCTGCTCAGAAGCTCTCTGTCAGAGCTCAATCTACCTCCTGCAGACTTGTTAAAGCCTACCTCCTTCCTAGGTACCTCCATTATTTACACACCTTTATCAGGTATTGACCCAGTGATGTGTGGCATTTGACAAAAAACCCCTAAAGCTGTTTATCGCTTGAAAATACCAACATAAACTAGAAGTGAGCCAAGCTCACAGACAGAGCATGGATGAATGTGTCTGGCAAGCACTCACTAGGAAATAATTACTTGCAAGAAATTGAGGCATTTAAAGCCTAAAAACCACTTCTAAGCTTGAATGCTTCTGACATTCCTCAGGGGTCTGTATTGGGACCGGTGCTGTTTAACATCACTGACATGGACAGTGGCACTGAGTGCACCCAGTGAGTTTACCAGTGACACCAAGCTCTGTGGTGTGGTTGACATGCTGGAAGGCAGGGATGCCATCCAGAAGCACCTGGACAGACTTGGGAGGTGGGCCTGTGCAAACCTCGTGAAGTTAAACAAGGCCAAGTGGGAGGTCCTGCACCTAATCTGGGACAATCCCAAGCACAAGTACAGGATGGGCAGAGAATGGATCAAGACTACCCCTGGGGAGAAGGACTTGGGAGTGTTCTTGGAGGAGAAGCTTGACATGTCTCAGCAATGTGCGCTTGCAGCCCAGAAACCTGACCATATCCTGGGATGCATCAAAAGAGAAATGGCCAACAGGTTGAGGAAGGTGATTCTCCCCCAGTACCTCACTCTGGTGAGACCCCACCTAGAGTGCTGCATCTGGCTCTGGGGTCCTCAGCACAAGAAAGACATGGACCTATTAGGGAGCATC
This sequence comes from Corvus brachyrhynchos, assembly GCF_000691975.1. Classification (NCBI taxonomy): domain Eukaryota; kingdom Metazoa; phylum Chordata; class Aves; order Passeriformes; family Corvidae; genus Corvus; species Corvus brachyrhynchos. Next base: position 5,964,173 of record NW_008238448.1, on the reverse strand, counting down.
CAGAGGAGGGCCACAAAGATGACCCGAAGGCTGAAAGACTTCTCCTATGAAGACAGTTGAGAGAGCTGAGGTTGTTCAGCCTGATGAAAAGCAGGCTTTGGGGAGACCTCACTCTGGCCTTCCACTACTTTAAAGAGGATTACAAAAAGGATGAAGCAGGACTTTTTACATGGGCAGATAGTGACAGGACATGAGGAAAAGGCTTTAAGCTGAAAGAGGGTGGGTTTAGATAGATACTAGAAAGAAATTCCTTTATGTGAGGGTGGTGAGGCACTGCAACAGGTTGTCCAGAGAGGTTGTGAATGCTCCGTCTCTGGAAGAGTTTAAGGCCAGGCTGGATGGCGATCTGAATAACCTGGTCCAGTGGAAGGAAGGTGTCCTTGCCCATGGCAGCTGGCTTGGAACTGGATGATTTTTAAGGTCCTTTCCAACCCAAACTGTTCTTTGGTTCTATTACTGGTACACTGGCAGTGTGAGCATGCCTACCCTTAAGAATTCTATACACTAATAATCAGCCTCCTTTTGGAGGGATTGAGTATTATTGAATATTTTTTGCAACAAAAATTTCAGAAATATGATTCAAGTATTTCATTGAATGCTGCCTTGCATTTTAGTTTTGTTTAAATGTTGTGAAATTTTCTTGTTTCCAGTAGTATTGGTTGGAAATTATTTCCAGTACTGTTTACAGTAATATGTTGGTTATTGCTACCTGAATGTTGTATCCACATAGGAATTGTATCTTAGTTTGATCTCTTCCTTTCTGGTGAAATCCATCTTCAAGCAGTTACAGGCATTTATTGAATGGCTCCTCTAGCCCTAAATACAGTCACTGTCCCGTGTGCATTTCCAGCTGGCAGAGCTTGGTACATGGTCAAGCAGTTACTTCAGGGACTTCATCACTTTCTGTAATTTGGTTATTGCACTTCCATTTTTAAATTGGACTTTTCCGGTGATCACTAAGGAACTCATGATCGCTCTATACTGTATTATGTGATATTTGGGGAACGTTTTCTTAGTCATAGCTGGAGGTACTCTGTTCAGCATGATTTTCTTAGGCCTAAGATCTGTCCAAATGGATTTTTCAATTCTATGTGCTTGGAAGCCTGTGTGTCAATTTCATCAACAGCAACAAAAGAAGGTTTAATCCAGTTTTTGAGGGCTCTTTGAATTTGTGTTATGTTCTATGGTTTATTTCTGGTTTTTCCTTCCTTAGTAATTAGTAAATGAGACCAAGTTTCCTTTCTTTCCTCCAAACAGCAGTGAAACACATAGCATAAAAAGGAGATATTCAGGAAGTGGAAAATGGATGGTCCTTGTCATTCTTTGTGGTTAGTGGAGTTTAGGAGCTGAATAGAGGTGCTGCATTTTGGCTTCACAGTAGAGAACCAGAATACAAACAACACATAGTTTGTTTAACACGGGAGAGTCTCTTTTGTCTCTCACACATGCACATACCAACAGCATGTACCTGTGACACCAGTGCTTCACTGAAGAGTTTTGTACCTGCTCTAGATCATGTGCAAGGCATGTTGATCTTGCACTGAAATTTGTAAGGTGATTTCCTTGGACTACCATGAAATCTATCCATGCAGAGGTCATCCAAAGCATGAGGCCTTTGAGAACACATACCTGTAGTGGAAGGTTTCATTTGTCTGTTCTACAGTCCTGCTGTACATTCAGTTTTATTCCTGGCCTTACATCTTTTTACAGTATAAAGCCTTATGTCCTTCAAAGCATAACTATTATACCACTTGAACACTAAGAGCTCCAGTGGAAAAAAGCCTCTCTTAAGGAACAATGATTGTAAAGTCAACCACTGAAACACTAAGAAATGCACAAGCAATCATTTGTATTCATGTATTATATATTTTTCAGTTTTGTGATGACTTTTTTTTCAACCTGTACAATATATTTTATTCACTGTGAGCATAGAAAGTGCTCAGTGTCAGCACAGATATTGCTCAACATTAGGATTACTCACTGTTTAGTTGTATCTTCCTGCTCTAATTTGTGGTCATATACTTTATTGATTTACTGTCCCTTATTCACTTGCTCTGAAGCTGAATTTATCTTCCTTACAACCTTTTTTAGTAGTACCTACAATGGAATAATATGTAAAAACATTTATGATTTAGTTTTACAGTTACCATATGAAGTGAAGAAGCAATATAATTTCTATTTAGATACAGGCAACTCGGGCCCAGGGAACAAAAACAAACAAAACGAAAATTAGAGGTAAAACTACACAAGTGTCTGACTTGAAACGTGGCCATATTTTTCATATCGCTTCAGTGGTGTTAAGGGTGTACCTCACTGGTTTCAAGTAAGTCCTAAGATGACTTCTTAAGTAGTTTAAACCACAGTAATGAACTCAGGCCAAGACACACATCCTCCAAGCCATGAACCACAATGGCTGCCAGTCAAAAGCCTGCCTGCCCCCAGCCCTCAGCCAAAATCGGGGCCACAATCTGCTGCACCCACAATTCCCTCAGTTCCCCGGGCTCCCGACTTTCTGGCCCCCCACAGTAACCGCCCTTCTCACCTCACAGAATCACATAATTGTTAGGAGGTCATCTGGTCCAACCCCCCTGCCAAGGCAGGGTCACCTACAGCAGGTGACACAGGACCGTGTCCAGGTGGGTTTTGAGTGTCTCCAGAGAGACTCCACGGCCTCCCTGGGCAGCCTGTTTCAGTGCTCTGCCACTCTCAACATAAAGAAGTTCTTCCTCATGCGGAGGTGGAACTTCTTGTGGTTTAGTTTATGGCCGTTGCTCCTTGTTCTGTCGCTGGGTACCAATGAAAAGAGTTCCGGCACCATCCTCCTCTTGGCATCTCCTCGCCCTCGTCATGAGGCGAGGCAGACCTCGCCCCCTCTCGCCGCAAGCCCCTTCTCCCCTTTAGCAGGAGGCCGCCCGCACACCCCGCTTGCTGCCGGCGATGGCGGCCCCGGGCCTCGCTCGCCGG
>NW_008238448.1:5958478-5960817 GCF_000691975.1 Corvus brachyrhynchos | reverse complement strand
CCCGGGGCAGCTCGGTTCAGCTCAGGTGCATCCGAGCCGCAGGTGTGTGCCCGCGGGCCGCCCCCAGAGCCTGCTCGTGCTCCTAGCTGATCGTAGTCGTCCAGTGGTTTAAGTTAGAAGGGGACTTAAGGGTCATCTGGTTCCAACCCCCCTGCCATGGACAAGGACACCTTCAACTAGACCAGGTTGCTCGGTATTCCGTCCGACCTGTCCTTGAGCACCTCCAGGGACAAGGCATCCACAGCTTCTCTGGGCAACCTGCTCCAGTGTTTCACCACGCTGATGCTAACGTGGGCATGTGCTGACCCACCACAGACATGTCCAGGTGTATAAGGTGACCTATGAGGAAGTTAAATGCCTGTTTTTCTTCAAAGTACCAAGGCAGAGGAACATCTGGATAGCAAGCTGTCCACATTTAGCCATTTCTATGTAGGTATGGACAGCAGGCCCTGGTGAAGAGGCAAGAACCAGTGCATGTGAGAAGGAATGGAGCTTGGGAGTGAGCAGATTGATGTGTCTTTGTAGAGAGACCTGGATGTAACAACAAGCTTTTGTCTGAAATGATGAATTCAAGTGGACCCTGGCAGCAGTTGAAAGTATTTAATTCAGACATCATTGTTAATTGAGGGTCAACGTGTATGTCACTGTCCTGTAGTCACTGAGGTGTGAATGCAGCATTTCTTTTTCTGTCAGTGTAAAATCCCTTCCAAAATTAATCATTTTCCTAAGGTCTGTTTCCAGGTAAAATCTCAGCCATGCTGAAGTTGAATTCCAAATGTTCTGGCTTTTAATAATTCTGATACAACTGTAACAATATAGCACCTTCTGCAATTCATGTGAGTTTACATCATTTCAGCAGCAAGAAATTGAGTGTCCCTTTGTAGTTGACAAAAGCACAGCAACATAAGGGATCTTAGAGGAAAACTTGCAACAGGCAGGCCCTGTGCCTTCAGTGACTCAAGTTATGTCAATGCCTATCTGGGCAGGTGCAGGTTTAGCAGGACCCTATTGAAACCACTGTGGTTTGGCATGTGTGCAGGGTTTTGCCTTGTTTTGGGTATAGTGCAAAAAACCAGTGTTGGTTCCTGTATGGTTTCCTCAACAGTGAAATGTTCATGCTGCTGGTTATGATGTCTGTTTTCTAAAGGCGTTTCTTCTGGAGGTTTTTATTAGCGGAAAACGTAGAATTGGTTCTAGCGTTTATATGTGTATATAACTTTGCCTCCTTCTTGTGAAACAAAGCTTGTTCCCAGAATTTGTCTTTGGTGTAATGCTACTAACCCAGTAATAAAAGGTGTTTTTATTAGTAATTTTTCCTGACAGCCATCCTTTGAAATGGGCCCAGCACTGTTTGTTTACCTTACTGGTGTAAAGTATGTGTGAATGAATAGCATTCTGCTTGAGCTGTCTCACCTTCTTTCCATCTGTTTGCACGTCTCTATGGTGGAAAACAGAACAGCGCTAAGACTCCCAGCGGAGTATTAAGGCATCAGTGAAGAATATCATCCAAAGCAGATGAGTTTGCTGTTCTTCCCTTACTTGACCTTTACTTACATACTTTTATTTACAAACCTACTGAATATGAGTGGGGTTTTTTTGCATGTAATGTGCACTGCCAGAATGGTAATATAAATAGGCGTTAAATAAGCCTGCAAAATATTTTGTTGTAGGCTTTAAGAAATGTAGTGGCACCTTAGCAGACTGTCAATTTAAATATTTCAGTGTGTTAAACTCATTGTGAATGAAGCAACTTAAATTTCTGGTATGTTTAGCTTGTGCATGAAAGTGCCTAACGGCGGTTGATCACCTTTGTCCTACTCGTGCAAGGCATGTATGCGAAGTGGGAGCTGAAAGGTGAAAGTTCACAAATGCTTCTGACTCACTAAACACTCAGATGTAGTTAGCAGTGGTTTATTGGAGAAGCAGAGCACAGGAGGGTCTGGAATGAAGAAGTAGTATTTTCTCTTGAAGCCAGTCACAGTTGTGCTGTGCCGTGTACTGCAGGATGAAGCCAGCTAAACTAAACTAACACCTTGCCGCTGCTCTAGAGGTGTGATCTCCTTTGTGGGTGTGCACTTCTGCTTTCTCTTGTGTGTCAGTTCTGCTGCTTATCCAGCCTGTTGGTGAGTGAAGTCACTGGAGTTGTGGTTTGGTGGTAGCCTGGGCTGATGTACTGGGTGGCTGCCTCACTCAGAGCCCTTGTACTTGCTAGAACCTGCACCAACCTGTTTGGGTGCATTGTCCAAGCAGAGGGATATTTTTCTGGTTCTCTTCAGTGGGTGGGAGTCTTTTGATTCAGCTCACTGAAATGGTTTTGCACAGGTTTGGGTGAATGTTGG
>NW_008238448.1:5924193-5958306 GCF_000691975.1 Corvus brachyrhynchos | reverse complement strand
TAGGAACATGCAGCCAGAGGGAGGTAAGAGCCTATGCCACCAGAAGTTAGTTTGGCTTAGATTGCTGTGAAACTGCAGCCTGAGATCTGTTAGACCTACTCATGGTTTTGGTTTTTTTTTTATTTGGTTCACTGAAGAGTTGATCTGTTTGGTTTTTTGCCGTGTTGGGTTGGGAGCTTTTTTGCTGGTTTAATGAGCTGAAGATGCTTGCTTTAAGCATTAGACTGCCAGAGCAGATATTGAAACATGGAAACTTGGAGGAATGAGATAGGAAGAACCATCTGTGTCCAAGGGTAGTTGTAGACAGCTCAGGTGGCTTGTCTGACTGCCTGTGTCTACCACACTGCATGTCATGATTCCATGTCATGGCATTATTTTCTCTGAATTCAAGAAAGTTTTTATTTGGCATGTTCTGGAAAACCTGTGAGAAGATATTAAATAGAGCAATTTGAAACTCTTCTAGAGAAATTATTTTCCCTTTGAGAAAATGCTGTTTGAATTTATATATATATATATTTATATACATATATATATAGGTTTTTTAGGTTATAGGGAGGAGAGCTACAATACATTCTTTAAAAATTGAAAACAATGAAAGTAGCTGCATAGGTTCGTTAAAACTGAATCATCTGGTCACCTGCTCTGGGAAAGGAAGACACTTTTGTTGGAAAGTTTTAGGGTTTTTTATGGCAATATAAATAAGAACAATAATGTGATTGATTTTTACCTCCTTTGTTGCATATTTCTGTCACATACATTATTGTTCTGGGAAGTTATAGAGACCACAGGATCTTTACTGGATTTTTTTGTTTAGAATGTTAGTATTTTTACTTAGTTTGTTTTTAATAAGGTGGAAACAAAAAAATTCCAAACAAACCAGAACAACCTCACTAAAATGCTATTTCTCCACAGGCTCTCTCCAGTCAGACTCTGGGCCTTAATCTGGTGTGCTTTCCTATTTTCACTACCTTTTTATTCTGTGTCTACTGACTAAAGTGGACTTGCAGGAAAGTTTATAGTAATATAGTGAATTTTAGTTATGAACTGCATTGTTTGATTATCTGTCCTTGCTGTCACATTAGGTCTGTGTACCACAGTATTCTGATATTATCTAAAGTGCACAAGAAATTTTTAACGTATTCACTATCTGCATTGTTTCACTTTGAGTTCTGGCCAGTGTTCCTTGAGAAAGAATAGCCCGTTACAGATATGGTAGAACTGTCCTTACTTAAAAATAAAATGAAATTACCAAATATGGAAGCCAATAATTAAATTATTTTGAGCTGATAATGAAGACCTATGTGATTTGTACTTGAATGTGTGGTTAAAAGTACAGGTGGTCAATAGTACAAGGGAAGGCTTTGGTTTAATTTAATACTACTCTGTTTTACTTATCACAAATGCTCGTCTGTGGTTTGTTGTCATACAATGGCTGTAAATTTTGCACATGAGTTTTGCTGTGCTGACTGAAACATCTCTGGGTTGAGTTTTGTTGGGTTTTCTTCCCCCTTCCCCTATTTCTGTTTCTCCATAGTAGTTCAGATGTTTCCTGGAACTTTTTCAACTCTAGTGAGCAGTTTGAGATTTTGGGTGAAATAATCTACTTTTGATTGGTCGATTGACTAAGTGCTTTGAAGAGTTTTTTGCCAAAACAAGATTTAGTTCAGAGTTGGATCAATTCTTTACACTCCCACAACTCCCACATCAAACTGGCGCTGACTTGTTTTTGAAGCTGAGAACAATGAGCTGTGTCCAGTATAACAAATTAAGGTTGAATATTTCACTGCTCAACATGCTGAGAGGTTATAGGGGTACATTTCTGTAGTGTGTTTGATGAAGTTCGGTGAACATTAATTTGCAGGCATCATGGACTTTTTACAGATAAATGAAGAATTTAATACAACAATGCTCAGCAGTTGTTCCCATGTTAATGCAAAACTACATATTTGGCCTTAAGAAGTAAAGAATGAGATGGTCTGCAATTCTTCATTAAATTCTTGGGTCCGAGACTGTTTTGGTGGTGATGTCCTTTAGGGTTCACTGGATCATAACAAGAAGAGCTCAAGCTAAGTCCTCCCCAAGGGGTGCCAGCGACCTTGGAGCTGGGAGAAAGCATGATTAGGAAAAGGGTAATTCGAAGACTTAGCTGCTTAACTGTTCCTATATTTCAGAAGTGGAAAGATAGGCATCTTGCAGAAGAGAAGTCAGCATTGTTCAGCTGGAAACTTCTTTGTCTGCATGCCTGTGTCCTTCAGTGCTGATCTGGAAATTGTTCTGCTTGTCCATACCAAGTGTAACAGTTTATCCTCTTTTATTCAGAGATGAGAAAAAAGCCCCCATGAAGTAGATCACCTGTTTTAAATAAATTCATAAAGTGTACCTATGATCCACTAGTCTGTCCATGTGTACACAAGAAGCCCTTAAAAAGAGGACTAAGAGGAGCATTCAGGGTACGGGAGTGGGTGCCACTATTTTATTTATTTCTTTGTTTAGTCAGTTAGCTCACAAATTCAAGAAGCAGTGGAGTTGATGGCCAGCTGAACATCTCTTCCCTCTTTTCCCTGGGATTCAGTCTGTTTTGTTTTGGTAGTCCCGATGCAGATTTAGGAGCTTCAGTTTTAATAATTGCTTCAGGCACCACAACAGTAAAACACTTAGGATCCAAAGAGCACAAATAATGTACTTTTCCTGTAATAATCTCTGACTGATGCTGGTATGTTGTGTCTAGCAATTGTTAAGAAGGTGAGGTGATTAGGCATTTTTCATAGCCCATTGAAGTTACTGCACACATTTCTACTATTTCATAGTCTTTGTAGTTTGCTTGAGGTAAATATAAATACTAACTAAAGTTTTTTTGGAAGTTAAATAACATAGCCTATACATGGAAATTCTCCAATGTATCTTGAAATTCAAGTTAGTGGCAAGAAAAACCTGCTTGCGGTTACTTGGAGTGTACCAGGAGTGTAGACTGAACCCCAAAGAATGTTGTGCCCTCTGAAGAAACAAGGCTTCTAAAAATGAAGGCTGGTCTTAGGAAAAGATTTAAATAACTTCTGATAGTCAATGGGGTGATTTCCTAGCCAAGGAAACTGTAGAAGGACAAATAATAATAAGTATCATTATTAAGTGATTAAATGGACCTTCTTCATTTAGGTTAGAGCCAAAGCAAGGCACAGAAGTATATAATTGCTTAGGGAGAGGTGAGTTTGTAGCTGGAGAATGACCCACAGAACTATGATTACCCAAAGACCTTGCTGTTACCGTGTTGTAAGCAGTCATTTCCTGTCAGGGCAACAAATGATAAGTCTGGGATGTTGCATAAAGAATGGGGATAGACAGCAAAGGGTAAATGAGTCATAACCTCATTGCAAGAAGCTTTTGCCAAAGTGGTTGTTGTTTACAGATGGAAAAAAGTGTAATATTTGTGAATAAATTTGTCAATATTTGCTTTTGAGAGTCTAGCCTTTGTTGTCCCGAAATGGGTTCTTTCACCCAGTGTGCAAGAGGCCAATCCACAGAGTCAAGGTATTTGATTTATTTAGTTCAGCACAGAAAGGGGTTCTAGCTGGCAAATTCACAAAGCCAATACACCAATTATCAAAACTTTTCATAATTTATACATTTTGATAAGCAAAGGTATTAATGTTTATTTGCTATAATTTTTATAGTTCTCTTATTAATTAGTATTTTATTTGTTAGTTAAATTACTCTCTTGCTTCTTCTGCTAATCAGCCTACATGCTCAGACTTCCTTTGAGTATGTGGGTTTCTTGAGTTGGTGTCTGTGAGTCAGTAGTTGTGGTCTTCCCCTGCCAGAATTGCCTTTTACCTAGTTAGCACATTAGTTTGATGAGTTGGCTTTGTTTATTCCTCCTAATCTAGTTCCTGCTGGCCTTATCTTGGACATTCTGCCCAGTGTCCTTGCAGTCTATCAGTTCAGCATTCTGTTGTGATCCTGTTTCTCAAATTCTGTACTCTTGAAGTTGTCCCTTTTGTTTCTTTCTCTATAGCTGTAGTCACTGAGGCATGTTAAGCTGCGATTACTGAGCTGTTAAATATACTTTATCTATTTGGAAGCCGTGCATCACCTTGATTTAAAATTTGGAAACTACAGAGTAGTGGTGTTGACACTCTCCATTAAAAGTTGATGTAGTTCTGTGTGTTTTGTTTCATTAAGTATCTCATACAATATGTGCCATATGAAATTTTATTTTGATAGTGCGAAAGTAATTTGCCATGAACTTCTTTATGCTTATTGTCTATAGTTAAATACAATGCTTTAGCATGGTTTAGTTTCTTTGCTTTGATGATTTTGTGTTTGTGTTCATGGAAGTGTTGTCTGGAAGGGAGCTCTGGGGTCACCTAGTCCAACCTCCTTCTTGAAGCAGGCCTGTTGCCAAGGCTAGATCCATTTAGCTGTGTCTTGAAAAGTCTCCTGAAAGAAAGGGATTTACAGCCTCTTCAGGTAACCTGTTCTAGTGCTTCACTTATTCCTAATGGAAGAACTTTTGCTCACATACAACCTGAACCTCCCAAGCTACATTTGTGACCATTTCCCCATTCAATGTTGTTCACTAACACCAAGAAGAGTTTACATCTGTGATCTTTGTTGCTACCCTACAAGTAGCTGTGTGCTGTGGTTCAGTAGCTTCTTTGCCTTCTCTTATCTGGGGTAAAGGAGTGTGGCCCCTTCAGCCTTCTCATTGCACAGTCCTGCCTTGCTTATTCAGGTTCTCAAACTGTACAAAAAATGTAGTGGAAGTGTTGTTTTCATTGCTGGCCAAGATTTTTTTACTCTGCACTTGAAAAACAGTATGCACAAAAGGCACTGAGGCATTCCAACAGCAGATTTGGGAACACAATATATCATCTGTTGATGTGTGGTTTATGCTTGGCAAGCATCCTTCCCTTTAGTGAAGGATGAAAATAAGTTTTGTGGGAAAGCATAGATTCTGGCTGATGGCACATACCAAGAAAACTTCCTGTTTTTCCCCTCAACGTTGTATAAATTTTGACAGACACAGGATCTTATGTATATCAATATTTGTTAATTGACCATGATGTAGTGCTGTTACACTAATTGCTTCAGGTGATGTTTTAAATCTGTAGAGATTTGTATGGATTTCATGTGTTTTTCTAAAAACATCAATTTGACAATTCTGACTTGAGAATTTAGAATCTTCTGACAAAAGTTAATGGTAGGCTAAATAAGATGCTTCAAAGATGAACCTAATTGGTTTAGGAATTTTTGCATGTGTTATAAAACAAATCTATCCCTGTTTTCCTGCTTTCTATGGCTGTATTTGGATCCAGCCTGAAGGGCTGGATGACAGCAAGGCTGAACATGTTCACATTGAAGTAGAAGCTGAATGCAACAAATGTTACTGTTCATTTTTTTTCTTTTCCCTAAGCTTTTAAAGAGGTTGTAGCGTTTCTTTTGTGTGTGTGTTACTACCTCAGTTAGCTTGTTCAGGCTTTTGAAGAAAACGTGATTGGATCAGAATGTGCTAAAGATTTCAAATGATTGACATTGTTACTCCTGCGACTGATAGTGGGCACACCATCAGCCTTTCAGAGCTGTGCTAGTAGCTCACGTGGCCCAGTGCACAAACTGAAAAAACAAATGTCTTCAGGAAAGTATGCAAGAAACACCTCCTAGGATTCAATTTTTACTTCCAAGAGAGATTCCTTCCCCTCTGCAGTCAATTTCTTAGCAACTTCTGGGAGGCTGCATATGAAAGGCCCTGCTAAATTGCTGCCAATGGATTTATCTTTCACGAATTCAATTCCTTTTTTGAACCCACTTAGACTTTTAGTCTTCAAATATTACATGATAGTAAGGAACACGATCATTCATCATATGGAATCAGTTAGTGCCTTTTGCATAGTGGTTGGTATTTCTGCTGCGTTCTTGAATTATGATGATAAAATTCTTATCTATATTCTGCGTTTTAATGTGATCTTGATTGTGGTGATTTACTTCCTTAAAAACTTCGGTAAATTTTCATGCACTGTGTTTCTACAGAAGAATTTTTGACCCATTCTCCTTCTGGACAGAATATTGTATGCATAAAAGAAGCAGTTCGAGGCATTTCTTTAGATTCTATTCATAAGAGATAAGATAAAATTAATATAATTTGTTTTCTCAAGGTGATAATTTTGTATTCATCATTAATTCCTTCTTGCATTAAAACCTGAGTGCTCAATATCACAGATCTATACATGAAAATTGGTTCAGGTTGTGCACATCTGTGCTAAATCATTTACAAGAATTTTTGAGTGTACAGTGTGCTGTGATCTTACTGGTTATTAAAAAACTGTTGGTTCATCCTGTTGGAGAGATGGGACGTAAATGCCTGGAAACAAGCGCAGCATTTCAATAAGTTTCTCATAATGAATTCCTTTGTTGGTGTGCTGTATTCATTTTATAACTGTCTGCGCTGTAAATTTAGGGTACAAAACTAATAGAAATGTGGACTTGGGATCAAAATAGAAGTTTTATAAGAAGTTTCTCTGCTTCTACCTAGCACTTGAAGAACAGGTGCCACAGTTCAACAGATGGCAAATGCTGTACACTTTGTCATTTGTCTTAAGCTTGCCATTCCTTGCAAGTATGTCTGACACAATACTCAGTGAATTCCAAACTGGGATGATGAAGTTCACCTGAAAATGGAATTCTTGAGGCTGGGCACCTGTCATGTCCTACCTGACAGTCTACCACATCCATTGTTTAAGCAGGTCAAGTCCATGCTTGGAAGAGCATCACTGCCAGGGTGGAGCAGGTATCACTGAATGATGAGATGGGATAATGCTGCAGACCTCATGTATTCAGCACTTATAAGCCTAACTATGAAAAAACTGGGTTTTTTTTCTGTTCTAGTGTGCAAAGCTTCCTGAAGATTACCATTATCATGTCTGGGAAATGCATGGTAGCAGCTGCCATGACATCAGGCACATCTCATTTCTCTAATTGCTGCCCACTAGCTTGATGTTTGTGGATCCATTATCAAGAACTATTTGAAGTGTGTCATTATGGTATTCTGGCACCATAGCAATGCAGAGGTACTTATTAGTGTATTTACAGATGTTGAATGCCTCTGACAGGGTCTGTAGGCCTTTTTTGGTGAGTGCACAGAATTGGGGAGGGGTCTAGGAGCACATGGGAGGGTAGTTATTTCCTCCAAGGTACCAAACAATTGGAACCATTTCTGCCAGCATTACCAGTGTCCAGAAAAGCTGTGTTTATCTGTAGTAAGCACACAATTCTTTGTTTTGAGGGTTTCTGAATGCTTAATAGCTTTGCCATCCTTTTGCTTGGTCATTTTAAGTTGCCATATGATTTTTGAAGCCTTTCATTGAACTGTAAGCGAAACTGCTTTGTGTTACCATGAGTAGCAACTGAATGGATGAAATTTGCATTTAGAAGACTGAGAACAAGATACAGTAGCCTCATGTCAAGGGTCGAAGCAGTTAAATAATTACTTTTATAATAGCTGCTTTTTCTGCTGTGTATTTTTGAGGGACTGGGAGGAGAAGGTAGTATGATTGACAAATACTTGGAAAAAACAGGTGAGGAGGCTTTGTGAAATACTGTAATATTCTCAGAAATAAATACAGCAGTCAGCTTTGTCTATAGTATGAGGGCCACACATGAAAAATGAAAGCAGCGTGTATCTGAGTGGTTGTTCAGAAGGCATTTCTTAGAATTGTGACTTACAGCTTTCATTTTGTACACAGAGAGAACTCCAGTGTTTTTATTATTATTTGTATGTTTTGTAAATTTAACTCTGTTTTCAATTTTTAAATAAAAAGTAATACACCAAACTCTGTGTTGTGGGCCATACTTACTTTTGTTGAGCATGCTTGAACTTGCTACCAAGTGGTATGAAAGCCCTGTGCTTTTATAAAACCCCAGGAAGGGTTGCCTACCTCTGTTTCATCACAGCAGGTGGTCTTTCTATTCTGTGAGTTGCTATTTCCTTCCCTGTTTCCTGTCTTCCCTCTTTATAAAACATCATTATCATCCTCTGTTTTGGAGCTTGGGAGGGTATGTTTCACATTGGTTGGGCAAGGGAGCCTGTCTTAAGAAGGTAATGGCAGTGTCCAGCAACTGCATCTTTCTGTCCCTGTCAAAGACACTGAGCACCTGTGGGCTTCTTCAGTAATCCTCTCCTCTTTGGCACTCTTACCAATTAGTCAGGACTTCCAGTGTGTTCCCACTGTTGGAATTGACCTTCCATTTCGAATTCCTGTCTCAAGTTGTCGTAAGATCCTAATTTAGTGTTGCTCAGATAAGTCTACACACCTTCATTTTCCCATGGACACAAAAGACGTGGCTACAGAGGGATCAGTTGGACTGCATGCATGGGCCTTCTGCACAAGGTGACATCATGGTGCAAGGAATCCAGCTGTACAGAGTGATTACTGGTCAGGATGGTCTTCCATCAACATGTATGCAGATTTACATGCACATGTTAGGCCAGTAATGAAGGACTCTGAGGTGCCTTAAAGGGGATTTAGTAGATGTTTAACACTTATCTTGGAGTAGATGTGGAGAAATTCATTACACACCTCAGTAAAATGTCTTCAGAATGCCAGGTGACTCACTTTTTTAAAAATTGGGTGCTGATCATTTCATTATTAAATGATATGCATTAAAACATTACTTGTTTCAATAACAGCAAAGTGCTGGGCTTCCTGTTCTGTGGAATTCTGGCAGAGAGATGCACAGCTTCTAAGCATGTGCTCAAAGCTGATGGATGAGGGTTATCTCAGGGTGCAACAATTTTTTCATATATGCCACCATCATTAAACAAATCCATTTTTTGCGCCTTCACATTAATCCTTTTTATGATGTGTCTAGGTCTTGTAATCTTTGTTTGATGATAAAGTGCAAGAGACCTTTTGGGAATAATCCATGTAACGGTACTTCAGAAGAATCCAGTACACGTGAGAAGCAATTGTTAGATTCAGTTTCCCAGATATTTTTTATTTCTGTGTTGGGCAAAATTACCAATGTCACTGGAGGGAAAATATTTTGTTAATAGGCTAATTTCAAATGCACTTCCATAGAAAATTAGTACTTGTAACAAAATCATTGAGATTTAAGACTGTTCTCATTAGGTGAACTGGGTAAACAGCTTGGGGATTCTTTAATCATGAATAGTGACAAAGGAGCACAAAATAGTCCAAGAAGAAGCTATTGAGTATTTCAGTGGTATCTTAAGAGAAATAAATACTTTCATTTGCCTGGTACATTTATTATATTTTTAGAGATACTGCCTTTTTAAAATGGTTGAGCGTATTATGGTCCTTTCTTTTCATACGTTATTTTCTTTCTCTCTGTGTCTTTTCATGTTCCCAGTCTCCAAATTCCTCCCACAGTGCAGACCTATGCACTTACTTGCATTCACTATCATGTCTGATATCTAAATTGGAAGCAGTGTCACCTTTATTCTGTCAGTGGCTTCACGGGATGAAATAGTCAAGAAAGAAATTTTCTTGTTTGTTTTAAAGCCAAATTAGTTTTCCTAATATACAGAAGGGAGAATATCTTCTGAATTGCTATTCAGCACTTTATTGTGAATCCATGTCTGGCCCACTTTGAATATGGCTTAGCTTCCCAGTGCTTAATGCATTACACTGGGGACTTTTGTTGCTGAGGTTTGTCATCTCACCAGTAAAAACATATTGTTTCAGATTAGCAAATTCAGAAAACTTTTAATTGTCCAATGAGACAGGGTTCTTAGTTTGGTGAGGGGGTGGGAAGGGTGAAACTTGCAGTTTTTTACATCCAAGAATAAATGATCTTACTATACAGCGTAGTAGATGGAGAGTCCAGCTTTTAAAACAAATAAAGATAGAGTGTGACTTCTCAAAAATTCTAAATGATAATCTGAAAAGTATACAACAAAGGCTCTTTCTACAACACCTGGTTTTGTACTGTGTAGATAAAGGGAAATTGTTTAAATGGTCAAAGTGGTATCCCTTGCAGTACTAGACTTGAAGTGGCCAGAAATTTACATGTTTAGGAAATGGTTGTTCAACAGGAAAATAACCAAATCAAACAAGCTAAATGCCCTGTGGAAAACTTAAAGAAAATGGTTCCTTTTAGTATTTATAGAAAGACTTTTATGATTACCTTAGTCATTCCACAGCAGTATTTCTCTGTGCATATCTTAGGTCTCCTGGCACGGAAAGTGCCCCTAAGTTGTGTAGTAAGGAGCATGTTGTGACAGGTGAATGTACCTACACACAGGTGTTCAAAGCTGGAGGCTCTTTTGGTGCTGGATGTTCTGGTTCTCAAGCAGGGCAAACTCCTGAGGAGGAAAATAATTGAATAAACTTGGATCTTGCATATGGTGTTTGAATGTTTATAAGATGGTCTGTTAATAAAGTGTCAGAAGGACAAGTTTATCCACACGTCTAACTAGTCCATTTATTGCATGTTGTGTATCAGCACCCTGTGACAGGCAGACGTAGGTAAGACTGAGTGAGCTCTGTGGTCTAGCTGAGGAATATGCAGAACCTCTGCAGGCATGCTAAATCCCTGATTTGGAAAGAAAAAGGTAGTACAGTGCTCTTGAAAGATAATTTCCTTTTAATGGCAGTGCTAGCAACATCAGAGAATTATTTTTCAGAAATGTGGATTTAACATTTCTGAAATGCCTAGAGAGGAACGTGTTTTGTGGTTATAAGTCTTCTGTTCCAACTCGGAATGTTGAGTCAATTGATACTTTCTGTATGAAAGTATAAAAAAAATTCCATAGTGGGGCTCATCTAGAGTAGCTCCCGCTGTGATTCTGGTGGTGTAGTGATACCTGTCTCTAGTTGTACCTGAAGTACATAATCAGAGAATTACATTGCACTGATCAGCTGGGATGTCTTTTATGAAGATGCGGGGATTCGTACTTTCAGGAGTTGCTAATTTCTTGAAAAAAGAGCTTTAGAAACAGCTGTATCCTAAATTTCCTTTATAAACAACTGTGATAGAAGGCAAAAGTGTGGTAATATATGCATGTAATGGGTGTATTTGATTGCTTATATACTTTGTTTATCATTTATGGCTTAAGAACAAGCCCAGTTCCCAGTGCTGAGTTTGGTCTAGGTTCTTACAGCACAAACCTTTTAGAGAAATGGTGAAAGCTTACAGAGTCTGTTTACGTTCTCTTTTGTTTTCTATGTCAGCCCCCTCTTATGATGGCATATACGTTCACACTGAGGCATGCACACTTTTGCTGTTGCAGTGCAGGAGAAATTTAGGAGCAAGAATGAGGGGGTGGAGCTTCAGAGTCACAAAAACAAATCAACAGCAAATGTAGCACTGGCAAATGTAGCCTCTGCTGTCCAGTAAAATCCTTTTTTCTCTTATATGTTGTGCACTTATAAGTACACTAAAGGCTTTAAAGGTGATTATAGTTTATTTTCAATCTTTTTAGCAAGCTAAAGATACTATAACTTAAAGTTATATTAATTATACTTATAGTTTGGATAATTAATACGCTTTATGGTGGTCAGTGGGTTTCAAAGTTAAATACTTGACTGCAGAGGTTCAGTGTGTTCTCAGCTATGTGTTGGGGTCCACCCCCAGCCATCTATTAGTCGTGTTTAAGAGTGGGGGGAAAAGCATTACTCCAATATAAAAAACTGCAAGAATGCTTTATGCTTACAGACTCAGTAACTGTTCAGCACTAAAACTGACAGACTACTATAATTTCATTGTGGGGGGTGCTATAATGTTGGTTTTTTCCTGGCAATGTACTGCTCTGGATTTCAACAGCATACTGTAGAAGTTAAAGCAAGTATAAAAACTGTCTGCCTTTACAATTAAAAACTCTCAGCATGTCCTGATTTTGTGGCCTTTTGTAGTAAAGGGAAAGCTATACATCAAGTAAATCTAAGAAGTTTCTTCCAAGCCTCTCATTAATCTCTCCTTGAGCCTTCTGCCTTTTAAACAACTGATAAAGAGACTCTGCTGTTAAAATACTAAAATACATAAACAAATGTTCAGTCTTATGGGTTTTGTTGTATAGCTGTTCCTAACAAAATTAACCAAAATTTATACTAGATTCTACACAGTGGAATCAATTTGCATTGTTCTGATTCCTTACCTGATGGAAGTGCTGGAAAGCAGGAAGAGTTGCTTTGAGCCACAATATGCCTTAACAGACAGAGGCAAAAAGATGGCAGTATCAGTGGCAGTTAGTGCTTATCTCAGTGCAGATGAAGCAACTAGCATTGAAAATCCTGCACAAATGCAGATCTTTTTCCCAGAAAATGTGCATTTAGTTTGAGTGAGGGCCCCATCTACACTGACAGTTAGAAATGGAAATTTGGGGCTCTTGATGCAGTTGGCTGGTAGGGACTGCTGCACCATTTAGCTATGATCACCTGGGTCTAGATGCATGTGACTAAAATATGCAGGAACCAGCACATTTCTGCATGATGCCTTGTAAAGCTGCTGTATTGGTCTTAGAGTCTGGGTTTGTTAAGGCCTGGCAGTCTTCAAAGCTCGTTGGAGATTGATGCATTCAGATTAGGGCAAGTTGGATACAGCCTCTTTCAATAATTTGCCTATCTTGGAAACATACATTTTTGATGTGCCAGCACTGCTTAAAAGCCCACGGTTCCCATTGCTTGGTTTATCTGGAGGTTTGCCATTGTTGCAGGAGTGTGTCATGCTTGCTTTCCTTGTGAAACCACTGCTGGGCCATCAGGGGCTAAAAGCTATGGGGATGGAGACTGCTTAGTGCTCTAACTACGTGTCTTCCTGAAGAGTGTTGCAGTGTCCCGCCTCTTTTGCTGGCTGGTCAGTTTAACTGGCATAGTTAAACTGGAAGATACAATATTTCCCAGAAATGGGAATGGCATGTGCCCCCCTTTCCTCCCTTCAGCCAGTTAAACTTTTAAGAGATGAAGCTGTGGAATGGGGTTAAAAGTGGGAAGTTACCAGCCTCTGGTGACAATTCCATTGGAGGTTCCTCAGTAGCTTTGCAGTTTTGATGCGGCAAAATGTGTGTTAACTTTCCACTCATTTTTCAACAACATTTTATGTTTATACTTGAATTTTTTTCTAGTGAGAGCAAACTTTTCAGTTGAAGTCACTCTTAGCAACAAGATACTTTGAAGAAGCTTGCAAAATAAACAGAGGAAAATAATGGCTCTGCTTAGTGTGAGTTGCCTTTTTCCTTTTCTTTGCTTGTCTTCCAGAGACAAGAGTGATTGCCTTAAAAGATATTGTTTTCTGCATTGGTGTTCTTTTTGGCAAAAACTTAAGCTATTCAGGGTTTGTAGAGACACTGAAATGATGTTGACTCAGTTATTTTTCTCCTGATGGTTATGTTTATATTTTCCTTGAGAAGAAAAACTGTTCTATCATATTAAAAGCAAACAACAAAAGAAGCTAATTTTCCCATGCTTGAAGTGTAAGAGAATCACCAGTTAAAGAAACCTGACCCTTTCTGAAAGCAACTGGAACGTGGCATTTCTGTCTGCCACTCAACCTTTGAATGCTGAAAAAAGGCATAAGGTGCCCATGCTACTGCTGAAATACACAGAGCATGGTCTGTAAATAAACACTAGATTTGCCAAACAGTTGTGGTACGAAGAGCAGATCTTTGTGCCCTTATGTCTTCCTTGTTTCTTCTGCTGTGCTCAGAACTGGCTAGCAGTCTTCCCAACTTCAGCCAGGAGTCTCTGACTTCTTCCACCTCCTCTTCTCCACCTGCTAGCTGCTTGGCTTCTTGCATTATATCCTGCTGCTGGATGAGGCTAATATATTTCTCCTGCATGGCTGTAATTTTTTGAGGGTAACAAAGGTTTTGTAAATAGTAGATGTGGGTATGAAGTGGAGAAGATCTTAAAGTATGGTCTGCAGGAGGTTGGAACATGGTCAGTTCTTACGGATTGAGAGACTGCGGGTCTCTGGCTATGCAAATTGTGGTTTGGAGAACAGGCAGAAAGAACTTCCTTAGCTATAATATACTTAGAATCATACGGTCCACTTCTGTAGCTTGTGAGTACTAGCTGCTTATGAATTCCTAGCATATTTTACTGCAGCTACATACACAAGTAAGGATTTTATTGCTTTTACCAACAGAAGGATAGGGAGGACAGTACTGGTGTCTCATGTCTGGAAGGTAGTATCTGTTACTAGAAGTGGCATTTTTTCCTGTACATTTCCCATGCCCCAGTGCAGACTGGCCTGTTTGTTCATTGTAAGTGCTAGTCCAGCAGCGTTCAACGTTTGCTCTAATCTGACACACAGTTTTGGTTTCCAGAGTTTAAAATTGAAGAATATACAGTTTTCTGCTAGAAAGACATCATGTCCTGTAATGTTTTATAGCAATTTCTATCTTTGATACAGAGGAAAATCTGTAGTGCAGGACTTAATTTTCAGGTCTTTGCAACTATACAGTCTTCTTGCTTATTTCTGTTAGAAAAGATTACAAAGAGATCTCTCTGCTGTTGAGGTGATGTGTAGAGAAAAGAGAATCAGTTGTGGGCATGCACTTTTGAGACTGAGCTTTTTTAAGCCAAGGATTTGCCTACAGAATGGAGAGATAAGATCTGTGTGTGTTTAAATGTAACATATGTGAGTGTAAATTGCCTGGGGTTTTTAGGCTTTCATATTCTAGTGTTTCTAGAGGTGTGTCATTCCTTGAATTGGTGCTTGTACCTATTGCCAAAACAGCATTTAGAATTGCAAAATTTACAGAATCACAGAATCAATTATGTTGGAAAAGACTTCTGAGATTGAGCCCACCCTATGGCCACCACCTTATCAACCAGACCGTGGCACCAAGTGCCACATGCAGTCTTTTCTTAGACACCTCCAGGGATGATGACTTCACCACCTAATTGACTCCAAGCACCTAACTGAAAGATGGAGCTCTTTCATTACACTTAATACTCATTACACTTAATACTAAAACAAATTTAGAAGATTAAGTTCACAGCAAACTTTGAAGAGGTGCAGGTTTTAGTTCTATTTTAAAATGCTGGCTCTTTACTTGTAGTATTACAATTCGTTCTTTTCAAGAAGACCAGTATGCGTGCGGATGGCGTGGTCTCAGTAAGTTTATCAGTAAATAAAATGTGCAAAACCAAATGTAATTTTGAAATATTGAAACAGGAATGAAAATAAAAGGGAAAAAGGAATCACACTGATTTCCTGAATGAGCAGGATGCAGCAGTGAGGGCAGGCTGTGGTGGATCTGTTCACTGGACATGGGCTGTGTGGGAGAGCTCCCAGATGCTGTGCTTACATAGGCTCTGACTTGGTTTCTTCCTTCTCACTGGTTTATTCACATGATCATTTTAGCAGTGGGAGGGCTTTATCTGAATACTGTTAGATTGTGGCTGTGTACAGAGCAGGGGACACTGATAACAAGCAACAGATGGCAAGCAGATTTCCGTAGGAAGTCCGGTCTTGTTTTTTTCAGTGCTCACAGGTAAGGAGGAAGATACATGATAAGGATGGAAGGAGTGTGTGTTTGAAGTACTCTTGCTGCAACTCTGGTTTGAGCTATTCCAGAACTATACCATGCTGCTTCTGCTACCAGAGTTGCACACAGTGTGATGAAATGGAGACCTCTGTGAGTCAGGAAGACAATAAATTATAACTGTGTGGCTGTGACAGCTCAGTAGGAGCACCTATGGATGGAAAAAGCATTACATACTTTTAAGCACTGTTGACATGAGATAATTTTTTACCACTTTAATGAAAACATAATCAAATGAGCACATAAAGCTTGGAGAGCAAAGTATTTCTTTTATACAGGAGATAAAACTGTGCAAACAAATGTCTGCTGTCAACAGAACAAATTTTATTTAAAATGCAAAGCTTTAAGATTGAAAATACAATCTGTGAGTGTGAAAATTTTTTTAGGAAGACTCTTCTGTATAGACAACATTTTCAGTAAAGTGTTTATTAAGACACGAAAAATAGCTTTCTGTTTAAAATACACACAGATCAAATTAGAAGCAAAATTACCATAGTCAATGGAGATTATATGTAGCTCTAGGAATTATCTTCTGCTTGTATAGTGGATCTTTCTGCATTAAAAGATTAAACCCCCCTCTAATTTTAGAATACATGTATTTTAGGTGGACAACAGTCTCAATTTTTCAGGTAGTTCAAAAGTCATGCAGTAAAAGCTATTCTGGACTTAAAATATGAATGATAATCCATGAATTCTAATATCATAGCACTGTGGTTATTTTGTAATGCTTGGGTGATAATCATAACTCTTGGGAGAAATATTTTATACTTTCTATGCATACTGGTGCTTTATGTGTAGTTTTTTGTGAGTCAATCTCATTAGTCCAAATAAGCTACTTAAAATACTTACAGGATAAACAAAACCCTTTCTAAAAACACAGAAAGATTCAGTATCTGGAGCCCTCAGAAGCTGAAGAGTTAATGGTGGGACTGCACTGGATTCAGTGTATTTGCAGATGTTGCTGCAACCAACTGCTGATTTTTCTCCCATCCTGTCAGGGAACTCTGCCAGCCATGATTCATGGAATGATTTTTTTGCGCTGAGTAATCTGTGGTTTTTCTTTTTTCCTCTTCCCTCTCCCTTATTTTTACCATGAACTAAAGCCCTATTCATTTCAGCTAAAGGGAGGAGAAGCTTCCAAAGCATTAATACAAAACATAAATACAGTCTGTTTTGAGTGGAGGAATTGTAACAAATGTTAAACTTGCAGTAATTTTACTTGGTCTTAGGCAGTCTAGTCCAGTGTGGGAAAACAGTTTTAGAAGAGAAACAGCTTTTGGTTTTGCTAGTCATATGGTTTCACAGTTCTCTTAAGACTTCTGTACTAGTATTGCTAAAGAACATCCAACTTCTGTGCTGATATTATGCCTCCTTTCTCACAGATCGCTCAGAAAGAAATAAACCAGACTGCCGCTCTTCAGGGTAAGAATTGTATTTCTCTATTTATTCTTCCCTTCTCTTTCTTTTTTTTGTCCCCTTAGTTTTTCCTTTTATTGGGTGAACTAGGAAATTGGCCAGAAAAATAAAAATGCCATTTTTCTACTCTCTGTTTTGGTAACAGTAATGTAATACCAAAATAATTTTGTTTTAAAAAGAATTGTTATATTTCTTACGGGCAGAATTTTTTTCAATAAATTAATAGGACTTGCTACATTGTGATTGTGTACACTTAAACTCCAAAGGCTTGTTATGTATCATGCACAGGGTTGTTTGGTAAAACTGTGGTTTAAAACAAGAAGCCTGTCATGACTTTTGCTGCTTTGAACTGTTTGCTTCTATAGCAAGGAAAATAATTCTTGGTTCAGTCAAAAATAGCAACACTATTATTTATTTCATTAACTCTGATCCCATCATACATAATGTTTCACAAGATGCAAATGGAAGTGTGTTAAACAAAACATACACACACACACACCAGCACTTCATGTTTATTTAGAATTTCCATCAAGAGTTGTCATGAACTTCTAGGCTATTGATTTGCAAGGCCCTATTCTCCCTTAAGCTTCTGAATATTTTGTAGTTCTTCTTATCCTCTGATTTTTAAATAATCTCTTTCTCTATTGCCTCATTTCCAGACTCTCTCTCTTTCAATTCTCCCCTGGGGAATAGGATTTTGTCCCTATCACGTGGTGGATAATGGGATTTTAATGAACTAAAGTGATAGAGCAGACCAGCAAACACTGCTTCTCCCAGTCCTTTGTGAAAAGTCTTTCCAAAAAATGCCCCTGGTGTTCAGTCTTTTGACATGACCTGACCTTTTCATTTGATTTTTACAGTCTACATTTTTTCCTTTTTGGTACATTTTTACAGTACAGTGGACTAGCTTTTATAGTTGGAAGAACAGTGTAGCATTTTCTTACAGCACACTTGATGTGTTGTATCTATTGTGTGATGTGATGGAAGAAAGGATGTTTTTCCCTTCCCTCCCCTATCTGCCACAGCACTGTAGCTGATTCCAGCTGTGCATTTAAGTTGCAGGGGAGTATTGCCTTTGTCTTTGAGTACTTTTATCTACTTAAAAGCTCAATCACTGCATGTCCTGATTTCTTTTTATACTTAAAAATACTAAACTTTTTTTTTCTTAAAATGATGCAGTTACAGTCTTCATGTTAGAACTTTCATTAGATCATGTTGTATTATAATAATGTCAAATAAATCCAAATCATTATGAAAAAGAAAGCTAATTTTATCGAAATGTTTAGTTGAGGGTTGAAAGAGCTTCAGTCGTTCTCACCAGTATGTTTTTTTGCTCTGGAGTGTATTTTAGAAGTTTGAATTTGGAACCAAAAGCAAAGTAAAACTTCTTATTTTTTTCTATGGAATTGAAAAATCCAATTCCATTGACCAGCCTTGACAGTAAAATTCTGCCCTAAACTGTCTGGGCTACAGACTCCAAATTCTCATGTGGAAAGCACAGAGTAATTAACAGTATAATGTAGATTGCTCATAATGTTGAGAAAAATGTACCTTTCAGTAGCCTTTCATTCCTGTCAGTGGTGCATGTGCTTTCTGACCATATCTATGTCTCTTCTACACCCTTCTCAATCTCACTGGCCGTTGTGTCATGAGCTGTGAGGAAGAAAAGCCACCACTTAAAGGGTACTGTTGTTTTGTGCACGTCTCACTTTTGTTTCTAGACTGGAACAGGAGCAGCCTGCCTTACTTAAGTGATGTGCTCTGCTAATTGATACTGCTACACTCAATGGTTCATCTCTCATTATAATTGGAAGCATAATTCTGTGGTGACAAATTGCTGGGCGAGATTCTTATCCTCAGTCTGGCCATATCATGCTTAGGAAAAGAGCTGCGGTTCCATCAAGGCCAGAGCCCCTTGATAGAAGACTTGATGTAAAACTAAACAGTGAAGTATGCAAGGCTAAAATTGAAGTGCAAAGCACACTTCTCTTGTAACATGGGGAGCATTTCAGAGCTGTTTGAATTTCACTGGGGATAGTTTTATGCCATTTTATGATGAGCTACTGTGCTTATGACACTGCGCTCTCTGGGAGCAGTTTGTGACAAGGGAAGAAGAAAATACAATGGTTCGGAGGCATCTTGGCTACTTATTCCTTAAACTGCTTATTGTGGGATGCATATCTTAAAAACCCAAGATACTATCTCTCTCATGATCTCAAGTGGAACAAAAATGATGGTGCAGGTCTTGGTACTTGAACTCAAGTTCTAGAAACAAGAATTTCTGCACTAGAATTACTATGAAATATTGGAGGTGGACATGGGGAGACCATCTGACAAGATGAAGGAATAAGCAGTGAGTCTTAAGAAAGGTAGATAACCTAAGATGAAATAGCAGATGTGGATGTTTCCAAGAGAGAGCCAGAGAAGTAGTTTATTGTTTTATATAAAACTCTGGTGAGATCTTGCCCAGAAGTCTGTCAAGTCTAAGTACAAATGTAGAACACTGGGATAAGAAGAGACCAGAAAAAGGCCCAGATATCCACCACCAACTCTTCCTCATGCATTGTAAGGTTAGGTTTTGGTCTGGAACATGATCATTGTATTAAAATATCACATAATATTTCTTGTGATTTCAGGGGTCTAAAGCTTGCCCTTTCCAACTTCCTATTCTTACATATTTCTCTGCCTGTGTATTTCTAGATGTATTTCAGGCTTGTGCTTGAGTCTTTGCAGTATTAGGGATGAAAAGTTTATATACAGTGAGACAGGAACAGTTTTAAGACATAGCTTGAACATAATTCCTTTGCAATGAGAGTCATATAAAAAAGCCTGTTCTAGGTAGAGCAGTATATAAATGGTCATTAATATAGTTACTTTATTATCGGGTGGTGCCATTTAGAAGAATTTTTACAGCAGTATTGGGAACTCTGACAAATATTCTGGTTTGGTTATTAGCCTATCGAACGTTTAGACTGGGAGAAATGCTACAGAAGGGGGGAGCATTCTGAGGGGTGATACAGGGACCTAGCATAGCATGGGCAAGAAATCTGGAGAGTGGATGAACCAAAGACCATAGATAATGATTTAAAGAGAGGGAAACAGATATTAGGTAATGTTTACAAAATGTGCATTACATTATCTTTTGCCTCTTTTGGTAATTAGCAACCATCTGACACTCAGGAGAGTTTAGATAAAGCAAGGAGTAGCAGAACAGGGCCTGTGGGTATCTATTTCATGTACTGCTCTGCACTGATTTTTTTGTTAAGTATAGCACATTAGTAAGATCAAAACAAATGTTCGCTGAATCCAAATAATACCTATTGCTGTGTTAAATTTTTATCAAAAGACATTTAGTTTCGTGACCTAATAGCCATCCTTCAATTGTTACATTTCAGACAGTATTAAAATATATCTCTACTGGTAACAGTGGCCTGTAATTATAATTCTTGATTTTACTGTCAGGTCATGCTTGTACTGTTGTCTCTGATAGCTTCAGGTCATGCACTGCTGTAACACAGGTCAATTAGGTCAAAAGAAGTAGATCTTTATTCCTCTAAATGTTTTCAAACTGAAAATTATATGATAGTAATAGAATAGAAGATTTCAGGCATCTACGTATTTGCAGTTAATCCCTGAACATGTAAAACTTGTAGAAGGAACTGGATTTTTTTTTCTTCTTTTGGTTAAGGATTATGGATCAAAAAATCCTGAAACATAGTCCTGTAATTTGATATAATTCATTGTAGTTGCCTTGACCTTGGAGATGAGAGCATGCAGGTAGGTAACAACTGCAACAATTTATTGAGAGATTTAGTAGGGTATCAATCACTTGAAGTCAAGTAAGAAATCTTGATTTTTAGTGTATCAGTGTCTACTGTGAAAAATGGGGAGGGGGATTAAAATAATTAGTTCATTTCTAGAAACAGATCCTAGGTTTTACAGGCATATAGTCTGCCTGCTGATTGTAGTGTGCTTAAGTTCTTTTACAGCTGCTTGCCTTCATTTGATTGAACTAAATTGAGCTTTTTTTATTTAAAATGCATCAAGTCAACAATACAAATAGACAAAAGTCGTCTTTTGTTCCTTTATAAACAAGCACTTGAAGTGGCTGATCAAAGGGACTACTGATCCCTTTAGTGGGGCTCTGGTAAATCAAGCGATCATTTTTATGAATGGTATTTTGTATCCAACTTTGGTTTTAGTTGTTTGGGATTATTTTTAATGTAGCAGAATTCCATTAGTGAAAGCTTCCCTGCATTTCTGTTTCCTCTGCTATGTAATGTTGATTTTGTGGAATTGTGTTTAATAAATACTACAGTAACAGTCTGACTATAGCTTAAGAATGCGTTCTCCCAGATCCTCTGTGAAGCCTTAAAAGACACCCTTTAATGAAGATCTTAAGCATTTAACAGAGCATGAAGGGAATCTTAAGGCACTGGCCTGACAATGTGGTGGAACTGTCCCCACTTTATAATTAAACTGAGGTGGTTTTACAAATCAATATGCTTTTGAGGTCTTGAGAAAACAGACAGTAACAGGTTTTTCTGTGTTGTAACCATTACAGTCAGTCATTTAATAGTATCATAGAATATCCTGAGTTGGCAGGGACCCACAAGGATCATTGAAAGACTATGCTGAGTTGGAAGAGTCACATCATGTGCCTGAGAGCTTTGTCCAAACTCTTCTTGAACTCTGTCAGGCTTGGTGCTGTGACCACTTCCCTTGGGAACCTGTTCCAGTGCCCAGCCACCCTCTAGGTGAAGAACCTTTTCCTGATATCCAGCCTAAACCTCCCCTTACACAGCTTCAGGCCATTCCTTCAGGTCCTGTCACTGGGCACCACAGAGAAGAGATCAGTGCCTTCCCTCATGAGGAAGTTGTAACTGCAATGAGGTCGCCCCTCAGTCTCCTCCAGGCTGAACAGACCAAGTGACCTCAGCTGCTCCTCACACAGCTTCCCCTCAGGGCCCTTCACCATTCTTATGGCCCTCCTCTGGACACTCTCTAACAACTTAATGTATTTTTATACTGTGGCACCCAGACCTGCCCCCAGCACTCGAGGGGAGGCTGCCCCAGAGCAGAGGAGAGCAGAGTGGGACAATCCCCTCCCCTGCCCGGCTGGCGATGCTGTGCCTGATGCCCCCCAGGGCACACTTGGCCCTCCTGGCTGCCAGGGCACTGCTGGCTCATGTTCAGCTTGCCATGGACCAGGACCCCCAGGGCCCTTTCTGCAGCGCTGCTCTCCAGCCTCTCATTCCCCAGTCTGTATGTACATCCGAGGTTGCCCTGTCTGAGGTGTAGAATCTGGCATTTGTTTTTGTTAAACTTTGTATTGTTGGTGATTGCTCTGTCTTAGTCAGATGGGCAGTGTGGAGAGACTTCTGCCGCTTCTGTACTGAGAAATCACAGAATGGTGGGAAGGTCATGCAGGTCATGTAATCAAGCATTGTGCTCATAGTGGGAAGATGCTGGTGCTAGTTCAGGCCCATGATGTTTTTTTCTAGCCAAGATTTGAAAATCTCCCAGGAGTGGGAGATTGAGCCTACTTATTTTCAACCCACTCACAGGCTGCTTGACTGTCACTTACTAACTTTATTTCCAAGTGATACGGCTGTGGGAAACACTACCAAAAGAAGCAGTCTAAACACTGGACTACTTAATATCCAGAAGGACCAAATTCATTCACACAAACATCCTGAAGTACAGTTTTTCATTACTGCTGTTTAAAACCCTTGTGTTGTCTACTAGCAATGTCTGGACAGCCTTGTCAATGCTTCTGTTTTACATAGGAAAATTTCGGGGTTTTCCCCATCTAGCCAGTGTTACAGACTGTAATACAGATCTGAAGTTTGAGACTTTGAACCTTGCTGGCACTCCATCTGAATGGGAAGGGTTGCGTGTAGAAGAAAGAATGAATGCTGGGGGATGTTTTACTGTGATATTCTTACTCGTTACATTTAGCTTTTGTAATTTTTATGGCTAGGGAGTTACTCAGATTACTCTTAGTCTAAGCATGCTTTTAGGCTGTGAAAATAGAAATGTCCTGCTTTTGTACACTCTCAGTAGGCCAGAAGTTGGGTTAATTCTAAAAAGTATCTAGTCTCCTTCCCAAATCCTTGGGGTGCAGTTTCACAATTGCCCTGAGCTGAACTAAGCCTGTGTTGCTCCAAGAAGGAAAGGACTCATTCTCTCCTTTGGGCTGCTGTCAATGCTCATGTGGTTAGTTGGATCAGAAGGCTGATCTCCAGGGAAAAAAATAGCTGTCTTCACAGATGAAGCAGGTTCAGCATAGGGGAGCAGAGTGATTTCTTGCAAGTTCCACAATCAGTCAATGGCAGAACTGGAAGCAGGGGCTCCGAGCTGTGGCTTTTCTTGTTATCTTAAAAGCGGGGTCACATGACTCCATATTTTTCATTCCAAGAGGTAAATTTTGGACTCATTCACTCAGTGCAATCCAACAGGTTAAATATAGATTGAAATGGGTGAAACTTGAGATTGGAATCTATTTATGTGTCTTTCTTTGTTTATCACGTGTTTCTCATCAGCACGTGCTTTCACATCAGAACTTTTGCTTCTGGGAGTAGAATAAGCTGGAGCAATTTTGTGCAGCATGTTTCTTTGGTAGCTTCTTTGCCACAATAAATCATTATGCTTAACTTTAAATTTGCAATGTTAGTTTTCACCCTGCTCAGTTTATACTTACCTGTAAATGAGAAAAAAAAGAATCACAGGTAGAGCAGAGGAATAAATGGCAAATGGGTTCAGTGTAGTTTTTGGCAGTTAGGGATCACAGGAGTATCTGGAGCCTGTTCCTGGGGGTGTTTGTTTTAATGTTGTCAATTCATCACTTTTGTGTTGGGTATTTTTGGCTATTCATCTCACAGATAGCAGTAAAGAGTTACTGTGAAGGGTGCATCCTAGCCAGTCTCCTAGATCCCTTATTCCTAAACAGAGAAGAGGGATTTGTTTTAATAAAAGAGTTCTCTGTTACTGGTTTCTGCAAAGGGAATTCTGAAGGTCTGTTTGCTCTGGTGCCGTGAACAACTCCTTCCGTTGTCTGGGCTGCTCTCCAGTGCTTATTCTAATTCATAATGGAAAATAACGCTGCAAATGAGATGGCTGTTGAAAGAATAAAGAGAAAAAGGCTTACCCTCTGTCTTCACTGAAAGAATTTCACTGCTTCTTTGGGCATCTTGTGTACATGAGCAAGTTTTACCATCCCATCATCTTTCAGAAGAGACTCCTATGGAAAGTACTGACAACCATCCAGACACATGGCCACACTCCTTGTGCGTTACGAGAATTATCTGGGACATGAACATGGTTTCAGGAAGGACACAATTGCACATCACTTTTTTAAAGTCAAATTAATCAGTCATGGTTATAATTCTGCTTCTTTATGATTTTTTTTTCCTCCCCTCTATGATGAACAGCAGATGATATTCATCTGGTAGCTGGGAAGGAGGGCTGGGAAAGAATTCTTTCCAAAGGTATTTGTAATACTCTCAAAGAAAACAGAAAAGGCGGAGGAGCTGCTAAGGGAAGCCTATAGGATATGTGTCAGGGCTGAGGAGGCAGACTCAGCAGGTTGTAAACTTACAATGCTGAAACAGTAATTGTTAGGTTCTCTCTGAAAGAATTTCATGTTGGTATTTTAAGAGTGTTGGAGCTTTGGTTTATTTCCCTAAGGACTTATGTAGGTTTCTGTCTAGGCTCAGTATCTACATTTTCCTTTGCCTTTGGAATTTGAGTGGGAGAGCTCAGTTTGCAGTTACATTGTGTTCGTTTCCATGGCCTCTACTCTGATGTGCACAAAAGAGAAGAGGTTGTTACTTCGTTCTTTTTTTCTTTTTGTTCTCTTTTTCTGTACTGCTCACCTACTTTATAATTTCATTGTAAGTTATTCTTTGGTGTCTTTGTTATTTATTCTAGTATAGGGAATCAGTTACCTTAAGTAGCAGCATCTGATTTGGCAGGTTGAACATTGAAATGATTGATCAAGTACTCTTTTAAAACATGTTACAGTTGCATTCTCACTACATCATGGGGGTAAGGTATTCCTAGTGAGGCCTGTCACATTGAAAATTTCTTCCTCTTTACTGTATTTCAGTAGAAAGTACAGTATAATGTGCAGTTTGCACAGCTGTACTTCAGACTCTGATCCTGTCATTTGTGAAAGGTTGCATTTCTGATTTTGCTACAAAATTTCTCTTTTCAAAAGTGGTATTTTGCTCAATGCAGGCATCACCATTTGAATTTAAGCCATGTTTACATACTGAGTTTGTCCTAGTTTTGGCCATCTGTGACAATCACAGGCTCAACTGAGCTAGTATTAGCCCTTAGTGTAGACAAGGATGAGCTGCTTTTTCATCTGTTGCAGCTGCTTCAGCTTCAAGAAGAGAACTAATATTCAGTGACATGAAAAGTCATGTTGCCTGTTCCCTTGGAGGCTACAGCCAAGGCAGGTCACCAGCAGGTCTCTTCATGCCATAGGAGGGTCCCTTGCTACAGAGGACTGAAATTAGACCATGCACCCCTAGATGTGGAAAGTATTCATAGAAGTATGGTCTTTATAAGTATGCATAGCTGCATCTTAATCTTGGGAGCATTGTTACAAGAGGCTTGTCATCTGAGTGTGGTGAACTTTGCCATCTCCTGAGGCTTGAGGCAAAGGTTGACTTCTAATTAAAGAGAAGGTCCAAATCTAATCAGGGTGTTCCAACCACAAGCAATAATTACTTTGTTAAATCTCTCTTTTAATCTATAGCATAATATCTGGTTGAAGCAAAAGAAGTACCTCAGTGATGTCACGTTTTTATTAGGCAATACTTTTGCTTGGAATAAATGCTTAGTAAAAAGAAACAGCTTTAGTTTTACTATTACAATTCTTCTATTTCATGTCATTGGACTTCTTCTTCCCCAATACCTCACACACCAGTATCTGGTATCTAGTATTAGAACCTGAAAGGAGGTTGTAGAAGTGAGAGGACTACAGGAAGTGGCCTTAAGCTGAGACAGGGGAGATTCAGATTAGATATTATAAAAAAAATTTTGCTGTTATGGTGGTCAGGCATTGGAATAGGTTGCCCGAGGAGCTGATGGAGTCACCATCCCTGGAGGTGGTCAAGAGATGGATCTGACGCTGGGTGATACAGTTTAATGTTTTAGTGGTTCAGGGGTTACAGTGGTAGTGCTGGGTTGACAGTTGAATTTGATGATCTTAAAGGTCTTTTCCAACCTTGACGATTTTATGGTTCTATGAATACAGTATTAGTTCAAACAGTACTGATACCATTTTGTGGTTGGACCGGGTCAGGAACTTTCTTTCCTCTTCCAAAAGCACATTTTCTTTGGGCAACTGTTTTTAAAACTATTGTGTTGTTTTATTGCCTTGTTACCACGGCCCCTTCTAAAATAACAGGTCCGTGAATAGCTAAAAGCATGTAGTGCTCCTGACGGGTGAAGGTCAGACAACTAGGAAGAAAGAGAACAGTATCGTGGGACAAGTACATTAATGACAGTTGCAGGAGAAGCTTTCTCACCACACCTTACTGGTGTATAGGACAAAAGATTATTTGCTTTACTGTTCAATCTGTCTTCTTCCTTCTAAGGCTGTTGACAAGGAAATGAGTTCTGTTAAATGAACTTTTTACAGTGTGAACTAGAAATGCTTTCTGTTAATAACAGTATTTATTTTTTCCATCAAAGACAGATCTGAAATGACAACACAGTTCTCTGGTGCAACTTGAAGCCATATTTTCTTGTCCTTTTGCTTGTTATTTGGCAGAAGAGGCAGACCCCCACCTTGATACAACCTATTTTCATGTGGTTGTAGAGAGCAATAAGGTCTCTCATGAGCTTCTTTTTCTCCAGGCTAAACACTCCCAGCTCCCTCAGCTGCTTGTTACAAGACTTGTGCACCAGGCCCTTCACCAGTTTTGTTGCCCTTCTCTTGGCACTCTCCAGCACCTCAATGTCCATAGTGAGAGGCCCAAAACTAAACACAGGATTTGAGGTGTGGCCTTACCAGTGCCATGTACAGGGCTCAATTGCTGCCCTGGTCCTGCTTGCCACACTGTTTTTGGTACAAGCCAGGATGCCATTGGCCTTTTTGGCCACCTGGACGTATGCTGGCTCATGTTCAGACACTATCAACCAGCATCCCCAGGCCCTTTTCAACCAGTTTTCCAATCACTCTTCCCTCAGTCTGTAGCAATGCCTGGAGTTGTTGTGACCCAGGTGAAGGACCCTGCTCAAGCAGGGCCATCCTAGAGCACATCGTGTGGATTGTGTCCAGATGGTTCTTGAGTATATCCAGCGAGGGAGACTCCACAACCTCTCTGGATAATTTGGCAAAGTCACCTGCACAGTAAAAAAGTTCTTTTTCATGTTCAGGTGGAACTTCCTGTGCATCACTTTATGCCCCTTCCCTCCTGACCTATTGCTTGGCACCACTGAGCAGTTTGGCTCCATCCTGTTGTCACCCTCCTCTCAGACACTTGCTGACATTGATGAGGTCCCTACTCAGTTTTCTCGAGGCCGAACAGGCCCAACTCTCTCAGCCTGTTATTTTAAGGGAGATGCTCCAGTCTTACTATCTTCATTGTCCTCCTCTGGACCTGCTTCTGGAGCTCCATGTCTCTCCTGTGCTAAGGAGCCCAGAACTGGACACAGCAGTCCAGCTGTGGCTGTACCAGGGCTGAGCAGAGGGGTAGGATCACCTCCCTTGCCCTGCTGGCAGTGCTCTCTGAGAGAAGTGATACTTTGTGTTTATTAGCCAACAGTGGGTTTTTATTAGTTTTTATTTTAATTCATATAGAGTTTTAGCACCTACAGTGTGTTGTGGCAAGCAGTGCCAAAGCTTAACCTCACATTGCACGTTGAAAAGTCTCTCTGGCTCTTGAGCTTGGTGTTAGCTAGTTTTATATAATGTTTTCTACATTCTGTAATGTAAGAGACTGAGCTGTCATTCCCTATAGCTTTGCTGCTTCTCGAGAAAGTTAAAATGTTGTTTTCTGCTTTTAAATAGATCATGTCAATCAATTAGGTGGTCTTAAAGAAAAGGTCGCTATTACTTTTGGAGGCCCAGAGGCATGTCAGCAAGGGGAGAGAAGGTTGACTGATATGAGAAAAAGGACGGGAATGATTTACTGCCTTTGGAATTAAGGGCATCACTGAGAGTGGAGATTAGATAAATTACCTGCTTATGTTATCTGAATCCAGGGCCTTTAAGTTGCACTGGAGACCGAAAAAAAAGTACTATTTATTTTCTGTGCCTGTCCTTGTAAAGATTATAGATCATTTTCAGGTGGAACTTGAACTTTTAAAGGGTTAGAGGTCAGAGATGAAGTGGTTGTTACAAGAGAAGGGTAACCCCACTGGTTCCTGTTTTTTCCGGGTTTTTTTTTGGTTGCCGGAATAAGCTCATCTTTGTGGCTGTTTAATTTCCTCTGCCTAATTTACCTGATGACATGTGGTGCATTGGTTGAAGTGCATGGAGGAACATGTGATAGAGCTATGTGTTTGGGGGACACTTACAGGTGAGGGAAGGGCATTGATATCTGTGGCTGTGAAATGTTTTGGAGAGGTATTTCTTATGGCTGTTGCTCTGACAAAGTCCGGTTCAATCTGTTCCACGAGGTGTTTGTTTCTGAAGCTAAATTTAGTTGAGTGGCAAAAAGTGATGATAGTGATTATTTCTTCCAAGTTGTAATCATCCATTAGAGACTGCAGTATTTACTGACTTGCCATATAATTTGAGGTTCGTGATGTTGTAAGACAGCCAGGATATATGATTGAGGGTGGAGGAAGTTCTTTTTGTCTTACAGTATGTTTGCATGGTGACTTGCTCAAAGATGAGATCTCTGGAGAAATGTCCCCGGAGGTTAAAGGCCTTCTCTCGGTTGCTGAGGTAGGTATTTTGTTCTTACAGCAAATTCAGTGCTGTTCCTGCCTATCAGGATTTTGCAGTGGGATAGATGCAGGTTTTGTAGGCATCGGAATGATCTAAAAAATTTCTTTGGCTCTGTTGGTCGATGCTTCTATTTCACTCTTGGAAAATAATTTGAGTATGTGTAAACTTGAATGCTTTTCCCCAGCTTGGGCTGGCAAAGGTATTAACTTTACCTATACACTATACCTTACCAACAGTCTTGTAGATTCAGAATTAAAAGACTTGAAAAATAATCTTTGATGCATATCTTTTTGGAATGGTTGACCTTAATCTCAGAGTTCCTGGATCTCTGTGAATGTATAAAAAGGACTGAAGTTTAAGATCATGTTTAAACTCAGAGGTATAACATTGCAGACCTACAGATATGTGAATGTTTGTTTTGTTGTTGTGTAGTGCAAATTTCTAGTGAATCATTTTCTGTATTTTGTAACCAAAAGCTCTGTCAATATCTGTGGCATAGAAGAAAAGGAAGCATTTCAGTAAAGGCAGGGGAAAAGTGTTCAGGAAAATATGCCATTTCTCTGACTGAGCTGCATGCAGGGCACCTTCTGGAAAGACAGGACCAATGAAGGGTGTGGTTATGAGATTTTATTTGACAATTTCTGTGCACTGTGCATTCTGTAAGGGCCACTGTTACAAGTTCATGGATCTCACATATTGTAGGGTGTAACTGGGTGAGTCAGCAGTACATTGCAACAAGATGTGATCATGCATGAAGATAGTTTTACTTCTGTGAGATTTTAATGTAAGAGGGTTGAAAATTAGTGTTTCTGCTGTTTGTTAAATGATTTATTTTGTTTATAAGTACAAACGGCCTGTTTGAAGCCAGTATGTTTCTTTATATGGGCGACCTTGTAGTATTCTTAAACACATCTTTTGGCTGTTGGTTCACATTTGTGTTGTAGACAGGGTTTTGGGTTTCTTGTTTCTCATTTTTAAGTGCTGAGTTAAACCTTCACTATGTTTGGTGCATATGTATTAATATTTCTGTCTTGTAGGCTGTCCCTTCACAACAAATACCTTTGCTCTCAACACACATCTATAATTAAAACAATAAGGAAATTCCCTTTGTTTCCTCACTCAGCTAAAGGTTAAACTCCAGCACATTTCATGCTGCTTATTTGACTCGGCTGGCCTATGAAGAAATTGAATTCAGCTGAAGGAGCACAGAAATCCTTTGGCATGGGACTTGTCTAATACCTTAGCATTGGCAATTGTCATACTTTGAAATTCCCAAAGGCACTCAAGTGATTTTTTGGCACTGAGGTCACACCAGTACTGAACATTTCTCATAATCCCAGTTCTGTGGGTTAGGTTGAACTTTACATTTTAGATTCCAAACATCTCTCTTTTGTATTACAGTGCTGGAATTGGGCTGCTAATCTTTGACTAGGCAGTAGAACCCATTTGGTAGTGTTCCTGGGCAGTGAGACTCAGTAATTCACCTGTCAGAGGCCTTAGTTGCCTCAAGATTCCCTAGGAACTCCTTCATTACACTCTAATTTCCTCTCAAAGGATGCACAGTAGTTGAAGCAAATGAGCGTATATTTTACAGATTATTTTTACAGAGGAAACAAACATATCTAGGCAAAATAAGAAACATCTGTACCTTGTTCCCTTGGTCTGATTACTGCTGTGATGTCTTTGAAATCTGTATACTTGCAAGCACCTGAGCTTTCTCCACTGGATTTCTCACCTCCAGCGTATGAATCATCTGGGTGCTGCTGAGTTCTTGCCCTTGCAGTCAACATCCTTTTGTTCCTGCTTGTTCTTCTCTGGAGCAGTGCTCTTTTGTGTTTCTATTCTGAAGCTTCTCTATTTTCGAAAGTCCAGCTGAAATATACCCATCTTTTATTTTCTTTGGGTGATTTCCCCACCCATTCTCTATTGTTTTCTCTTTGCTGATCTGCAGATAACTGATTTAGTAGGGATTTAACATACTCACTGCTATAAAAGAAGTGTTCTCTATTTTGTTATAGTCATTATTAATGTTTCTAGTCAGATGAGAGCATACCACTTTTTCCCTTTACAAAGCTTTAAAGATAATCTTACCACTATACTCGTGTGTTCTATGAAATATAGAAACTATTTGAAGAAAATCTAATATTCATACTTTATAATAGTTAAAGCCCTGTAAAGATATCTTGAATCCTGTGGATCCAGATTTACTGGTTTTCTTTATGCCTTTGTCCTGCTCATCCTTCATGATTAAACCAGATTTTATTCATCTGTGATGTCAATTACAAAGGTTGTGGAGCTCATTTAGCCGCCAGGTTATATTTGATGTACGGAGATGTATGAAGCAAGCAGAATGTCCTGTCAGTGGCTAGAGAAGGCTTTGATTTACTGACTGAAATGCAACTGCAAATAGTTGAATCAAAAAACCATTCTTCAGAAATAGGCTTTGTTTTGTACTCTTTGACTGTAAAAGTAGGCCACTGTCATCTTTCCCCATGTGCAAATGCAGAAACTCTGTAGACTTCAATGGTAAAGTATTTCCATCAGCAGAAGCTGCACTTTACTAAATTGTTCTGTTTGAAAGTGCTGGTTTTTCCCTTCTGTTTTTTAACTGTTACTTTTGTGTCTGAATATAATGCTGGCTGGGCCCAAGTATCCTGTCCTTATCACTGTAACAATTCAGTGATACTTTCATTTACATTTACAGTGCTACATTGCTATTATGCTATTATTAAAATTACAGGTGTTTTCTACTCCTGGAATTATTTACCACCAAGATTAAATTGCCATTAATCATAAATACTATTTACTGATTTTAATCAAAACATACTAGCAGGCTTATCATTACAGTGAGTGTGATATGTTGATAGATGGCATACCGGGGAGTCTTTTTAGCTGTTACAGGAGGGTCAAACTCTTCTAGCATACATTTTATTGGGAGCTGAAATCAGTCAAGGTACAATGAAGAGTTGAGAATGACTTGAATCATGCTTTAAGGATTTGCCTTTCTGGAATGGCTGTGTTTCTACACTCATCTTGAGGTTAGGGGCAGTTCAGCTCAGGTTGCTATAGGAAATCTAGCTAGTAAGTCTGTAGCTCAGGATCAGGAAAGAATTAGTTCAGAGCGCACACAAGCCAAGTGACTCAGATTCACAAAAAATCTGGGAGTTGTTTCAGCTTCAAGGTCTAAGCTGGACATTATTAAATGTGGAAGCTTTTGTAACCTCATGACTTGTACACTGCTGTGAGAATTGAAGTGTGAAATGTTATCATCTGCTGCCATGATTTGCTTTGACTTCCTGCCTGTGTTCTGCCTTAAAATTGAAGGTTTAGTTGCTAAAATACAATCCCAAAGTATGACAGTGACAAGCACATGAATATGTAATAAGTGATTGAAGAAACAGCTAGAGAGCAATTCCTGAAAGGATTTCCCTATGCTGATCAACGTGAGCTGTTTTAATTAGTGGAGCAGCTGGATTTTAGCTGCTGCTTAACTACATCCTCACTCGTCCAGACAGTGGGAAGTCGTGGTTGTGGCATTCATTAAGTGATGCAGAAGTAGACATCCTCAGCATATTGATGAGGATTGAATTGTCACTGGACTTAATTACTGGTTCAGGATTTCTTGCTTTTGGAGCTGGACCCAAGAGAGAAGTAAAGTTGTGTGGGGATAAGTCTTAATTTCTAGATGACCTTATCTATACTATTGAGCGTGTGATTTCTTAGGTGACTAGATCTTTTTTAGCCTCCTGTCCCCGCAGGCCAGGACAATACTCCATGATCTAGCAGAGAACATGCAAGTGTTCATTTACAGAAAGACTGTGGGGACAGGCTGCTGCCAACCGTATTTTTTCTGGTCCTTGTCCGATCTCCTAGTGAGCCAATATGGATGACCAGCACTAACAGGAAAAAAAAAAGAGTGGATCAGCTGATACTGAAGGATGAGAAGAACGGCTGATGTGAGGTATAGCCAGCATTTGGTGATTTACTGTCAGATTAGTGGCAGAGTCATGGACTTAAGGTTTGTTTTCGTGAGTGGAGGCTGAGCTGCTTACCCCAAGGACTGCTGCTGGCCTCCCCGTCTGTCCGCTCCCATCGCTTCTCTGGTGCCATCCTGAGGCTTGTGTGGCTCTGCAGCCAGCTGGAGCAGTTGGCCTGTCTGGCTGAAAATTAATCAGGGTATTTGGGATGGGATTCTTTGTTGTTAACAAAATCACATGGCTGATCCAGCAGACTTGTGGCCATGCCAGCACCAACACAAGAGAGCTGGTGGAAATGGTGAGTGTGAGAAAGGCGGGTGTCTGCTTCTCTGACACTGGTGGGGAAAGTGCACCTGGATTCCACGTGCTGTGTCAGCTCATTTACACTATCAGCTGGAGGACTGAGGCTCCTCAGCAATGGAGGCATTGAAGAGGCTGACCACTGTGGGTGCATTTTCTGTGTAAATTCACTTCCACAGGGTTAATACAATTCTGTCCACTGCATCCACATCATGAATTTGGGATAGTTGTGAATCTTCTGTTTTAGCTTTAGGAGCTTTTTGGTAGAATAAGTAAGTCTGTCTTTGGCCTGCAGGTGGTAGTAAATCTGATCTTTTGCACCACCCCAAATTTAGCTATAAAATTATTGACATCTTTCTGTAATTTGGTCTGCAGTGAAATAATTTAGGTGACATTTAAAACATTTAGTGCTTGGAATAGTGTCTTTTAATAAGTTTTTAGAATGTTGCACTGTAGTACACTGTTACAAAGAAGGCATGATTTCTAAAGTAACTGAGAGGAATATATCATTTTTTTTATTAAACTCGTGTTTTGCCTTACAGTAATTTCAGCATGAGCTATTTTTAAATTCTTAGTTCACATTCCAAGAAGTCACAAGACATTAAAAATAGCAACATTTTAATTCTTTTTACTCTGTGTGTGAGTATAAGGCAGGGTCAATAACCATCACAATTAGATATGCATTTAACTTTTACACAGGTATGCGAATCTAAGGACTGATACTTTATGAAAAGCTTCATATAACGTGACATAAAGGATAAATGTTGAGACTTTGGAATAGATGCTTCAGAATATTAACTTTTTAGAACAAGTGATCATTCTTTTTCATTATTTTTGTTGGTTCCTTTTTCCATCTAGACTTTTATGTATGTCTAGAGTGATGTGTGAAAGAAGTGCAGTCAGTTTTCCTGTAGAATATTCATTGTTATGTCAGTTTAGATAAATAAACTAAAGATCCTGGTTCTGATAAAGGGAACAGGCAATGTGGAGGGCTGCTCAATTCC
>NW_008238448.1:5920042-5923043 GCF_000691975.1 Corvus brachyrhynchos | reverse complement strand
GGGGGGGCTCTCTCAAAAGACAGTCCTGCCTGTGATCTCCAGAGGCAGGTAAAATCCATCAATGGCTGTTTGCACTCAGCAACCAAGCTGTCTCACCGTCAGCTGACTCGTGGGAATGTGTCTGTGAGGTGCCCTCCCAGGCTGGAGGCTCTGCTGCTCCTATACCAGCTAAAGGACCAGGTGGGTGAAAAGATAGCCCAGAACCTCCAGGCCTCTTGGGTTAGGTAGCTGTCCTGCTCTGGGCAGACACAACTCCCTGCCTGCTCGTTCAGAGATGGCTGTGTGATTTGAGCTTTATTCCACTTAAACGGCACCTTCCCTCCTCTGCTCTGTGGGGACTGTCAAGGTGAGTGATGCTCACACAGGCGCTGTGTTGGGTCAGGAGTCACCCTGCAGGAGCAACCTTTTGAGAAACCTGGTAGCTAGACTGAAGTTGTGCTTGAAGAGAGACAGTGCTCAGTCAAGGAAGTGTCAAAGCAGAGCCCCTAATGAGGGAGAAACCATGGTTTATGCACAGCAAGTGCACTTACTCCACGGAACAGTTTATAGCTCTTTGCCTGGTCTACCTTGTGGCAGTTTTATTTCCCTAGTGCACAGATACGCTTTTGAAGCGTTTTCCTCAAGTATTTATATTTAGAAAACCTGTCCTTGAAACCCAGAGTAGAGCCTGCCAGAAAGAGTGAGTAGGTGTTTAACAACTTCAAACACACCACTCCAGGTTCTTTATCTTTCAGAAATGGTGACCCATGGGACCCTTTTCATATTGCTGCCGACTTGAAGTACCCAACTGCTTTCAGCATAGCAGGCACAGCAACTTACAGATCCCCTCTGAACTTATTGAGTGGGTTTTTCTGGGTGCAAAGAGGACCAGACAGAAGTGGGTTTTGAGGGGCTGGTAAGGGAAGCTCATCAAAGCTATTGCCTTAGCTGGAAATGAAACAAAGTTTGTGCTTTAAATTAACAGTTAGCAAGGTCTTCTAGGATAAATGTGCAGATGTCAGAGGAGTTGCTCTGGTTGTCCACTCCTGCATGCTAAATTGGGGGGGGATGGATGAATAGTTTCCATCTTTACTTATTCCATATTAGATATTACTGTGGTGTTGTTGCTAATGTTTATAAGATTCTTTAATACTTTGAAACTTCCTGCTGTCTGCACTGTTTTCTTCCAGCAGTATGAGTTTGTGTACGTTGCAGGGCGGCACAGGAGCTGCTGTCTCCCATCCCCACAGCTACTTATTGTCACACTGTCCCCTCGGGTGTTCTCATGTAACTGTGAGAGGAGTTCATTTTGGATGGATTAATTTTTCCTTGGCATGTGCATTTGTGAGCATTTTCTCTGCCTTCTGGTTCATTGCTGTGCCTTATGAACAGGAGGAGGAGGTGGGAAAGAGGCAAGGACCATGCAGTACAGTAATTGCTGCAGCTCCTACCTCATCAAATAGTAGAATTAAATTTGATTTGGTTATGTTAATTATTTGGATGGCTTGAGAGAAAACATGTCATTAACTGTGGAGCAGAGGAGGTTATTAGTAACCTTATCACTTCTCTCCTTGCAAGACAGAATAAGAGACCAGAAATTGCTTCCTGTGGAGGAGGGAGGGGCAGGCTCAGTATAAAGTATGGGTAAAATCACCAGCTGCCCCAAGAACAGCATCTTATTTAAATTACTGGGGTTTAGTAAATAATAAAGTTATGAAGTTTGCTGTTCATTTACAGGGCTTCATGGGAAAAAAAAATAATGTGTCCACTCTCACTTCCATGTTTATAAAGGGCTTAAATAATTGTAAACTAGATGTGAATCAAACTCTCCTGGGGGTAGGAAATGTGGTGCTTGCCAAAAGGTTGTTGATGAGTGACCTGTTAAAGGAAAGTGGAAAAGAAAAACTGTCTTCTAACAGTTTGTTTTGCCTATAAGCTCATAAATTTTCGGATAGAACCATGTTATCCTGCATTCAAGGTTACAGATAGTTGCATATTTGAGCTGCCTTGCTGCCCTTGATATATCCATACTTCAACTTCACTCGGATGGTTTCATGAGAGGTTTTACTTTTTGTTCTTTGCATTTTGATTTTAAAAATGTTTTTTATATATCCTTTTGGTTCTCATGCCATATGGAAAGTTTGAATTTGTGTCTACATGATGACTCCTATGATTTCTAGCCAAAAATACTTGCTTTTATATGGAAGTGCTTCTCACATTCTGAGGCAAATTGCAATGGGTCAAAGGGCTTTTGCCAGTGGAAGAAAGAAATTGTTCATTTTTGTTCTTACTGATACTTGAATATGCATACTTCACGGATTTCCTAATTTCTGCCTATAAAACTTAAGTAAATCCTGAATTCTTGGTATAGAAAGTTATGGCTGCTCCAGAAGATTTCAGATTCATGTTCCTAGACTTTGGTCTCCTTCCTGTCTGATAATAAATATGATTAAAACCCTAAAGATTGTAGTTATTCACAGAAATGAGAGCGAAAGAATAAAGTTTCAAAAATGAAAATCCAAAAGAAAGAGACTTGAGATACAAGGAACTAAGAGTCTGGAGTACATCTGTGAGGAACACACAACTAAAAGTGTTTCTTAAAGATAAGGCTGTATTATGATGGGACACTTTGAAGGAAAATTAGAACCCTTTTCTGCTAAAAATGCACAGTGAAATATGACTGATAGAAATGTTTTCTAAAGCAGCTTTGCAAGCAGTGTGGATTGGGGCCAAGCCACGTTTGAACTGTTTCTGAAACCAGACAAATAGGCATTGTTTATTCTAGACTAGCCAGACTGTTTCAGATAACAGTTCCGTCAGAGCAACATTCATTTCTAGTCTTAATTAGTTTCCAGAATGATTGTAGAGAGAGGACGTTTTTCATCCACATCCTTTCTGACTCTCTCTTTCTTCTCTCCTCCGAATCCCCCTACTCTTCATCTCACTG
Organism: Corvus brachyrhynchos; assembly: GCF_000691975.1. NCBI lineage: Eukaryota > Metazoa > Chordata > Aves > Passeriformes > Corvidae > Corvus > Corvus brachyrhynchos. The sequence goes on along the minus strand of NW_008238448.1, from coordinate 5,920,117 downwards.
GAGTAATTGCAGCCATCATGTGCATGTGGAGCTAAACTGAGCCCTGGCAGAGTTGGTGTGCTGCACACCAGCAGA
>NW_008238448.1:5893646-5920022 GCF_000691975.1 Corvus brachyrhynchos | reverse complement strand
ATGGTGTCTGGTGCTGGAAGGTTTCTGGAAAAGGCTTGATTAGTATACCTTTGTCTTGTTGTTAAGATACCGTATTAATTTGAACCAGATACAGTTTATTTCAGCCTTTAAAATGTCTATTCAGCATTCCAGAGGCTTCTCACCAATAGATATTCTTTATTTCTGGCGTTTAAAGGAGAAAAAAGAGAAAAACCCCTTATCTGAACTGATTGGTTGTTTTGTTTGTCTGTGTTGTCTTAATTCCTCTGTATCTTAGCACAAAGTGGAAGATTATTAATACCATGTTTTTCAAGTTGCAGCATTTCCAAAAGTGATAATCCCAAATTAGATTTGATTTTTACCTGCAAAAATAGTAGGGGCTGCTGTATGTGTTAAATAAGGCATTCAGAAGAGAGGCATCAGAAACCTTAGTCTTACTAAGAAAACAGATGAGTTGGCAAAAAGAAACATTTTTCTGTCCTGTGTATCAACAAATATTTGGTCATGTTGTCTTCCTAACCCCACCCACCAAGTTACTACTGAAAAATGTTATCTCAACTGGAAGGGAAGACAAGTTGTTAAGTAATTGTTAACAATATTTAGCAAAAGGGTTGTAGGTTTTTACTTCACTGTGTAAGTTTTATTTATTTACGAGAAGGTTAAGTCTTTAAATGCTTATAATCTGCGAATATGCACACCCACATGAGACAGAATGTGAACTTCAAGACAGGATTGAGAGAAATAATGGATTTAATAATTGGTTTTCTATCTTTGCAGAGTCTTGAAGCCAAGCTGTATCCTGGTTTTCATTAGAAGGGGTTGGGTATGGTTGTATAGTCCAGGAGTTTTGCACAAATTTCTGTACGATAACAACGTAAGGGAAAAAAATGGGCTTGCAAACCCTTTACAATATATGGGGAATTTTTGCATTATGTTACTTAATTGTTTTCTCTTTGAGACATTAACCACGTTTTAATACTTTTTTCTTCAATAAGCCAAGGACCGTTGTCATCCATAAGAGCAGCAATCAAGAGATGTAAGTTTACTTTTCCTTTTTGAGAACTGTAATATTGTAATATTGCTACATCTTTATTTTTAGTAACTGTTCAACTTGGTATGTGAAAACAAAGTAGCTGTAAGTAAGCAGTAAGCGGAGGGGCTGTAATTTCTCTCTTTTTAGACCAGCTTTTTGTTCCTTCTGTCCAGTTACTAATACTTTCTTACTTATGCATTAATGCATCTGTGCACAGATGTGATCCACCTCTGAAGAGCTTGGGTTAGACATGCCCAATTTTTAGTTCATTTGACAAAATAGAAGATTGTTTTATTTTAGTAGAAATCTGCAGCAACTGGTTTTTCACTGTACTGGGAACAGAATTAGACTCATATACTGGGCTTGTTTTGGGAAATAAAAGATTGTTTATTAATCTTGAATGAAAGTCCAAACTCTTCTTCCCTGATTTCAGCTTTCAAGCCCTTTTCCCCTTTCCCTGCTCATGATGTTTCCAGGCAGAGAATTTCTTCAGATGCATCTTTCAAAGTATTTTATGCTGTCACTTTCTTCCATTTTTCAGTTTTATTTCCTTTCTGCCCATGACTTTAATTTCATATTAATGAAACAACCCTCAGGATTCTGCTATGGGGAAAAATAAATGAGTGTGTGTAGTACTGATTTGTTTTTCCTGGACCTATTAGTCAGGGACTCATTAGTGTGGATTAGATTGGAGGTAGTGAAAGGGCGTCATGAAAGCTTTACTCAGAGCAAGTCTGCATGATACGGTAGTTAAAATGCAACACTTCATTTGTGCTGTTGCTGCCACAGATGGAAACTGGAAAACAGAGAGCACCAGATCACAGAGGGCCTTTTGTGGTGGAGTCAGAATTGATTTACACACCCTAAGCCCCAGTACCTTGCCAAACTGAGAAATCATCTAAGAGATCACTAAGCATTCGATATCTGTTTTTTGAAAATGTAGTAGCAAGTGATTCTTTGTTTTGAGGCATAATCACGTAAAAATCTAGTCAAGAAGCTATGGCTTATGTTATTTACTTACTAATATTAACATGTGAATAACTATGATGAAATATAAGTACCATGTGAATTATTCAGATAATAAGCTAGCAAAATAATAACCATGTACATAGCAAGGCACTGTATATGAAACTGTAGTTCTTTGTATGCCAGTACCCAGTGCTGTTAGGATCAACCTATATTAAAATGGATGCTGAATATTCCTAACTCCCCTTGCCATTAACCTGGAAAAAGTATGGTATTCTCTGGACAAGTGTATTTCCCTAACAGAGTTAGAAACCTGTCTTTCTTAATCCCAGATTCTCTGGGCTCTTATTCTCAAATTTTCATGAAACATGGTAAGTATGTACAGGGTTTCAACTTACCCACCTGAGGACGATGGTATGTATCACTTTGTTTTGATAAGTTTCACCCTGTCTTGTGGCCAAAGAGGGTTTATTTTCCTTTGTCACCCTGACCACAGCTCCGGATAGAAAGACGGTGTCATTTTCAGTTGTTTGACTGCTCCATAGGGTTCAGAAAAGTGAGCCCAATGTAACTTGAAGGAAGCAAGCATGTGAACATGAGATCTGCTCAGGAGTAATCTTTTGATCTCAACTCTTAAAAAGTTACCCCAGGATCTTTAATGATGGTCTCAGGCCTGGACACATCACTCTTAGCCAGCTCCCACTGAAATCAGGGAAACTATTTCCATTGATGCCAGCACAGCAACATGCAGAAGAATGCCAAAGAAAGTAGAAAGAGGCAAGCCAGATGCTGCACCAGTGAGACAAAAGGGAACAATGTTTTCGCTCGCTTCTCCACTCTTCCAGACCAGGGTATTGTTAGGGAGCAGGGCTACAGAAGCAAGTCTCTTACCCTAAAATGTTGGAAGAATGTGTGGGCTTGCTCTGTTCTCCTTCTGTCCTAAGCAAATACATGGCTGAAGGAAGGATGTGTAACAGCTTGTATACACTCTGAGGCTGTGGCTTTCCATTTGGCAGTTTTGCAGCCATTTTTGGCTGTGGGTTTTGTTTGTTTTTAATTTTGTTTGTTTTGCTTGGGGACTTCCTAGGTTCTTTTGGCTCCCACTTTTTCCCAACCAGATCAATTCCATGACCTCATTCTCTTCCCCATCTGCACAAACATTTGGGCTGGCATAATGCAGGGAATGGTGCAGAGGCAGGAACATACAGCCCAAGGAAAGGTGTAGGAAGGAGTGAAGTGCCTTCATAAATCATGATTGTCAAATTTGATTAAAACTACAGGCTTACTCTAAGGGTGTAGTTATGAAGATCTTATTCAGCAGCAGTGGCAGCCTCTGTGGTGCCTAACAGATCAGCTGTGAAAAGGGTGTAAAGGACTACCCTGGGGGTGGGAAGAGGAATCCCTGTTACTGCCCGAGGTTATTTTTTTATCAGTTCTCTCCCTGAAGTTGTACGAAGAAGCACTGGAGCCAGGAAACAGAGGCAGGAAAGAGACTGCTGTTGGGGGTGGCATGTTCCTTGCCCTGTGCTGCTGGTGGTCTGAGCCCAAGGTGAGCACGTTCAGGGAGGTAAACTGAGACAAAAACTGTACAGACAGTGGTTATTTTTTTATCACTGTGAACTCGCTGTGGGGTCACATGAGTGCTAACGTTCATTCAAGGGGATCAAAAATCCATGTTTGGAAGGGGAATTGGGCATCACCATCTCTTTAGCTACATTCAAGCGTTAAATCAGCCCAGCTGTAATGTCAGACAACCTGGTATTTCCCTGAAGTGCCTGGTAACAGAACCAGAAAAGGAGCAAGACCTCCCCCTTGTGCCAAGAAACAGTTTGGGAGAAAACTCTCTTCAGAGATACATTAAAAATTCCGAGTTAGTTTGAACCTCCACATCTACAGAAATAGTCTAATCAGATGTTGGGTGAAATCAAGGCTCTTTTTTCTGATGTTGGTTTGAGGATTATCTGATTATTTTAGTGTTCCCTGAAGAAGGACCTCAGTCATGTAGCACCTTTGATATTGCAAAGACCGCAATCGTGGCCTCTTTCATGGGACCGTTCTGTCAGTTCTTTGAACTGCATCACTTTGTAGGTAAGGGAGGGAGTGTTTGCCCACCCTTGAGGCTTTTCTTGAGAACTGTAATGAATAACCTTTATTCCTAGGCATCTATATAGTGAAACAAATAACTTCTCAGTCTTAATAGTCTCCATATTTCATAGTTTTTGTAGAGTGTCTAGCCTGGTTTTAGAAAGCATTGAAAGAAGGTGTGTTTTTAAATATTAGCACACGTCCTTGTTGTAGAAAGGCTTGGCCTATTAGAGGCTATCTTTCCAATCTTTAATGCAAAATTAAACTTGCTTTTTAAACACTCTGCAACAACAAAACTGTTCAGTATTTCTTACAGATTTGCTAATGGAAGCGTGGAAATAGTTACGCAGTTTGTACATTGTGGAGGCCCTCAGTGCTCACAACAGAACCTTATTTATCTCTGAGCAGATCCTTGAATTATCTTCAGTTGTCTTTGTATTGCCTTAAAAGGTTGCCTGAAAGACTGTAATTTCTATCCCAGCTCTCTTCCAAAGGCTCAAATCTGCATGTCAGACTTCTGTTGCCGCCAGCTTGTCTGTAGCATCAAAGTTTATGGGTTTGTGATATAATAGTTGTTGTACTTACACAGGCATTTTGATCCCATAGCTTAAAATGTCCCCTGCACCATAAACTGTATGTATTTCAAATACAAATAACGTATTAAGTACACTTGAAAAGTAGGACCCAGAGAAGGAACAGCAGCAGAAAAAAATTTAAACATAAGTATGCAGCACAAATAGAGTACCCTGGGCCTGTGCACATTTAAAAATAATTGTAAAAAGCCCACTAAATAGTTCTTCTGAGAAATCTGTACAAAAGAGGAATCTATAAGTCACTGAGCTGCCCTCTATTTACAGTATCACCATTAATCCTTTATGCTATACTAGGTTAAACACATTTAGATGCCTCATTGACACTAACAGAAATAAATACCAACAATTGTAGGAGTTGATTTGATTCCCCCCCCTGCCCCTCACAAGACCAATAAAGTTATAAGATTAAAAAGTGAGGGTTTTGTGCACTGAGTTTCCTCTCCTACCCCTTTTGAAGCTACTTTGCTTGTTTTACTTAAATACCCCTAAGCATAAGCTTCTGGAAATGTTAGTGATTCTCACCCTGAGCATTTCTTGTTGAAGTTGAGAAACCAACTGTTTTCAGCTGTTAGTGTATAAACTAGCACTGAAATACATTTCCATTTACTCCCATGATGGAAGAGGGGTTTTTTAAATCTTAAAACTGTCATAATTTGAAATCTGAGGGAAAAATTAATAGTATGCTTTTTCAAGGCAGTCTACAAAGGGAATGAAGAATGGACTTAAAGGATCAAAAGACCACAAGGCCAGAAAAATGGCTGCAGATTTTTTTCTTGTGTTTTTTTTAAGTCAGGTGTGTACTATATTTTAACAAATCATGTCTTTTTTCATGCACTTTTTAATTTAAACGTATTTATTTGAAATGGTGAAGGAATAAAAGCTGTGCAAGTCTGGGGACAAGGATTATTTAGAAAGTTTATATTCTCTTTTCCCTAGCATTTGTGGAATACCTGAGAGCAGAAGATGCAGTAGCTTTCACCTCTGTTTCTACTGTGCTCTTAAGAGCTTCCAAAACAAAATATGTTCTAAAAGTGTGGTTGTAAAAAAATGTGACAGCAAAAATAGAGGAGATGTTGACAGAAGAAGGGAAGACCTTTGTCAGTGTCATTAAAAAATAAATGTTTATATTAAATGTTTATACACATGGAAGTAACTTGATTCCATAAATGCCTGAGAGATTTTTTTTTTTTTCCCGAAAAATGAGTACATTCTGAAATGTACTCATTTCATTCTGAAATGGCTTGGACATTAGTCCTTTTAAAGAGACATGTTTATATATATATCGACTGGTAAAGTTAGTTTTGTATAAATACTTTAAATGTGTTGTTTTCAAGAGAGCTTATTTGTTTACTTAAACTTTGGAGCTTGATGGATTACATAGATACCTCGCTGGGGTTTTTTTGCCTATGTTAAGAAAGGAAAAAGGTCTTTCAGGCTTTTTTTAGGTTTTTCCTGTTTGTTTTAATAACTTTGATAAATAGAAGCACATTTAGAGTCTCACAGGAGGAAATAGCTTGTAGAATTTATCTAAAAATGAAGAAATAGTGAAGTAAGGCAACAGGTTTATCGATTCAGTTTTACGTGCCTCATTAATTAGCTTTTGTTTCTCCTGCCTTTATCATTGGTATTTGGCTATAACCCAAGCAGTTGTGTTGAATACGTTTACCAAGAGAACACCTTCTTCCATCGTCTTTGCAAAAGTAATCTTGGTTTTGATTGGTTTGACTCAGTTTGGGGTTTTTCTCCTCTAGCGCGTGTGTTAAATCAGTGCTGTGTTGCGATCTCTGGAGAAGAAAGTGAAGGCAAGGTGTTTATTTACTTAGTCAAACAATTTTTACGGAACTGATTTAAATGTGAAATCATGCCCAAAGCTTTGAGGTGTGCCTGTTACTGGGATCAACCTGCCCGCCCATACCTCTGTGGTAGGTGAGGGTATAAATTATGGGATCCCAACTTCTTTGCACCTATATCAAGTTCTCAATGTAACTCATTATTTTTGGAAGGGAGAAAAGGCAGACCCAAATGAACCCAAATTTTAAACTAGAAAAAGCATTCAAAGAGATTTGATTTCCCTCTCCTCATTCCCATGGTGGTTCCTTGTTGAGCCATACAGTGGACACTTCCATGTTATAGTTATATTCTTCATGGTTAATTTATTGCAAGGAAAACTTCTGAACAGCCGCTGTTAAAATCAGCATGTGACTAGAAATAAAGTGTACTTTTATTTTAATATTTTAAGACACTATATTGTGAATAGACATTACAGTTTTCTCCTTACAACACTGACACATGCACTATCCTTGCATGACTAACCCATTTGATCATGGCTTCTGGCACTCTGAAGCCTTGGTTTGTTCTCCTTCACCTCCTCTTTGTCTTCTGTAACCCCTTCTTTTTTTCCTCTAGCACTCATGAATAGTGCACATCCAAAATGCCCTGTCGAAGAGGTATGTCTGACACAACACTCTGCGACTCTTCAATCAAGTATGCTTTGCTGATTTCGGCTAATGATGCTGTGATGTTGCACAATTAGATGCTACCACTTCCTGAAATTGCACTTGCTATGCAAAAAATTTTTTCCCTTGGATAATTTGTTTTTCTCTCTAAAGAAATCCAAATGGAAATACAATGTGGCCATTGAAAAAAATTATTTGAATGTAAATATGACAAAATCAGAAAAGTGAAGAGGTCAGGATTTGCTTATTTTATGTACCTTGAAACACATGGTTTGAAAAAAAAAGAAAAGAAATGTTTCTGACTCTTAATCCACAAAAGATTTAAACTTTAGCAAATATCTAGCTGGGAACGTTTAATATTTTCTTTTTCCATGAAGGAGGGTGAAATATCTTTTTAGGTTCTGTGCCTTAGTACCTTTCCCTTCTATAAAACAAACAGAAAGAGACATTAAATAAGATTAAAGAGCACATCTCAGAAATCATTCATCAAAAGGAAAAGCCAGATATGTTTAACGCTTCTTTTTGTTTAATTCCTGTATTGTTTTAATGAAAGGAGAAGAAGTTTCAACTCTAGGGTCCCCACAATGCAGAATATAGGAAGGTGTGGGAACAAAGAAGACAGGGGACAGGACCATCTCTCTTGGTGGTAACTTGGACACAGAGAGACTTAAAATTATTATGAAACTGCACTCTGAATATTTTTAAAACTTGTCATATTTAATACAAATAATTTTTTTTAAACTTGGCCAGTCTTAAAATCTGGGATTTAGGATCAGATACTCTATGTTCTCCATTTCATTGATAGTGGATTGGTAAGGGCTCTGCTATTATCCTCATATTGGTGTGACAGTATATTTTAACCTCTTCAAAACTTCCGTTTCTTTTCTTCAAATAGCTTCTCGGACCTCTGGCCATAGTGATCAACAGAGGGATAGAAGGTATGATGCTGCTATTTATATTGCAATTAGATGTTACTGTAAAACTTGTTGGATTGTTTCACAGTATTACTTTTTATGTCTTTCTCCTCTAATTTCTTTTTTTTTCCTTCTCTCTATCCTTCGTATGTTTAAAGCAGACTTGGAAAAAAATAGAAATACTTTGATTTTTAAAGTGCAATAGGTTAAGAGTTTGAGGAATTCTCTCATCAACTTTTGTATGTGTCCTCAAAAAGGGAATGCAACCAACCATCAAACCTCTGCAGAGCTGTTTTATTTTCCTGACATCTATGTACGGGATCACTTCACAATGAAAATAAGCACACTTTCAAGCCTCCTTTCAGTTTCTCAAAGGGTATTGAGAAAGGAGGTCACCAACCTGGATGGCTGGTGAACTGAGTCTGCCATTATTTTAGATGTGAAGGAACTGTACCCCTCTTTTTTTAAATTGTTTTTAAAATAGTTTTAGAAATTATGCTTCTGCAGCTCTATTTCTGTCAGCAGACAGAAGATTCTGTAAGCAAATGCTTTATCTACTCACAAAAGTCCCTTTTCAAAGTGTTGTGTGAGATTCTGGATGGATCTGTGGTGCTCCAGGGACCATGGCCTGGGAGCATGGGCCAGCCCTGCAGCTGATGCTCTGAAATAGCTGGCACAGTAATAAACCAGGAGTGCTACCTGTGGGTCCTTCACTGTCACGGAAGTCCCTGTAGTACTGGATGATGGAAGCACATAGGCCCTGTCCCAAAGACTTTGTGAGGCTTGTTCTGCCCCACTTTAGCACCCTGGAAGGTTTCTCATGAGGTCTGAGGATACACAGATTTTTAGGTATCCAGCCAAGAAGCAGTTTTAATTACCCTACTGCTTTCAGATTGTAGCAGGGCAAGGGCAAACACATTATTAGTTCTGTTTATCCTGTGAAGACTAAGACTTCTGCCATCTAATGGAGTTACACTTGTATTTAGCTACTTTAAACATGTAAATTATTTCACTGAAGACAATAAACCTACTTTTTGGCTGAGGCATTTAATTAGGTGCTTTGAATGGAAGCCTAAGTGTTTGTTAGAAAGGTCAGGTAAGTTCCTTTGAAATCATGGAAAGACACCTTTGGTTAAATCAAAAAGACCTGATCTATTTTGATTTCCCATTCTGGGAAAATCTTGAACTGTTATACTTAAAAGAACTATTTTTAAATGTTTTAGGTAATTATTCCCCTTTGCCTTCATTTCCAGGCGTCCTGAAATTACAATAGTTGCTGCTGAACCCCTCCCCCCATCCTCCTGGTTTCCAGGTGCAAGTCCTGTTACTCCTCAAGGATTAGGATTCCCTTCTGCTTCATCTCATGCTCAGTGGAGGAGAAATGAGCATCTTCCAGCTGAGGTGAGCATGAATTTACATGAGGCATGTTTGATTTACAAAGGTAAAAAGCTCATTAGGTTAGAAAGGAACAGTTTTGGCTTGCTCAGACTTTCATCACATTGAATAGAAGGCTATGACGGTGTTCTCTTCCTCGGTATATGTTAGTTTAGTATTTCTTAATTTATATGCCACTTTTTTTTTTTTTTAAAGTATTGTATCTGGATGTACCTGAATATTTATCTCTCTTATTTTGTAGCTTCCGCCATCGTACGAGCAGGTGATAAAAGAAATCAATCAAGTGCAAGTCAATACAACAAATAACAATAATGCTGCTGCTCCTAGACATACCACTACTTCTGCAACACAAACTGACTTTCCAGAGGAACTAATCAATGCTTTGCCAGGAAGTAATGTAAAAACTAGTGTGCCTACACACTGGGAAGCTGCAGGCTGTCGAGGTGAGGCTGTTTTGGATTTCTCCTTGATGAAAACCTTACTCTGTCTCCTGAAGATGTACTTTATTGTTGGTCTGTGCAGCATTTAATATGAATAACAGTTAAATTTCTGTGAATTATTACTACTGTAAATTTCTGTGAAAGTCCTTTCTTCTGAAAAGCTATCATTGCATTCAGACTGTAAGTAAATCTTGAAAGTTTTGTTCAATTCAGCCATAATGATAATCAGAACTTTGGGGCCAGAGGAGTTCAGATATCTTATCAAAATAGCAGCATATCATACATTCAGACTGAAAAGTGTACAAACCGAGCTGGGGATGCTACTGTACTCTTCTTTGGTATGGATTCTGTTTGCATGCCTCTCAATGCTGCAAGTTAACAGAAAGCTTTGAACTCAGCTTGTAGATACCATGCATTTCAGCAATCTTCAGCTTATTCCTAAAGTTTGTATATTTTTCCATTCATCTTTTTAGATGTTCTTTTTAGGAACAGAAGTGTATTTTTACAGCCACCAGGAGAGTTCTCAATGAAAGCCATCATGTTTACCATCCTGATGGCTGTCAAAAAATAACACAAATTAAATGTTCTGGAATAGATAAGTAAAACCTTTTCTTTTCTATTAGCAGGGCAGAGTCCTCTTAAACCTCCTAGGCCTCCTTCATCTCTTCTGAGTAAGTCTCCTGCAGAAAATGAGAATCCTTTAATAGTCTTTGAAAATCCTGAAGGTCAGAGGTGCCAAGAAAATCCCAATGCTGTGATATGTCCCGTGCCAAAGCCAAGATCAAGAAGCAATCTCAGACCTGTGGTCAAAAGTACTGAAAGTAAGACAGACAGTGGAGAAGTGAACCAGTCTACTGCAAAACAGCAGCAACTTTCAATTCAGCAGTCACCTCTTCTAGATGACAGCTTACTAGACAATCACTTGGTGATGGACAGCATGAGTACAGAAAGGAGCCAAAATAGTATTGTTTCAATGATCAAAGTTTTTGAACCCCAAGGAACTAATGATACCTCAGGATTATCAAAAAAGCCAGAAATTGCCCCTCGTTCATTCGTCCCAAGATCTGTTACTACAAAGAAGCCAATAGTTGCTCCGAAGCCAGGGGTAGGCAGAATTTCAGAAGACTGGGATGCATGGACTGAAAGCAAATCAACACCTTCCAAGGAATTGCAGCCTCAGCCTGAATTAGTTGGGAGCAATGTTGTAACCAAACCTGAACTGCCAAAGAAGCCAAAACCAGGCCTTGTTAAAAGTAGCAGTAGTGATTTTCTTGATGCAAGGAGCGGATCAGTTGCAGAAAACAGTGATGGACAAAAGAGATTTCCTGTTCCTGCTCCAAGGCCTCTTGTTCCTAAAAAGTCATGTTACCCAGAAAATCCTGCCCTTTCTTTGGCCTCACTAAAACCGGTTGTTGCTCCTCCACGGCCTTCTGTATCTGCCCAAGAAAAAGTTTTAAAGTCTCTGGGGGAATTGTCACCTGCAACCAACTCGTCAGCACCTGCTTTGCAAAATAAACTAGATGTGGAAGGAGATCTGATCAGTTTTGATGATGATGTTTTGCCCCTAAGTCCAGCTTGTGTAGTTAAAGATAGCATCAGTTCTGAAGCAGCAACAGGTAAGAAGAAAATTTTTTAAACTGTCACTATTGTTATTCTTTGCAGGTGTATCCTGTGTAAGTTATGCCTACCTGTCTTGTCAGGGTTTATGTGTGTGTAAGAAACTTTTGGTTTTCTATTGTGTCAAGATCACTGGGAAATTACATGGATTTTGAGATTCAGGAGGTTTCAAGGCTATATAAATCTCAGACCTTGTCTGCTGGATATATTACATGATTACTAAAATAATGATAAAAGACTTGATGTTATATGCTAGATGTCACCTCCAGAATGTGTTGCAGTTCTCTCTGGGGAACTCAGGACAGCTTGTGTCTCACCATATAATGTGACTAATTTATTTATAGAGTGCCTTAAGTTCTGTAGTGGAAACCTAGTCGTCTGAAGAAGGAGCAGTGTTTGTGGCATGTAGGAGCACTCCTGATCAAACATACTGGGGTAGTCTGTTCATCTCACCAATGCCTACTTATTTTCTTTGTCCCATCTTTCTGTCTCGTCTTGTCACGTGACTGCGTGCTTGTAACACAACTTCAGCTTCAGAGTTTTTTTAATAAATGAAAATAATTATTTCATGTGGATAGATCAATTACTAAAGCTACATTCCTTTCATAAACCTTGCTTGATACTATTAGGCACTTAGTGTCAGTTTTTTTTAGTACTGTTTTAAGTAGTCTAAGACACAGGTGGGTATTGGGCTGTCATTACATTTTATAGCAATTGGTTTTGGCCTCTTAATATTCAAGTATGTCCTGATTTAGCCCCATTGGAATCCAGGGAGTGTTCTGTTTTAAAGCAGAGGGTGTGTCAAACAAAATGCTTGTTTAAGGGACTAGCATTAATTTTTAATTTTTATTACTTTTAATTTTTTTTTTAACCTCATCTGCTGGGTTTGCATGGTTTTGGTACTGGGGGGCCTACAGGGGTGGCTTTTCTGAGAAGCTGGCAGAAGCTTCCCCCATATCTGACAGGTGGGAGGGGTCCCATGCTGAAACAGGGGAAGAGTGTGGGAAGTCCTGATGCCTTAGGTTTTAACTTTTTTATTTTTCAAATCCTGTACTGCCTAGTGTGTAACTCTGAAGTTTCGTGTGGCCTGTTAGCTGCTGTTCTCTCATGCTGCTTAGACATAACAAAGTCTCTCTAGGTTTGCTCTTCAAGGACACCTCAATTGTCCCAGGCCCCAAAATGTGTAAACTAAAAGCCTCTGAAGAGGAGGGACAAACTTGGGGTAATTACATCATTAACTGATGTAATAATTGGAGAATTGACCCTGGTATGCAAATGGACCAAACTTATAAAAGTGTGAAGAACCTGTGACCCAGGGTCCATCTTGGGTGTAGCCTTTTGACTGCCCAGGGTGTACACCTCAAGTTTACACCCCCCCTTCTAGGCTTTAGTTTACACATTTTGGGGCCTGGTGTCCTTGAAGTGCAAACCTAGACAGGTTTGTTATGTCTAACCAGCATGAGAGAGCAGCAGCTAACAGGCCACACGAAACTTCAGAGCTACACACTAGGCAGTACAAGATTTGAAAAATATATGAGTCAAACCTTAAGGCATCAGTCGTCCCCGGATGAGGAAGGAGCAGCAGAGACAACATGTGATGAACTGACCACAGCCCCCATTTTCATCCCTCTGTGCTGCTTCAGTGAGGAGGTGAGAAAATGGCAAGTGAAGTTGAGACTGGAAAGAAGGGAGGGGTGGGAGTAAATGTTTTAAAGATTTGGATTTATTTCTCATTACCCTTCTCTGATTTGATTGGTAATAAAGTCAAATAATGTTTCCCCAAGTCAAGTCTGTTTTGCCATGACGACAGCTGGTGAGTGATCTCTCCCAGCTCTTATCTCCACGACCAAGAGCATTTTGTTACATTTTCTCTTCTTCTTCATTGGAGGAGTGGAGTGATAGAGTAGCTTTGGGGGGCACCTGACATCCAGCCAGGGTTAACCCTCCACACATCATTTATCATCTTAACTTTCAGAAAAGAGAAGTGTAGATGCTGTGTAGTTGTCACAGTAAATCAATATTAATGATTGTCAACAAATGCAATTTCTTCACAGTTCAAGAATTACATTGTTAGATGAGGTTCCAATTTGTTATTGTTTCTCCTCTGTATTGTCATAAAAGCCCCAAGGCAGACGTAGAAAGTTCTCTTAAAGTTTTAAATTGTTAAGATTGGTACGTACAGACATGCAGTTCTCAGGGAAGCTTATAAAAGCGGTGAAAATAAGGCAACAAAAGATCCTGCAGGAGAGGTGGTTATCTCCACATGGATACAAGTCCATTTTTTCTTGGGCTGACAGATTCCAGGAACACTGCAAAAATATTACCAAGACTGAAAGGAGGCAGGAGTACAGGGTGACTGGAGAGGTGTTTTGTACTTATGTCAAGGAAATGTATGGCCGATGGTGTCTAGGTGGGAACAGAGGCATGATCATTGTGTCTGGAGACTGGAGTCATGGAACAGACACTGTACATGTGGATGGTTTTAGAAGAAAAGCCATATAGAGTAAAACTTTCGTAGTTTCAGCCATTTTATTTTGATAAATTGATGTAACAAAGAGAAGGAAAGTGTACCTGTTCTAAGTAGCAGGCAAGAAAAGAGAGTATTTACATTTTGAAAAAGCATAAAAAGGAGAATCATATTTTGGCTATGTACACTAAAAAACAGACTTGCCCCCAACCTGGGAAAATTAAATAACATTAATTCTTCCATTAAATCAGAGGTTGAATGATCACAAATTAAAATCACCTGAGAAAAACAATTTCCATGCTGAAGTGAGAAGAATGTCATTCTTACTCTTTCTGGTTGGTGCCCTAGGTGTTATTCTTCATTTAATTAAGAAGAAAATGCTTTCCATTCTCATGGTAAACAGAGGAATTATTCAGATAGCAGCTTCCTGACTTCTTAAGTCACTTGTCTGTCATTTTATTCGTTCAATAAAATGTCATCTTTGCTGCCATCACTTCTTGCCTACTAAAGAGAAGAAGGTATAGCAGTATCACCACTTTATTACACTGTAAAATTAGGATTAATTCCAGATTTTTGCTGGCATTTTTAAGCTCAAGATCATATTCTGTACCCTGGATAACTAATACTGTGCAATGTCTTGACGGAGCATCCACAAGAACAACACTGGCTCTCTGAAAATGAGGCAACACAGAGCACTAACACTAGCTATTTCTCATGTTCCCATAGGAACAGCTTAGGATTTACAAGATGAATCCATGGTAAAATGTTTTGTGAAGGCAGGAAGAGAAGCTCTAATCTTGCTCCCAGTTCCACAGAGCTTTGCATTTCTTAAATATTTGTCATTGTCATTACTTAGCAAAATGACAGTGCTCTGCTTGTTGTTATGGCAACCCTAGGAAAGGGAGAAGGCTTTATGCAGTGGCATTGGAAACCAAGCACCAACACCTTGTTTGTCAGAGAGCAGTGTTACATCGCATATTGCAGCATTGCCAGAGCTTCCTTTTGTCTGATACGGCACCAGTGTGTTAGGCCAATGTAAACAGAACTGGGGATCAATCCCTGCTGCTGCTGACTCCTGCTGTGAAAGGAAGAAGGGAAAGTTTTCAGTGGATGATGAGGAGGGCACAGAAGGCAGAAGTTGAAGTGAGCATATGAATGAAAAGGTGAAACAGGCAAAACGAAGTTCAGAGTCTCCACAGCAATTTAATTCACTGATGAAGGACATCAGCTTCCTCTAACAGAAGGCTACGACCTCCACAGTGAAAGATACTTGAATACTGTATATATGCTGAGGTCAACAGTGATGGCAACAAACCAGTTTCGTTTCACCAGTTTAAATGTCAGTGTTTAACTGGTAGTTTAACTACCAAAACTATCTGAATGATTCTCTTTCAAGTTTACCTCAAGCAATCCCATGAGTTTTGTCAGTGTTTGACAGCATCTCCAATGGCACAGCCATTACCTGAGTGAATTTGCCCTTATCCAAACATCAATGATTTTATCCTTGTCCAACCTGTATGAAGAGGGGAATTGTTCTCGTGCAAATAGAGACTCTGGATACTGAGATTTCTTTTAAAGCTTTCAACATCCAGTCAGAGAGTTGAAGTCTATGAGAGCTTTGGAAGCTCAACAGCTGCAAAATTCAGAGGTGAACTGTGACAGAATCTTGCAGCCAACTCATGATGCTAGCCCAAGGGAAGTGCCAGGAAGGAGAAGTCAGGAATGACAAATCTGTAGAACTGCTATGTCATCAGCCAAAACTGATGCCAGTTTTAAGTGCCATAATTTTGGACTCAAAGGCTAATGTTCAAAGCTGTTTGTATACTAATGAAATTACTTCTATTTAAGTCAGTCATTTAGAACATGAAGGCATCTGTTTGAGACTCTGCACCTTGAGGTTCTAATGCTTTGATGATAGTTGTGATATTTTGGATCATCTGGGATACTTCTGCATTTCTTCTATGATAACAGGGATTTGTGCAGTTCCTGAAGGTTAAAAGTTTTGGTAATCTATCAGGTGGGCTCAATTCTCTATTACCCATTTTTACAATGGCTTGGAAATTAAATCGTAGTGCAAGTTTGTGTAAATATCACAGCTTCAGAACACGCATGGTTTTACCTGTGACTTGTATTAGTTGCTATGTCAAAGCATGTTGTGTGCCTGTTTGCTAAATGTTGTGAGAATGTATGTTTAGGACAAAGAAAATCAGGTAATGGTGCATTCACAGCACACACTTAAATTAAAACTTGGGGGTGATCTTGCTACAATGTTTGTATTCCTTTTCGCATGTGGGGAGCTCTTCTTCCTTCTCTCTTCTTCCTTCTCTCTGAAACAGCATATAATTCGCTGCTCTGTGCCTGACATAGTAGAACTCAATTTAAACCAGATGCTTTGAAAAGTAGTTCAGAGATTACCTTACCTTACCAGCAGGAGACAGCTCACATTTCAATATCTTCATTACATTCAGGTCGAACAGTAGTACGACTACTGCACTTCTTAATTGTCTTATCTATCTGTCTGTCTGTCAAACTACTTTATCTGTAGTCCGCTGGGAAAAAACCCAACCAAACCAGTGCTGCTATCCATTTATGGGTATTGTTGCTTCTTATGGCGTGAATGGTGGCATTTGTGTGACATTATAGACAATTCAGAAAAACTGCTGCTTGAGTAACTGCAGATTTGTCTGCAGTGGGCATATTGCCCAGCTGCTTGATTTTAATTGCTTCCTCAGAAAAGAAAAGAAAAGGAAAAGGAGAAGAAAAAAAGAAAAGAAAAAAGGGAAGGAAAGGAGAAAAGACAGAAATACTTCTAACTGGTAGATTAGTCCAGACATATCTTCAAAATCATTCAGCTTTTCTTAAGGTTCAGCTGTGTTTCTGATGACTCTTATTGTGGTTATTTTCAAGACACCAGTCTCCTCTTTTACTTACTGACAAATTATCACCCCCAGAAAAGAATGAGCTGTCTCATCCATTTTAATCTCCTCATTGGCATAAACCCCTGTAAAAACAGTTTTACCTGAAGACATGCTCTTGTGGAGTTTTGGAGGTTGGGGGCTGTGCTGTGTCCTGTTGTTTCTGCTGCAAGGTCGGCAGTCTCCAGCAAAAGTGATAACAAGCATCCATCCATCCAACTCTTCAGTCACTACAGATGCTTACTTAGTGGGTATAAATTGGAGCCTTCAAGGACCTTGAAAGTTGGCCCAGGAGGGGGTCTTATACCTAGGCTCAGGAAACAAATAAGGTTTTTAAATCATTGTTACATAATAGATGAGTAGCCCTTTAGGCTGTCAAATGCAAATTAGTTTGGTTTTGAATTCCAGGTCTGTAGATGCTGTGAAGTAACACACAAGTAATAATGTTCTTAATAAGATCTGTCGTCTCTGATGATTAAATCTGTTTATCTTGCAATACTTAAAATGCAGATATCCTTTGTTCAGAAAGTTTGTCAAATAACAACAAAATGCTTATTTAAAAGAAAATCTTTATAGAAAAACCTTTTTTTTTCCTTTGCTGAAAGCATGTGAGATTCTTGAAAGTGAGTAGATGGTATTTTAAACAACATTATAAATTACCTTGTCCTTCATATTTTCAATTTAAAAAAAAAAGATTTTGTATATCCAACTGCTTTCCATTACCTGCTTTGGAAATTTCCAGCTTGCCTGTTTTGGGGCACTTGAATCTCTTGGCAATAAAAAATCATTCATTCACCTGGCAAGAATGGACAAAGCCATGTTTCTTAATCTTCAGGGTAATTTGGGGGTATATTTTCTTTGTCACCCATTCTGTGTCCAAATACCCTCCGGCATCCAATTTTTGAAGTCAGACCAGGTTACGCAACCAATTTCTAGCAAC
Source organism: Corvus brachyrhynchos (assembly GCF_000691975.1). Classification (NCBI taxonomy): domain Eukaryota; kingdom Metazoa; phylum Chordata; class Aves; order Passeriformes; family Corvidae; genus Corvus; species Corvus brachyrhynchos. The sequence goes on along the minus strand of NW_008238448.1, from coordinate 5,902,222 downwards.
ATGCCCTCACAGCTGACCTGGTCTGGGCAGGAGGTTTGATTAGAGATCTCCTGAAGGCTCTTGCAATTTGGACTATCCCAGTCTTACTTCAGCTAACAAACTAGATTGGTGGTAGAGGAGTAGCCTCCAAACTCTCCCATAATAGCTCATGCTGCTGTGTGCCAACAGCAGTGTAATTTCCATCACCCTTACTAGTACAGATGAACTATGAACCAAATGGTTATGCTTTTAGATACACACAGGTACAAAGTGTGGGCACTCCCACACTTTGAGAGAGAAGTGCTGAAAGCTCGGAAAAGGTCCATCTATATCTCTCTATATGTGCAAGTTGTATTCCTGTAGTTTTCAACAAGTACATTTAAGTCAAGTCTTCTGTGGCATGTCTTGGCAAATTTTTTTCTATACTTTCCAGAGAATAAAAAACTCTATATATTAATTCTTTGTGCACTTTGGTGGCACTGATGGCTAGGCTCTTTCTGCAAAGCAGATCTGCTTGCCTCTCCTCCAGTTTTAAGTCTGAAGCAGTACTAAGTCTCCTCGCAAATAATACTGCATTCCTTTTATTTGAATGAGCTGGTCTAGTCTCCTAGCATTAAGAGAATAGTGAGAAGCCTGAGTGTCACCTGAACTTACTTTCAGGTTATGCACAGATCAGATGCTGAAAGAACCTGCGTCTCATTCTCTCTTTTTTTAAATTATTTTTATTTTTTTATTTTCCAGTCTGTTAAAGGTTACAGTCAAGATGAGATCATGGCAACGTTCCATGCAGAGGGAGCTGTAAATTGCGTATTTTGTGAAAGGTGGTGTAGTCCATATTATTCTCTCTGTGTCAGAAATCCATTTCTGAATACAGTGAACTGTTAATTTTCTTGATGAAAAATACGGTGGAAAGCAGATTGGTAAAATCACTGATGCTGGAATTTAGATATGATACCTGTCTAATACATCTCTTTATAGTTGTAAATAGGTTGAGATTTAAAATGTCTGAATGAACATCAGACTTTCGATTGTGGCATTTCACAGTGTTTCTTGATCATGAACCTCATTCTTTGGAGTGTTACCTGTCAGGTTTCCATTGAATCTCTGGCTATATTACTAGGAGGGGCCTGTTGTTGAGAATGTTCCCCCAAGTATGCGTTGATTATGCTTCCATAAACACCAGAGTGCTTTCACAGGGCTAGGTTTTAATAAAACCATTTGTTGATGAGGTCTGTTCCTGTTCTCAGTTCCTGGAAGACTCTGGTAACAATACTGTTGTGTGTGAAGAGAATGTGTCAGTGTTGCCTTTAACAGCTGATTTAGGCTTTTAAATTAAACTTTGAAAGTAGACACAGTTGCATACTTCTGTAGTGACAAGTGTCGTAATATCAGCATCCACACCATTGTTCTCCTGTGTACTGAGTACTTCTTGCAGGACCGAGCATCTTCACAACAGATAGTACTAGTCTGGGCTTTTAGCTTTCCACTTACTATTTGTTTGGAGATTCCCGTTACTGCTGCTGAGGTATCTCTTACCACTTAAAGACTACCAATAAATATTTCAGGAAGATACCCATTTGTCCTTCTTGCATGGGCAAAACCTACTGCTTCTTCTGTAACCTCCTCATTTTTAAGCAAGGGTGGTGTATGAGAATGGGGGGGGCTGAAAGGTTGTTTCTCCAAAACTGTTACAAGAAAGGAGATTATGTATGGTATATTTGAATATATGGCTTTCATTTGTCTTTCCTGCAAACAAGCACACTAATATATGTTATCACATAAACCTTTGAAACAGAAGCTCTAGAAAAATGAGACTAAGGAAGACACAGACTTTAAGCATCGCTGTAAAACTTCAATAAAAAAAATCAGTAGAAGTCTGATATGTGTTATGAAAAATTACTTGCAGATTAATTTCCTTGAGCTGAGAAGCTTTAAATGAGTATATTAACAATTCTGTTTTCACACCTCCATGAATTATCCTCAAACGATGCCCAGTTGTTGTTAAACAACATAAAAATTTGATATGTTGTCAGTCCCATTGCACAAAGCAGCACAGTCGTTTTCTCAGCCAATTTCTGCTGCAAGCCCAGCACTGGGGAATGGAATAACACAAACAAGGTAATGAGTTTTAAACTAATTATGAGGTGACAACAGTATAATTGAACATAAGATAATGAGTGGAAAACTAACATTCATCAAATGGTTTTCTCGGCCTTAGAAATTGCTTTTCTCAGACTTAAAAATTGTCAGACGTATTGATGTAGAGAACTCTGCCAGCTGCTGAATGGTCAAGAAAACTGTTTCTATGCATAGCAGTGATTAACAGCTGACAAACAGCAATTTTTTACAATTTTAAATCTCCTTTAAATTTACGAGAGTACAGAACTGTGATTGTTTTGAGTGTTCAGAGCATTTCCACTTGGTCTCACAATGTCTATATTTTCATAAGATGGAGGCTTTGGAAAATTGTTTCCTCATTTTTCATGCAGAACTTCCTTCACCTCTTCAGAACCTTACCCTGAGAGGTGCTCTGTGTGCCAGAGTGTTCCTTATGGTCATGCTGTGTCAAGGAGCCCATGACTTAGCCCTGCTCACCTTTCCTCTGCTCGTCCTGTGTCTCCCGCTTCCCAACAGGCCAATGCAGCTTTGAGGCCTTGCTGCCTCACCAGGGTCACTCCTCAAAACTGATGTAGAGTTGCCAGATGACTAAAAGAGAGAACTAAGCCCAGTTTGAGGGGGTTTTTTTTCAGCTCCACTTAAAGTCACTCTGAACACCAGCACAAAAATTAAGATTTGATAAATCCTCAAGTTTTTTTAATGCAGTTCAAGTGTTAGCACTGTGGCTAGCAGATGGAGGTATAAAAGAGTAAAAGAATATTGCAGGCTTGCTCCAGTGGTGGGATTTTGGTTTCTTGTGATGTCTGTACTTCCAGAATGCCTCCACCCCACTTGTGGTCTGTGTTTTGAAGTCCTCTACAAAAACTCTTGCTGTGATGCAGCTTTCATTGAAGAGACCTAAACCCTCTAGCCTCTAGTACTAATCCATAACTTGAACAAAATATTAAGTTTCACCCTTACATTCTAAAGCATTGTGGGTTGCCTGTACCTAATTTCCGGATGCACTGGAAATCTTTGGGCACAATGTGATGGAGCCATCTTTTGTCTAGATGCTAACAGAGTTTATTTTTAACTGTAGCCTGTATACCTTTATCTGTAGATAAATTGTTGACCTGCCAGGATCCTTTGTACCTGAAGTGTATGCTCGCAGCTGTTGTATGAGCAGCCTGACAGAAGGAATTGATTTGCTTGATTCCTGATTAAAATGCGATCTGAAGGTACCCAGGTGGGTTTCTGGGGAGCCTGTAGGCAGGTTGGCTTTAAGAGAGGCCATGGCACAAATCCACACAGCACACATCCGTATGGGATGGATCTGCCCATGGAGAAAGCCTTAAGCAAGGGACTAGTGGGAGGTGGACATCTGAGCAAGGTGGACATCTGAGCAGGGTGAACATGCATGGGCCCTGTGGCATGTTGTCCCTGTTGCTGTGACAGCTGCACGCTGGCAGCAGGAGCTGGGGGCACTGCCAGAAGGGGCTGATGGTAGAAGCACCGGCAAGGGGGAGCTGTGGCCACCGAGTACCGAGTCATGTGCATGCAGGAGGGCATGAGGTTGTTCATAAATAAATACTGCATTTCTGGATTTTCTTAAATTTTATGTGAATTGCCAGGCACAGATTTGTAGTGTCTTGCTTGGATTGGATTGGATTGTTCAAAATTGTCCATAAGAAATCATGACTTCATATGACATAACTGTTTTTTCTAAGTGTTGAAGATAAAACTTTATCAAATACAGATTTTTCTAACTTTGTCAGGAAGTGTGGTAGTAGTTTGGGGAAAGGGTATGCTTTTATAATAGTCATGAAGAATTCAAAGAGATGCCCTGCATACTTCCTCTTTAGACTGTGGCACTCCATAAATAACATCTCATTGAGCTACGTATCTGAAAAGGCCAGCAGAGGAGATCAGACTCGGTTGTTGTGGCTATGAATATGTGTCATGGAGAATTTATCATCCAGAGTCCTTCTCCAGTTTCTACTGTACACTTTTATGATACTGTTAAGCATTGCCATTCTACTGCAGAATTTGATAATGTCAGAGAAAGAAGTAGCAGTTGTTAACAAGAGAGAAGTATTGCTCTTTGACGTGGAGGTGTACTTGAGAAAGAACACGTTAATTTGGTTTTTATTTACGTACAAGTATTTTTACAGCTGCCTTCTACATGCACCGATGTTCCCATGCCTGTTAATAAGAGACCAGTGTTTAAGGTAATGAAGCACAGGAAACATTGCTCCTGTCTTAGCAGTGGAATGATGGGGCAGGCTGGTAGAAGAATGAGTGATACAGGCAGGGACAGAGCTCAGGCACAACTTCCAGACCTTGGTCTGAACCAGTTCCCTCCATGTCACCATGTTTATAACAAAATGAGGCAGAATCTTCAAGAGAATTAGTTGTTCTACAGCAAAGATATTTTGTAATCAGTAGTATTTAAATGTATGTTTCAGTAGGTGTTTTATCTGCTGCAGTGATGGTTGTTTAGCTTTGGCAAGATTGTATTGATTTAAACTTTTCAGTGAATGTGTTCACAGCTATGTCAGTGCATTAGATCAACTGCTTTGTAAACATTTTCCTAAAGCCATTCTGATTTCAGGTCCCTATTATCAAGTGTCAATGCAGTTCCTCTTGTTCAGTGGCTCTTATAATCCCAGAAGGTATCTGGAGCATGTTTCTGTTAAGGCACCTGTGAATGCAGGTGTACAAAGAAGACCTGTTATTTACAAAGAGTTGGGTATACTAGTTGCATCAGCCTGATCCCTCTTTTTTTTTTATTACTGTATTGGGTGTGAAACATAAATATCCTTAAAAATGAAAGCAATACTTGGTAAGATTTGTGTTCAACAAATAAGTATTAAAGATGTTGGGTTTTTTCCTCCTTTTAGATCCGTTTCAGTTCCTTACCAAAAATGAACCTGCCAAGGAACAGACGGCTCAACCAGCTTTAGCTCGGAAACCCACTGTGATCCGAATCCCAGCTAAACCCGGGAAATGTAAGCTCTTCTCCTAAACGTCTGAAGAATGTGTTAGAAAACCATTTCAATTGGCACCTAATATTTAATAATTGACATGCTGTTTGCTAGCTAATATTAGCTGCCAAAGGAATCCCGTGGTACAGTTTGACAAGACAGAGGAGCCACCCTAAGGGCTGTGGTGGGAGGGAGAGGTAGATGAGCGTCATATTTCCCCTCTGCCTGTTGCCCAGCTGCCTCACTGGGCTCCCTCCCTTGAGTTTGATGTCTCTCAAACCTGATGGAGCTGATGCATAGCGGAGGTGAAACTATGTATGAGGCAGATCTAAAGGCTGGAAAGGAAGACTTGGAGGAGAGAGACCCTTGCAGCAGAAGCAAGCTTGTTTTTTCTGCTAAACCGTATCCTGGAGCTGTACCTTTTGCCAAATTGACTTTGGTGCTGACCTCAGCTGAGGTAATTTTAGTGCTGCTCCCAAGCTTCCCTGTCAAAGGAACAACATTGGTGCATTAAACTTTCCTTCAAACACAGCTTGGTTGAGATGTTTAGCATAGTTTTCACAGTTTAAATCAAGTTCCCTTGATCCTTTTTAGTTTAGGAATCTGTGGCCATTTAAGCAAGAATGTTTAGGTAGCAGTTTGAGGGAATAAAAAAAGGCATGTGAGAACTGGGATGCAAAAACCTGATGTGTTCAATTTTATGTCAAGGTCTTGACTACAGTTTTCTGAGAGTTACTGTATTCCTACAGCCTTCCACCTCTAATCCTTTACAGCTTTACAAATGACACTGACTGTGTCTTCAGAGTGGAAATTTATCAGAAAGCCACAAGGTCTTTGTGTTGGTCTTTGTATGCTGGAGTGCATACTTACAGAATTCTGTTTGGCCTTATCTTTGATCCTCAAAGCTTAGAGAAAAATGTCACAAGATAGCTCTTAAAACTCATGTTTCAAAATCGTGTTTTGCCACACTTACTGGGTATACAGTCAACTTGTAGTAACTATATGTCCAGGTGGCATTTCTCCTAGGAGTTTCACTCATTATTTCCACTCTCCCCCGTCACCAACCCAGTGTTAAAATACTGCATTTTCTTTTCCCCTGCATATGTCACAAATGCAGTGGAAATGATTAAAAATGCAGAGAAGACTGAAGATAAAGCTGTGAGAAAAGGTCTTTCTGTTAATACCTGATTATAAATAAAAGGTTTTTTCAGTTGGAAGAATATGTTTATGAACTACTGTAAAGAAACCATGACATAGTTCTTCTCTATAAAGGAAATTTTAATTACAGTTAAAAATAAAATGAAACAAAAAAACCAACCAACTACCTGACATTTTTTTCTTTTCCTTTTTTTTTTTCCTGAGATGGATTCCCTTTTTGAACTTGCAGCTAACTGGTCCCTTGCTGCTCTCTAGTGGTAATTGAACTTTCCACAAAGGACTGCCGGTCCTGTACTTAGCTACCAGCAGCAGGAGGTTCTGAAGGACTGCCTGCCTTATGGGAATCAGTGGTTGGAAGATTAATGGGATAGCGAGGAACAGAAGCAGATTCCAAGAAAGCCAAGTAGCCTTTTGTCAAATAGGAGCTGCTGCAGAAATGTAACCTGTTAAAAGAGAAGTACAACTGGGCCAAGGTGTAAATGGATATAGTAGGATTTACATTGTAAAGGGGCCACATAATCTCAGAAAGACCAGGGGTCTTTCACCATCTTGTTTATGGAGGGAGATAAATTCTGTCAGGAACCAGCAAAAGCTAAAAAGAAAAACCACAATGAACAAACAAAAAAAAGTAACACAAATTTAAAAACCCAAAAACACACAAAAAAAGGCCCAAAAACAGCCCAGCCAGCACTACCAAAAAGGGGACAGAACTGGATGCTTAAGAATTTAAACTCCAGTGAAGTTTTCAATTGGGATTAGCACTTTTGTTGAGATGCAACAGAAAGGAAGCATTAAACTTCCACTTCAGTTAGTACACTTAGAAATCACTGAAAATAACACCTGCCTTCTAGTTTTTGGGGATTTTTTTGTTGTTGTTGTTCCTCTAGTTCCTTTAATTTTGACCTTAAAAAGACTAAGGGAGAGGAAATTAGGCCATCTGTGTAGCAAGATTTAAAGTGGTAAATAAATGTCTCATACTTTTTATAAGATGTGATAAGAGAAGATTTCTTTTGGAATTACTGCCAGGTATTGTTTTTACTTTCATCCATCACAGATGCTTAGAAAAGTGATGAACTTCCTAACTTTTTTCCCCCATGCCTGGTCACTGCAAGCAAAACTGTGACCTTCTCCTAAGAATTGAACTGATCCAGTGTACTGATCCATTTTTAAACATCACAGCAGTGTTTTACATAATAGTAACGCAACAAAGGTGTTTAAAATAAACAACACTTCTCCTTCCTATGTTTAAAATAAACAACACTTCTCCTGCTGTTTCTTTGTTGGGAGTAGTTTTCATTAAATGAGCAACTGAAAGTTCTGTTTTGGATAGCATCTCTCCTCTTCTTTTTGTTATCAGTCTATAAATGTCCAGGCTGTCTACACATATTTTTATGTAATTCCAAGTTCAGATGGAAGTCAGAGGAGCTTAAGTGTCTGTAGTTCTCTCTGTGAAATGAATTTTCTTGATATACAAGCAGATTGTAAAGTAGATGACAAGGTTCCAATATATAAAGACAAAGTATTTGGTAAATATGCTGGCAAAACCTGTCCAAGTGCTTGCCAGGTTTCAAAAGCAGAGATATTGAAAGCAAATGTCATACATTTACAAGGGTTTTCTAGTCTTTATTGAATGTGGGGACATCATCACTCTTCCTTAGTCAGATCTGTACTGTTTCCTCTTCCATGTCCTAAACTTGCTTAGCTCCCTAAAGACTACCTGGGAACTTCCATCTCTGTTTTCTGTCATCCTGAAGTTTGTAGCAGGCAATAATTTATTTTCTTGCCTTTACCTTTCTGGAGATTCTTCCATCCAAGTCTCCTGATCTTTCAGGGTTACTTGAAATAACCCTCAGCTGTTTTCCAGCCTGAAGGATATTCCAGGAGCTGACAGCTGAAAAAAAAAGTGAGCTAGTTTAGAAATGTGGTGATGGTGTTTCAGGGTATCCCGTAATGAATCTGACATTCCCAGGGGGAGAAAGTCTTCTACTCATCTAATATTTTATCACCAAGTATTGCAGCTGAAACCCTGAAACTCTGAAATGACTTGCTGGTGTCCTGAGAGTAAAAAGTGAAGATCCGTTATGCAGGATGGGAAATACTCCTAACTCAGCCTCAGAGTTAACCATGTTCCCTTCATGTCCCTTTTCTCTTTGCTGTTCTTTAAGTGGTTATTCCCTTTGGCTGCTCTGGCTTTGAGGAAGGAAATTGCATTCACACAAAAAATGCCCCAAACCGAGGTGGATTCCTTTACCTATTGTTGATCCACATAAGGAAGGTATTAATTAGACTTTAATTTGGAATTTTTTTTGGATTTTACAGCTTTAAATGACACCCCACATAGCCCTCCACCACTTCCTG
>NW_008238448.1:5869946-5893602 GCF_000691975.1 Corvus brachyrhynchos | reverse complement strand
CTGCTGAAAAGCCTATTGGGAACACATCCAGTACCACAGTGGGAAAACCCAGCAGTGGTGACCTCGTGAAAAAAGGGGTAAGTTAGAACTGTTTTCCTGTATTACAGCTTTGTCTGTTTTGGTTAAAAGATCTCTTGTGATCCTCAAGCATTTTTTAAAGTAAGTTATTTGAAGGACCAGAAGATGAAAATGACTACTCAAAAATACAAGGCTTTTTTCTTTTAATTCTGTTCTCTAATTAATTAGGTAATGTAGACTGCTGTCAGTTTTGGAAAGCACTCTGGTGATACTTTACTAAACTTTGATCACATCTATCTAAATTTTCTGTATTCATCATCTGGAATCAGGATATTCTACGACTTAGTTGCAAAAACATTGCAAAGTGGCTCAAAGTCCAGTGGGATTTACATGGTGAAATGTTGTCAAAGTGCTTTAGAAATGTAATTTTTTACCTTTGTGCACACAATACCTCTCAGTGTCTGTGCTAATTTGCAGGCAGAGGAAACTTTTCCATAGAAGAATGAAGCTTGTTTTTTTCACCTCTTTCCTTTTAGTTGTTTCTACTGAGTAGAACCACCTATTTTGGGAAGTAAGGCTCTGCTCCAGAGCACGTACATGGTTATGGTAGGCACTGTAGCTATACAACATTTGACAACAATTTTTGAAAGGGAATTAAAATAAACTAGAAAATGACAGTAAAATTTCAAAATACTGAGTTTTCTGATGGCAAGAATGGCAGAGAATCTTGTGAAAGCCACAGGCAGTAAAAAGGTCAAATCAAATTAAAAGCCCTCAATAGATGGGTGCTGCCAACAAATGCCTTTGTAGCTACCTCTGCTATTAAGATAAAGGGTATTAAAAGGTCATGATTGAAAAGGCTGTTCAGAGAGGTCCTACCTTTTCTAGGTAAGGCTGAAAAAGTAATTTGTGAAACAAGACAGTAAATGACATTTTATGCAGTGGAACTCCAGAACTTTTACAATGTCATCTAGGTTATTGTGACAGACATATATAAGCTTCAGAAGATGTTTTTTAAAAAAAGATTGTATTGAATCCACTGGAACATTTAAATCCTATCTTTGGAAAGGTAGGAACTGTGCTTCTAAAACTAGTGTTGTTTGTCAGCGGAAGTGGATTAAACAGCAACAGCAAAAATTTTTGACCATAAGCAGCAGTTGACATAGAGTTCTTCCTTTTCACACAGAAGAGGAAAATTTCTGATATGAGGATGACATCCTCATCTGAAAGTGGCAGGTTGTTTTCTTTCTTATAGGGTCATTTAATCAGAACATTAATTTGGGGACTCAATCAAGGGTCAGATTTTGTCACAAAATATATCTAGGTATTTTCAAGGTAGGAAAAATCACAGGAATTGTTTATGAGTTTCAAGCACATTCAAGCACCTAATTAAGTAAACAAGGCTGTTCAGACCTATTTAAAACTACCGGTTCAGAAAGGGTTCTTTTGAGCACAGATTCAGCACTCTGATTTACCACGCTGTTCCAGAAGCAGCTGTGCTTGTTCAGCAGAGCTGGCAGAACTTTCTGGCACTGCAATGAAAACGAACAGCAGGAGGCAGTAAGGATGGTCACTTGCTAATCCATCACTGTGGTCCAAGCCCTTCAGGCATGGCACATGTCCTCCTCTCCTGACTGCTGTAGGGTGGTAATCTCTGGCAGGGCCAGCATGGGCAGCTGGGAGGAGTGAAGCCTTAATCTGCCAGAGCAAGATTCACTGGGATTTGTCTGTTAGCTCTCTAGAAAACATATTTAGATGCCTTCTTTAATGGGAGCTAATATTTGCAAGAGATGCTGTCCTGTGTGAGTTGCATTAATGTCATGTTTTCTGCTTTAACATGTTCAACGTGGTCCACGTGTCAAAGTTAAATCAAAGTTGATAATGCGAAATCCTGTGGGCAATGTAATTGCACATTTCTCTGACTCTCCTGAAATTGGCTCTTAACTCCTTACTGCCATATAGTAGGAAAAGAGGGGCTGGGTCATACGTAATGCACACTTTAAGCTGTGTTTCAGGTAGTAAATCGGGTTATTTACCCTCCGTATTTCCCTCCATGTTCAATAACACTTTAAAATCGCAGAATCACACCGTAATACTTATTACTTTACTCCCAGACCTCCAGAAACTCGTTTTTTATGTCCATAGGATATAATTTGATATAAGAATTATATAATTTAAACAAAATCTTTTATTTTTCTTAGGCTTAAAGAAATGTCTTTTTTTCTTTTGAATGGTTGTAGGAGTTGGATCACTCAGAACAGGGTGGAGTGCCTCAGCTAGAACCTCTACTACCCCCAAGGTGAGTGTGGTTTTTCAGACTCACTTAATAGTGGTGTTTCTGAATTAATTTGCATAGTTAGTCTCAGTGTAGACACTACTGCCTCCAGCCATAGCTCAATAGGCTTGGCTGGGCACTATGCTCACTAATAAATAGGCAGGACCAAGTCGGTAGCTGTTGAATACTTGTTTGTACATTATGGTATGAGCAGAGAGATTATAGGAGAGCAGCTGTTTGACTTTTCAGCTAATGTACAGTGGCTGCTGACAGTCATTCCTTTCTGAATCTTTAACCTTTTCACCTACAGCACTTACACTTGTGGTGGGGTTTGAGTGGTGAAGGAATGGAGGTGGCAGATGTTCCCACCCTGAAAAGGGCAGATGCTGGGCCAGCAGCTTCCCAGAAGCTCTGGCTAGTTTATATACTTCAGACCTAAAATGCAGGTACAGGATCAATGATAACAGGGGTTTTTTATTCTTGTGAACCAAAAAGAAAGAACATCTGCAAGGGCAAAAGTTGCTGGACCAGCCTTAAATTCATGTCCATCAATGCCAGAGGCACAGTGGAGGGAGATCTGGCATTGACTAGCCAGCCCACTGTGGGTATCTCAGCATTTGCATTCTAAATCTGTGAGTTTAAACACAAGAGTTTGCTCTGTTGCGTCAGGACAAGAGAATCTTTCTGTTACTGAACTGAGTCTATCAATAAGTATTAATTAACAGAAAAGAATGTGGGTGTACCACAAGGAAACACCTCATTATTGCTCCATATGGGCTTGTTCCTTCCCTACATTCAGTTTAGCATAACATTCCTCATTCTTATGAGGGTGTCTGGGACAGCAGTAAATATTTTGTCCTTTCACTCTTCTGCTCAAATGGATTTTTAATTTTTTTTTTTTTGTAAGTAAGTAGTAATAATTGACTGAATTGCTTGTTAGGGTCTTCCTGTTTAGTTGAGTTGCTTTAAAAATGTGTGGGTTGGTCTGTTTACGGATTTAAGGCAGTCTAACTTGGAATTTCCCCTTTTGTCAGTATTAAAAATGCTTAGTTCAAGATGAGGACAAGAAAAGGGAGAGATGGATGTTGAACAGAAGTGGAAAATTTTTTTGAAATTTAAAAATTATTCCATACTCAAATAGTAATAGAGAACTCTTATCAGGAGCATTAGTAGTGCACTAGTATCTTCTCAAGTGGTGGATGACACTCAGAAAATGTATTAGAATGATACTTCAAAGATCCACTAATGCACATTTATTGGAGTTGATAATTTTTGCAGATCCATGAGGAATGCACATGAGCAAATAATTATGCTGAGTTACATTATATGAAAAAAAAGAGAAACATTTGTAGCAGAAACTTGCGGTAACTGGTTGAAGATATCCCAATAAAAATCAAACTATACTGTATTTTTGGGATATTACTACTAATATTAATTACTAGTAAACATTACTACTGTCACTTGCTAGTCTCTGGTTTTGGTTTCTAAACTGCTGGTCCACTAATGAGAGTGTGGTACCTCCAGCATAGCCAGAGAACTTGAGTATTTTCACCAGTGTTTTCTTTCTGCAGTAGACATCTGTTGCACAAAAATGGTAAATTCTGCTATTGATGGCAATGTGCAAAGTGGTGTGATGTGTCATGAGCTGCATCATAGTCACTTCAGGTAAGTGACATCCCAAGGAATGAGCTAGGCTGATTCCTGAAGACCAACTTTCACAAAAGCTCTCCAATAGCAGAGCTTCATCTTGAAGCAGCTTCAAAGAAAGCTCTTTCTAGAGGTAGATTGCTGAAACAAATCCTGCTTATTTAGTGGGCTCCCCAGAAAGCTGGCAGGCTGTTGGTGAGCAGACTCGGAAATACGTAGTCAAAGGATCTGTCTAAGCAACTGATCATCTGGTCCCAGTATCTGAAGAGTTCATGTATTCCTGGAAAGCTTTGGATGCTACACACTGTACAGCCCAGGTCATCACAAATCTTGTTTCCTCACAGGCACACTCTATAGCTAGGATGAGGTGGCATGCTTATTAATATGCGTATTTCTCTGATGGTTTGCACAATGTTTAGGCCTGTGGATGGAAAAATTGTACCTGCTCGACCTCCCCCACCTAAAAGTGTTCCTGGAAGGCCACCTCCACCAAAACTCTCTGCAGCCAAGACCTCCTCCCAGAAGGATGTTCTTTCACGATCTAGTTCTGACATCGCTTCTGATAAAAAAAACAATAAGTTCAGGTTGGGACCCAAGAGAGCAAAAAGTGCAGTCTTTAAAAATCCAGATCCAGCATTACCTCCTAGACCTAAACCGGGTCATCCTCTCTACAATAAATACATGGTAAGAGTTGAGATATTCTATCTGAGCACATTGTTTTTATAAAGCAGTGCTGGTTAAAATAGTAGAGAAAAAGGTAGTTAAACCTACAGAAGTAGGTTAGGATTACGTGGCTTTCAAAGTGTATCTATGAGCATAATCTTCCTTAGAAAATGCTAGTAGATAAATAGTAGTAAGTCCTGTAAGGCAATACTGGAGAAAGCAATAAATACATGTAAAGTATAGATCTATGTGGAGTATTTTTGTGTATATATGTAATTTTATATATATATATATATATACACATGTATCTATATATCTGTATCTTTAATGCATTGCTCTTGGGGTTTGGGAGTTCTTTTTCCAGTTACCAGTTCTGAATTCTCTTTCAGTAAAATGATGCTGAATAATTGCATTTATATAATGTTTACCCATACATATCAAAATGCTTAGGAAAATTGGGGGAGCACTGGAACTTATAAAGTAGTTGGCCTTACTTAATCAAGCTTGCAAAGAGTGAGGAATGTAACATTGCTAATCTTACATTTTCATCCTATTGATGCCATCCCTTTTCATTACAAAAATGTTTTTGTCATTGTATATGTTCTTAGGGAATTTTAGATACTAATGGATCAGCATTACAGATAAAAACAAGGAAGTCTTTCCCCAGAAACTTGAAACTGGTCAATGATAGAGCTGGTGACTGCTTGAACCAGTGCTGTTGTCAAAAAAAGCAGCCACAAAGCCATAGCATGAACAGCATCAACATTCCATCAGCATGAAGTGGAAACTTTCTGTTCCCTTCTTTTTGATCTTTCACTTTTGCATTTAGAGTTTTGTATATGAGATTTTTTTTGGTGTGGTAATTTTTTTCTGTAGTAATCAGTAATTGCCCCAAAGTCTTACTGGCAATGAAAATTTCCTCCCAGGTTGGTTTTTTTAGTGTCCTCCATGGCAAATGAATATATTTCTGCATCAGAGTGTCTTTCTGAATTTCTTGTAGTATATGGTGTGATACCAGTTAGGTGTCTAAGACACTATTAAAGGGGGTGACACCACCTGAGTTTCTCAAAGTGGCAGTTCATATCACCAGCAGTCTGTTCTGAATGCCTTCCAAAGGAACTTGTCCCCTTCCACTGGACTCTTAAATTACTTACTGGTAGCAGGTGGTTTGAAAAGTTTCATCATCTGACCATTTTCACTTGCGGTGAAACTTTGAGGTGCTTAGAAATGAAAAAAACTTTTCCATTTGCCTCTGTTTCTGTTCAAGCTACCTGTGCCTCATGGAGTTGCCAAGGAAGATTGTCTTCCCAGGAACACTGGAGAACTGTCCTGTAAGGTAAGGTGCTTTTTTCTGCTGGCTTAAATATTCAGTGAGCAAGACTCCTGTTGCAGTAAAGTGTCAAGTGTTTTAGTCTTCAAAGGTTACACTGAGAAATGTAGTAGTGATTTATTAAATCCTTGTGTTTCTGTAATCAAAACAAAACAACTGCCAAAACAAAACCCAGTAATGGTGATTTGCCTCATAGCACAGGGACATTCTGCTTATAGAACAGAGCAAGAGTAATTACTTGGAGTGCCAGAAGGGAGAGGAAACCGGTTAAGTTCCTCCATCTCACAGGGAAATAATCACTCCCTTGGCTGAGTATCTGAGAATTGAGCAAAAGATAAGCGAGTACTTTATGAAGTGCTGTACATGATACATCAGTGAATTGGCTTTGACATACAGACTTGAAAGTATTTTCCTCTCTTTGCTTCTACAGATCCTGGCTTGGTTTTAGGGCATGACTCTATTAATATTAAATAGCTAGTGGAAATTATAGCAATGAGCAGCCTTTTTGACTATTTATCAGAAACCTACATAGCTGAAGTAGATTTCTGTGCAGTATGTTGTTTGTTGTAACTCATGTTACTCTGGCCTTAGCTGGGCTTTTTTGGTTGTGGGGTTTTTTGTACACAATTAATTACTGTGAATGTAATTCATTCACCATGATTGTCATCAGTACAGCCTAAAAATTCCTAGTGGGTGGAGTAGAGAAGCTCAGCATTTTTAATATAATTTCCCTTTATGGAGATGCCACAACAAAAGTGTCAGCTCCCCTCAGTGTTACCTTTGTGTAAGCAAAGGCATAGTGGCTTCCTTGCTCCTCTTGGAATGTTTGTTAGTTGGCAGATGTGCTGTCCCTGAGTGTGCTGGGGAGAGTTAGGTTGGGTGTTCCCTCAAGCAAGAAAGAGTGGCTGGTGGCACACAGGACCAAGCACCAGTGCAAAATTTGTCCACAGCCCTTGCAATGAGTGTTGTTATCAGTGCTACAGATTTCTGGCGCACTGAGATAGCTGAGGCTTTTTCTATACTTGGAAAAGTTGCATGCTTTCCCTTCCTTTCACTGGCTCAAAAGTAGATTTTGGTGAAATGTATTCTTGTTTACACTGGCAAAAGGCAAACAGAATTCACACCCATAGTTGTGTGACCAGTAACCATTTCCTTCTGCAATACCAGAACAACTCTGTGCCCGAAGTCAGAAGATTAATTAAGGAGTACATAACAGAGAATCTGTGTTAGTATCTTCCATGATTTATAAACTATTTGGATTTATTTGTCATTGTCAGGATTCAAACCACCCTCCAAAAGTTTCTGACACAAGTGCACCTCATGCTGTAGTCCTGCATGATTTTCCTGCAGGTAAGTAAACGTGAATATTCTGGACACTTGTTTTACTCCAAGACGTTCAAATGAAAATTTTCTTAGAAATTAGAGCTTAAAAATGGTATGGAAGCTCTGTCTGCAAGGTCTGCACATAGAGTTGTTCAAATCAATGGGTTTAGCTGTAGATGGGCCAGTCTTTCAGTTAAAGCTGGTTGATTTATAAAGTAAAAATAAGACTTTTTAAAAACTGATTCTGGTTTTGTCTGTGGTATTTGTATTAAGAAGGTTTGCTTAGAGAAAATCAGTGAGTGTGACAAGTACAGTTAACTGAAATGATGTTATCTTACAGAGCATGCTGAGGACTTGGACCTTCATTCTGGAGACACTGTTTGTCTTCTGGAGAAAATTGATACCGAGTGGTACAGAGGAAAATGTGGGAATCGCACAGGGATATTTCCTGCCAACTTTGTTAAAGTAGTTGTATGTAGGCTTTGTATACCTTGCTACATAAGATCCTATTGTATTTGTTTTCTGGTTCTGTTTTACTAAGGCTCCTGTGTATTTAACTCCATTCTGTTTTTAGATAATCTCTTATCCCACTGGCAGCGCAGAAGACATATCAACTTGTTTGTGTGGTATTAGAAAGATGTTTGGTTTGGCACAACCAGCTTGTGTTATGGGGAATAATTTGGTGTTAATTTAAAACCAAGTGAGAAAATCATTGCCCTTACCAGATTCTCTTTGGAAACATGGGTAGTTTCTCAGGGTCTACAGAGCAGATTATTTTTTGACAGCTGCATGTAAGAATCAAGACTCGGTAAAAGATGGTTGATTTTTGTGCCTCCCCCCAGCTCCCCACCTTCTGTCATGTTCTTGTCCCTTGAGCTTTGCTGGAATCACCACTTTTTCAGCTGTGTAGTGAACTAGGTCAGGGTAGCAATTTGGCCCAAAAAACCATGTTGGGTTTTTTCTTCCCAGAATATTGTTTTTCCAACAGGATCAATTTGCCTAAATGGCTTTCTAAGTGGCTGCACAAATGGTTGTGCTGGCACAGTGCAAGGAGATTGTGTTGTTGAAAATGAGCAGCTTAAAGCAATCCTGTTACTGAATGTGACACTTGACAGTAAGCGGAAGGCAAGAGACAGGTGCTCTTTTGGAGCCCAAGGATAATGAATTTAAAAGGATACAATGTGGTTCCCTGTGGTCAAATGCTGGGTCAAACCTATTGCAAGCCTGAGTCTGAGACTGAAGTCCATTTTGTGACAGTGGGAAGGGCTTTGGGCTGTCCACACCAGCCATATGGACATGGAGGAATGCCAGAGTGACACCAGGAAGCGGGGAAGGTACCTGGCTTGGCATTAAAGACAGGAAGTGCCTGTGTGAACACTTCCTGGGCCGGGACAGCTGGCACAGTGAGCACTGCTGCTGCATGGGCAATACCAAGGATTTGGTAGACATCAGAGAGGGTGGGGTGTCTGTTTAGTTTGTAATGGTGGTATGGGAGAAAAATTTTAAGAGCTGAGAAGTGCTGAAGAATAAAAACTAAACTCGTAGTTAGTAGTAATGGAACCATGCTTGATTCACTTTCACAAGAAAGATATGTTAGCTAAATGGATTGGCTGTTTCTATACAGACCAACAATTCCATTTAAAAGCTCTTGCTTCTACTGATAGCTAATGAAGAAAAGATTTTATGTTAAAGCGGTGGAGTGAGCGTTTGGGGTCAAATTCAGCATTGATACAGACAGATACAACTTCATAAAAGCTAGGGAAGATGCATTTCTATTTTAGTTGTAAAAGATGGTTACCCTTTTAGGGCAAAAATCTTCTGTTTCAGAAATAAAGAAAAGGAAAAAGAGGCTAATTTACTTGAGTGAATTCTCCTGCTAATTCAGGTCAGGTTTCATATTGATACAAGGTCTCTATACGGTACACTATAATGTGTTTTACAGTATTGAGCTGGGCAGTAGCTTAGATCTGGACACCTAACAAGAATACATAGTTACGACTTCCCATAGAACCTTCAGAGCACCACAGATACCAGCTCCTTCAGCAAGTGCAATGCAAAGATTATTTGTCCTAAAAGGCATTGTGATTTCCTCCAGTGCTTCACATAAGCTAATGGAACATTCTTGTTCATTTTATGGGAACTGGCTGATGTAATAGTGAGCTGTAACCCAAAGCTCCTCACCAGGGCCTCTAGGCTTGTAGTCTTGTACATCTCACAGATCATCCTTCATGTCACACCAAAAATCCAGTTGAAATCCTCCTATGGTAAAGGACTTGAATGTTGTCTGTTTGATATATCTGTATATTGATTTTCTAAGTTGTATTTCTCCAATTCAAGTGAGACTTGTGAGATGTGTTTTTGTTTGGAGAGCAGCTGGCTACCTACCAAAGCACAAAAGGGATAAGTGTAAACAGTAGTTTTGTCTATTGTGGTATACTGTGCTAGTAAATAATTGAGAGCAATTACCAGTTGGGAATTGGGATCTAAGTGCAACAACATGTAGTAGCATCTAGTCACGTATTCTGTCGATCAGTCATGCCACAAGTAGAAACAATAAACCAGCTTCATAAAACAAAACATTAAATATTGCTCCTTGTTTGCATAAGATTAAAAAATGAGAAAACAGGCATAAATTTACATTAATGTGGTCATATATCAGAGCATGCCAACAATTACAGAGTGTGACACATCTGAAAAACTGGTAATTCTAACCAGTTTCAAGTTTATTGTGGTTAGTTGCCATGAGATTGAAATGGAAGATTTAACTTATTTTATTGTCTTATTAGATTGATGTTCCAGAAGAAGCCACCAGGAAAAAAATACCCTCTTCATCACGATGTATTAAGTGAGTCAGATAAATCTTTTTTTTTTCTCATGTTGATTTACAAGGAATTTAAAAGAAAGATTAACTTTGAAGCAGGGGCTCTCTGCACTGAGGTTGATAGGGTTAACAATTTATTCACCAAAATATATTGTAAAGATTAAAATATATGTTTTAAAAACCTGAATGTTTATTATGTTTTATTAAGACTCATATTTAGGTAAAAAAAGCCTACTTTTATGAAAACTGGTTCCAGAAACCATGAACCAATCTGATTAACTTCAGCAGCATTGTACACTCCTCTCTTTGCTCCTGACATTGCTGCTTTCTTCCAGTGTCCTCACAAGATGGAACATGGTAGGGCTCCTACTCATTTGAAAGAACAAGATACAATGGGACAGAATATAGAGGTACTTTAAGGAAAGAAATCTGTCTGCCCTGAAAGTGTGCAGCTGTATGGGTAAATCTAAAGTTCCCCAGTTTGAATTATGAAATCAATTGCCACCACTTTCATTTTCAAACAACTTGTACTAATATTTGTGGGCAAGAAATTATTTTTCATGCTATTTATTTCACAGTGGTGCTTATTGGATTTTGTTATCATTTATTCCAGGAATTAAAGTAAATTCAGGCAGAGGCAGGAGCAACTAGTGTCAGTTGTTCATTCAGTTGTTCTTTAGATGAATCTTGGTTTGTTAGGAACAAAACTTTATTTTAAAAAGCTGCTTCTGCAGCTAAGAAAGAAACAGAAAGTTCTACCTCTGTCCTGAAAGACACATCTTTGCAAAGATACTGAGTGGGGGACAGGGGTGGGAATCAAACTTCTTACTTTGGTTGTGTGCTATGCATATATAAAAAGAATTAAATCTTATTACTGCTTTTTTCCAGCATGGAATTTCTGAGAAACAAAAAAATTTCTTAATTTCTTAAATTAAATGTATTAGGTTCCTAAATAATGAAATCTATTTTAAGTTGGGGGAAAAATAATTAGGTTTTTTTCAGTACTGTACCAAAGTATATAAAATCTTATCAGATGCATTGATGTTTCTTTCTTTGATAGATAAACTATTTCCCCTATATATAATCTTATAGGGATGGATTTTACAGAATAAAGTATGCTAAAGCAGATAAAAACTAGCTTCTTCCTATGAAACCTCCATGTATTTGGGACAAACATACAATATCCACCCCCACCCATGTTTGATTGAATCTAAGTGGGATGCTAGCTTGAAAAACAATCAAACTGTTAACAAAAGTGTATCAGGACACTTGCTTGGATATAGGTAAAGATGTTAAATTGGACAGCCAAGCCAGAAACAAGGGGCTTTATTGTTGCTTGGAAGGGAAGTAGAGTCTTCTGCAAAATATTCTAACAGCCAGGAACTGGGATGCAGGAACTGCATCTGGCTCCTCCAGGCTCTGTACTCATTCTCCTCAGAAAGCAGAGAGGAGAACCAGGGCTGCCCCCCAGTTTTCCACCTGTTCTATCTTCAGTGCATCCTTTTATCATTTTAATTAATATATCAATCCATATATTACACACAATTCTGTCTTATTATTAGGTGGACAGTAATAAAGAAGCAAAGTAATTTTCTCTTTTGTTTGTGCAGAGGTCCAAGATGTGTAGCACGATTTGAATACATTGGAGATCAGAAAGATGAGCTCAGTTTTTCAGAAGGTGAAACTATTATCCTGAAAAAATATGTAAATGAAGAGTGGGCCAAAGGAGAGCTCAGAGGCACATCTGGAATTTTCCCCTTGAACTTTGTGGAAGTAATTGAAGATCTGCCTGGAACAGGTATGAATATGTTTGCAAAAATCTTCAAGAGCATAGTTATGTACTTAATGTAAATAGGCAGCATACAGGAGAAAATTCCAAAAGGACAATGAATGCAGAAAGGAGGTAAAAAGAGAGGGAAGACCAATCAAAAAAAGAAATTAACAGTAGGACTTCTTAAAAGATATTCTTAATAATGACTTCAAATATCTAAAATCTCTGTCATTAGTAACATTCTGAATAGGACACTGCTCCTATTCTAAGTTGTGCTTTACTTATGTAGGTACAGAAACAGCACTGAAGAATAAGGTGGAGATTTCGTCTTCCCTTCCTCAGGTAATAAAACTTCATAGGTGATGGCCAGAATTTCTGTATAGATTTATTTGAGACTATTATAATGTGAGAGTAACTGCAGAACAAGACACAGCTCCCACAGCACACAATGCTGCATGGTCACAGCCTCAATTCTGACACTTGGCCTAAGCTGATTGAATTCAGAGCTTCTGACAAATTAACATTAGTAAATTGTTATCCTTTGTGCTGAAGGAAATTCTTGTTAGCTCTATTTTAAGTATTGCTGCAGTGATCTAATTTTGAATTTATTAATCCTTTCCCCTGCCACCAGAGATAAAAAGGAATGTGGCCGAGCCTAGATGAAATTCTGTGGTGGTAATTGCTGAAATGCCATTCTAGTCTACATCTGCAGCAGCGCTATTGTATGGGAGAGTGTCAGGACACCCATGTGCTGTACAGCTGCTTTCAGCAGCACCCATCAGTTTGTGGGCTCCATTCACGCTTCTAAAATTAATGCATCTTCTGTTCACTTGAATAGAACAACAGACGCTCAGTAGAGTGGTGTGAAGCGCTTCATGATTTTACAGCAGAAACCAAAGATGATCTATCCTTCAAAAAGGGAGACTACATCCACATACTGGAACAAATAGATTTGGAGTGGTATAGAGGAAGACTGAATGGAAAGGAAGGGATTTTCCCAGCAGTTTTTGTTCAGACCTGCTCAGGTACAGTGCTCCTACCAGATGGCAATTCTTTATTCCTTGTGTTGTGCCAGTCATGACAGAGTTGTGGGAGAACACAACTATTCCACTTCTGGAGAAAAGGAGACTCAGAGGTGACCTTACCACTCTCTACAACTACCTGAAAGGTGGCTATAGTCAGATGGGGGTTGGTCTCTTTCTCCAGGCAGCAACTGACAGAACAAGAGGACACAGCCTCAAGCTGCGCCAAGGGAAATTTAGATTGGATGTTAGGAAGAGGTTTTTTACTGAAAGAGTGATAAAAGTTCTGGAACTGTCTGCCCGGGGAGGTGGTGGAGTCATCGCCCCTGGATGTGTTTAAAAAAAGATTGTATGTGGCACCCAGTGCCATGGTTTAGTTGAGGTGGCATTAGGGCATGGGTTGGACTCGGTGATCTTGAAGGTCTCTTCCAGCCCGGTGATTCTGTGATCAACAAGTCACACACCACCACAGTCTTTAATATTCTAAACCTAAACTTAAGTTTTGAACCGACTTCTCTAATAATGGCAATATAATGTTCTAGTCAGTAAGTAATCTGTGAGGTGACACAGATTCTGGGATGTTTTCAAGGGTGGTTTGGGCACAGGTGAAACAGGGCAATTGAGCCACCTTTAGGAATAATTCAGGGGTACTGATGCTGCTTCATCTTTGAGCAGAAAGAGGAAAAGTCAGCTTTTATTACATATCACCATTGGGAAGTTCAAGTTAATGAGGTTTAAATTTAGTGCTCTTACAAGCAGATCTGTGAGACTGTGTTTAATACTATAAAATGAACTGGTGGCAGTGGAGTTTTTTATTCCAGCAGGACAGTGAATTTGTTAGAGCAGTAGCAATAACGTTTGGACAACTTGTAGCGCAATAGTGGGGAGAAAACATGAGAATGACAGGAAACTTCTCCAGAAACAGAGATTTATTTCACTCCAATGCAAGTAATTTCTCTTGTCCATGTTCTGTAGCCAGGGTAGAGCAGTCACAGCCTGGAGGAGGGAAGAAAGGAAAAGCCAAAGCTCTTTATGATTTTCATGGAGAAAATGAAGATGAGCTTTCTTTCAAAGTAAGTACACCTCTCTTAGACCAGTTTCCAAGAGGCCTTGTGTTCCTAATGAGTGCTAAAAAATAAGATTCATCCACTGTGAAAACAGGCTTTAGACAAGAAGAATGAAGCACATAGAATATGCATAGATATTAACATATTTGATAAGTGGTCTCTCTAAAAAACGTTTTTGCCCTTACCACTCCTGTTTCCTATCAGCAAAAATTGTCATTAAGGACACGGAGAAGAGGTCAGGAGTTGCAGAATTCTTGACTTCTCTGATCCCGTAAACATGGCAAGATAAGCAAACCTCATTTTGCAGTACATTCAGCTGTTGATTGGCTGATATGGTGAAGGGAGCCTCTTTTTGTACTAGAAGGACAGCACTGAGTAGGAGGTAATAGTGAGAGAGCCAGTGCTACAGCAGCCAGGCCTCTAAGGGAAACCTGGTACAGCAACATCTTGAACTGGCAACACAGTACAGAGTTGCCATGGGAACAAGGGGAAAATTAAATACGTGCTGGATGCCCAGATCATCTTAAGCATGAACAAGAAACAGAGTGCCCTTGATACTCAAAGTCATGATTTAGGTAACCATGTTCTCAAAAGCAAATTTCTGAGAAACAGTAGACTTTCACAGGAGGTGAAACACACAGTGTTTTCTCTTCTAAAACTAGCAAAATAGTTTCAGCATTAGCAGCTTGCAATGCTGAAAGGACAGACGATTCTTTAGAGCAGAAAAGGGGAATAGAGGTACTGGAAGAAAGGCCAGTACTTCAGATGAAGGGTGTGGCATGGGACTGTGAGAACAAAAACCAGGACCAAACACAGGAGCTGCAGTTTAAACGGCCACACTGAGCTCTTACATTGCTTTTCCTTTTTCTGGGAAACTTTCCAGGTGTTAGAAAATACTGGGACTAAATTTAAAAAAAAGGTAATT
Organism: Corvus brachyrhynchos; assembly: GCF_000691975.1. Classification (NCBI taxonomy): domain Eukaryota; kingdom Metazoa; phylum Chordata; class Aves; order Passeriformes; family Corvidae; genus Corvus; species Corvus brachyrhynchos. The sequence continues at coordinate 5,878,740 of NW_008238448.1, read as the reverse complement.
CTCTCCAGTGTTTTAAGAAAACAAACCCTCAAAACACTCACAAATGAGCAGTAAAGCAGGGGGCCCATGAGCCAGCTCTTAACATACCTGGAGAGCCAAAGCAATGTGAGAAGTTATCCAGCAGTGCTCTTTTGTCCCTCCAAAGGTAGTGATTTTTCAACATAGACAAGTATTTGGCCTAGAAGAGGCTTCAGCTGGTTTTAGCAAACAATCTCCAAGAGGTATAACCAACAGAAGAGACTGGCCACGTCTTACTTCTTTTCTCTTTGATTGATAATAATTGCTTCTAAGTAAGATGAGCTCTGCATGCATTAACATTGCTCAGTAACATTGCACAGTAAGCTGTACTGACTCACATTACTCCTTCTCTTACAGGCAGGTGACATGATAACAGAGCTGGAATCTGTAGATGAGGACTGGATGAGTGGAGAGATACTAGGAAAGTCTGGGATATTTCCCAAGAACTTTGTTCAGATTTTAAAAACACCATGAAGTGTTGCCTTTGTACTACTCCCTGTGTGTGGGAGAGAATGTTTTCTACCCTAAAGGCACAGCAAAGACATCAACATGTGTTGATTATCAATGTTTTGCACTACTTTTTCTAGACAGTCATAGTAGTATCTTGAAGTCAAATAAGAAAATTTGAGTCTTTGGTGACAGTGTATGTAGTCATGTTTCATGAATGCTCAGAGAGCAAAACAAGCAGGCTTTTTAGCCATTTCCAACTAGGGAAATACTGTGGTGCGACACCATTTTAACTTATATAGCATTCTAGTATGTTTACTCTCTGGTATTACGTTTATCATGCACAGTCTGCATAACATAAGCTGCTTTGGCCTTCTTTGAAAACTTCTTAAGATCCAAACTTTAAAAATTGTTTTAATATATAATTACAGCACTCAGTATGTAGATGAAGTTTGATATTCAGGTTTCATTACTGCTTGAGTTCCACATTAGCAGTAGAATCCACTTGTTTTATGACTTAGAGGGTAAGAAAAATAACTGGTATTTCATAGTAGAAAGGTATCAAATCTAATACTGGTAAGAGGGAAAATGGAGAAATAAATCCTTGTGTAGTATCCTTCTATTCTTAGCCCAAGCTGCTCATACAGCAAGATCACAGAAGTAAAATGTTGCCTTTTAATGAATTCTGTTTAAATTCACCTGAATCATCTTAGACCTTCCTCGCTTTCCCCAAATACTTTGCAAATACAGGTTTAGATTTTTCCTACTGCCCACTGTTCTCCGAGCACCATCATACCCTTCTTTCCCAGCTGAAGTTAGCGACAGACAGTGTTTATTGAGCTTTCTCAGATCCCAGCCATGCAGTAGCTGTACTATTCCAACTATTTGCCCCTCCACTCCCCTCATGGAAGTGGAAAGCCAGTGTTCACTCAGTCTGCATTTTATTTGTCACTCAAGCACTGGAACATACTTCAGTAACACTATTCCTATCCTTAACATGAAGGATATTATACAGCCTTGGGTTTAGCTTTCAGCAGACGTGGGATTAGTTTCCAGTTTGTTGCCACATACCAAATCTACTGAGCACCCTCATAAATGGTCTGTCAAGGCCTTAAGGAAAACATGCCTGGCAAGAGGTTCCTCCAAGCAGCTCTAACCAAGGCACTTGGTAAAAAGCAGCAGGGTAGCTTGACTGACAAACTAAGATGGACATGATCGAGGTAGTTTCACATTATAGGAACTTCTAGTAGTCAATTCCTTTTTGTAACACTTGGCTTCTGACAAAATAGTTAACTAGCATCCTGAGTAACTGCTAATTCCACCAGACTGGAATAGAAAAAATTATGCTGCAGTTGGTTCTTTCACTGCTGCCAGTATTCCACCCCTTCTGCTCTGTATCACCAAAAGGAACCAGTAGGCTGAGGAGTCACTACTCCAGAGAGCTGCAGGTCATTGGATATCAAGATACCCTCAACAAGACTTTCCTTCATGGGTGTGGCAGTTCAGGTTGCAGAAGGGCCAACAGTTGGAGGTGGATGGAGACTGGAAACCAGAACCATCGTGATGGACCTTGAGATAGTTTTGACTTAGTCATGTCCCTGCCAACTTGACTGGTGTGAGCTCTGAGCACCACAGCAACAAGTACCTGCTGCCATGAGGGATTGGGGTGCACCTGAACTGGGGCCTAAGAAGGCTGGGGAGGGTGGCCCTGCCCTCCCCCTGCACTGTGCCCTGGTGACCATCACAGCAGGCAGAAACAGGCATAGCCAGAACTGCAGGCCTCTCCCCAGCAAGGAATGGGCATCCAGTCCCAGTGGCAGACTGGAGCTCACCTGTAGCAAGTGTGAGGAACCTGCAGTGCAGACATGAGGGCCTTGGCACCACTCACTCAGCAGTCACTACTTAGGCTGGAGAACCGGCACAGACAGACACAGCCCCCCCGCTTTGTGGTCTGTTGTGTATTTAAACTACACCAGTACCATTCACACAACTGGGGATGAAGACCACACAGTGTTAATGAGTTGAGAACTGGACTTCTGCTTCCATTAAGGGATTAACATGATAACAATTCTGAATTATGTGCCGCTCTAGAAGGATGGAAATGCAACAGTGTGTACAGCTGTTACTCGGTTTTAGCATCCCCAGCAAGCCTGTCCGGAACTCCTGTGGAATCACATGAAGTCCACAGCCAAGGACAATCCTTCCCACTCTCGAAGTTTTCCTGTTAAGAGATTCTAAAGCTTCTTGTTTATTCCAAAAAACACAGTGATCTCCAAGAGAAATCCAAGGAATAGCCAGGTCCTTCAAAGACATACCGCACACGTTGTAGGGGTAGATGAGGCTGAAGTGTATGATGTTTACTTCCTGTTCGTCTGGCAGTTTTCTAAGGTTTTGATACAAGTCTCAGAAGTAGAACTGATCTTTTTATAATTTTTTTTCAATTTCCTCTTCCCCATTTTTATAACTGTGTATTGACCAGTTGTTTTTGTAACTTCACTGAATGTTTAAAGTCAGTGCCTGTCCATAGACAAGACCACTCTGCTGTAGGTCATCTCCTCCCTGTGCGGCAGGGCAGGAGTAGCAGCAAGGCCTTTTACTCAGAGCACCGAGTGCCATCTAAGGGCTGCTGGCAGGGCTGCAGGCAGCTGCAACGGCGTCTCTAAAAACGCTGAAGCAAGGGAGAACAGCTCGGCTTTTACAGGACAGGATTTTCCTAAGATAAGGCCCTACACCACCATGAGACCGCATACAGATCACAGCATGAAATTCCTAAGGTGTACAAAAAGCCGAGAATGAGGTGGAGTGCAAATCTTAACTGCAATGTAGTAGCAAATTTCAGCTGTAACCTTGAAATCCAGCTAGATCTCCATGCATTAGAATAAAAGCCTCACTTACCGAAATATTTTGTTTGACCCGTCCTCTGGAAATATCTTCAGGAAGATGTCTTTGTTCTGTGTATAATTAACAGTGTCCTAAATAAACCTTTGTTAAGTCCAGTAAGTTTGTTATGGTACCTCTGTAAATTAAGAATGTATTTAACCAATAAAATTTTTATAATTAAGTCATGAGGGCATTTTAATTGTCTTGTGCTGTGGAAAGCTGAGCTTTCCACTTGACAGTCTTATGGATCTCATTCTGCTTATATATTTAAGCCAGCTGCAAAGTAACACCCCACCCCCAGACAAATACAAATAATAACCAAATAAATATTGCACTCTTTTACACGTAGTCCAAACCCCTCAGAGAATCTGGATGACTTTAACGTGGTTTATTCAAGCCTTTGGATGTGGGTATGCTTCACACTCACCACCTACAGAATGTATGGCCTTGGCTACCTGCAGCAACAAGCTGTCACGGCAGGGTGTCACACACACTGTGGTTCTCACTGTAACAACATTTTGACAAGACATGGGCTGATCCCGCACTAATTTAGGTGTGCTCTGCTGACTGCTGCTTTCACACACCATGATTTTTCAGCTGGTATTTGTTGAGAGAATACAGAGGATACACAGTATTTTCCTTCCTGCTTTTCTCCCATCTGCAATCACATTACAAACCCTACATTTACCCAGAACCCCTGCACGGCAATGCACTCTTCCAAATGACAAAGTTAAAAGCCTGAAAAAACCCCCAAGTTCTTGTTCTTTCCCCAAGTCCTCTTGGACTAACCTTTTTGCAACATACAGTCCTCAGACATGTAAGTAACAAGGTAAAACTTAAGAGCTTCAAAAATGTGGCTCTGTGGGATTCCTGGAGGCAGATGACACCTGCCTCAGCAGCACAGATGGAAAGAGCAAAGCAACACGATTCCTTCCCCCTCTTCCAAGGTTCTGAGTGTTGAGCACTCACTACACTTCCTTCACTACACAAACTGGAAAAAGCAGAACATATTAAAACTTTAACTTGGAATCACAACACAAAATCGCATCACTTGCAGTGTTCTGAAGTAAGTTCAAAACCATTCTTCTCATTTTGCCTATTACTTGGTCCAAACCAGAATTATCAACTAGGAAAATGTGAAAGTCCCCAACAGGGAACAGTACAGCCCTCATGGGCAGCAGGGCCCCTCTCCTTTTCCCCAGTAGCTTTGTTGGAAGAGTAACATTTCAGTATTTTCCTTTATTTCTTGTCCTAAGCTCTGTGACAACCAACTGCAAGAGCCACCACTCTCAGTGAGCTCCCCATTTTGCTCTCAGGTTTTAAATCACTAACTCATCAACAATTTAATAGGACTAAGCTTAGGTTTGTTGCCATATTGTAACACACTGATAGCACAGAAAACTCATTTTAGCCAGAAAAAACACTCTTCTATTTTTAAGCCAATGTAAGTTGAACAAGAAGCAAAAATGCTGTTAGATAATGGAAAACAAATCTTAAAATTACTCAGCAAAACATTTAAGTGTGCTTTGTTTTCAGAACACAGACCATTGCCTTTTTACAGAACTTCCCCCCCCCCCGAAGTTTCATAGGTTCTCCATGATTACTGTCACCCCTCAGTTCTGACAGCTTAAAATCCAACACCCAATTCCACTGCTCGAGCACATTCTGCATTTCTGCACTCCTCAAAACCAATGCTGCTTCCATCATTGTAATTACACCATCTTTAAACACCTTCTGCCCAGCAGAGACACCTGTCCCATTAGAGGTTGTATTACATTACCACCAAGAAATTTAAACATAGACACATAATTCTGAAGTAAGTAGTCTGGATAAATCCCTAAGACTTTGCAATAATACCAAATTCTGACACAGGTTTCCCTGTGCAATTTCTGCCTTCCCTGTACTCTCTGAGGCACCTCTCACCAATACCTCTGCACACATACACAGGGTTTTTTTGGTGAGGATAAAATTACTGGGAAAAACCATCATAGAGAATCCACAAAAAGCACAACCCGCCTCCTTCCTCCACCCATCCCCACATCACAAGTGAAGTACACAAGTACTTTTATTTATTTTTTTTTTAACCAAGACCATAGGTTTACCTTATTAAAAACCCATCCACACATCCAGTACCAATATTGTCCAGTAGCAATACAGGCAACCAAGCATTAGTTCTGTATATTAAAACCTTTTATTTTCCACCAGTTTTTAGTTTCACACGGACTCTTGCACAGGCGGCTCATATCCATCAGCTCGCTCTACCTTAGTGCCTGCCTCATCCCCAGAGGGCTTTCCAGCACCACCACCTTCGCCATGCAGCTCCATCAGCTTGCCCACTAAAAAGCAACAGTGATGGAATTTTTACCTGTTTAAACAGTTTTAAATTACTCAATTACTCATCATACACAAATGAAACCACCGGAACATCTTCTGTACGTAGGAGCAAGTCCACTGCAGACAGCTCATGCACAGAGATGTCACTGCAGTGACAGTCAGCTAGAAACAAGCAGTGAAATAAGGCTACATAATGAAACTGCAAACTACACTTTTTTCTAAAAAGATCTGGACTCAAGAACCTACTGCTGCACGGGAATGTCAGAAAAAGGGGAAATGGAATCATTCCACATCATCTGGGACCGAAACATTTTGTCATCATTCATTCCCAAAGCAAAATTTTTACATATTCAGCAGCAGTTCCAGGTGAGAATTCAAGAAGCTCCCAACTGAACACTCACTGCTTGGGTTTCTATCCTGGAAGTCACACAGCAGGACACGGAGACACTGTTCCCTTCTACAAATACTTAGGGTCATTGATGCTGCTGTAATATCTTTATCCAAAAGCAAACATATTTGAAGTATGTATCCTTTCCACACCCTCCTCCAAGTGTCTGCAGTAACTGACTTACATTCAAACTTGGGCTTCTTGAGCATCTTCACCTTGCGGACATAGACATCGTGCAGAGGGTAAATGGACTGACAGGCCTTCTCAATGTCCTTGCCAATGCTGTCTGGGATCCTGAGACATCACAGAGCACCACAATGTTAAAAACTCTGCCTGCTTCTTCAGCAGCAACACAGCTAAATATTCTACAAAAGTTTACATCATCACTTTGACAGTTTTCCTCAAGTACATTTAGATTCTAAGCCACTTCTCCCTTGGGAAGTTAGAAGGGACAAAGCACAAGTGTGCCCATTTAGAGAGCAAATCTGCAAACTTTTGGAAGCAATCAGCACCCTTTGGTAAACTCTTCTACCAGAAGAGCTCAGAGCATTCACAGCCCCAACTGATCAGAATTACAACTTTAGTCTGTAGGAATGGGAACCACAAATTCTCTGGAGAGTGACTTTACATTTATGCAAACATGACATAGGATTCAGGTCAGACAGGATGCAGACACTAAGAGAAGCCATTTGCAGAAAAGGGCAATTGCCTTTTCTACAGGAGGGGCTCCTTGCCTGGTCTCTGACAAACAGCTTGTGATGCACCAGCACTCTTCAAGCACTCAGCAACAACCAACCCCCAAAAGACGATTTAAACTGCAGGAGAGAAAAAGAGAACACAGCCAAAGCTTACAGCTTATTGACAACTTCCTTCAGGTCATTGGTCTGCACCTCCCGGGTCATGATTTCCATCATTTTCTTGCGGATCTGCCGGACCTGCTGGTGCTGGGCATAGGAAGTCTTGCGGATTTGGTTATTGCGCTTCTTGGTGAAGCCCACACAGAAGAGGCGCAGCAGGTACCCATCTGTGGTTTTGACATCCACATGGGCTTCAATCATTGTCTGAAAGAGCAAGCACTGAACATTTACCACCCACCCAGCAGTCGGGCTGCCCAACCCCATGCACCCGACGCTGTTGATGTCTGATGCAGCTTCAAACACGGCTTTGCCAGGCACCAGCAGCTCCCTCCCTCCCTGAAGGCACCGGCAGCAGGCAGACCTTGTTCCTGACACACCTGCCATTTTTTGACCATGGAGCACATTTTGTCCCGTGTCAGGTCCATCCCATGGAAGTTGGTCAGACAATTTTTGCCCTGAACGTCCTCAGTGATCAGTTTAAATTTGCGGAAGGCGACCTCATCGTTCTGCAGATCAGCCAGGCTCACTTCAAACACACGGCCCTTCAGTCCATCAGAAGCAATTTCTGTGTGATGGAACAGAACAGAACACCTTTTATGAACATTAGAAGCACATTCTTCAAATCAGATCCTGAATTCCTGCTTTTTTTGGAATCCGGTTTTCTGATGCTTTCTAATGGTGATCACAGAGCCAGCAAGGCTGGGAATGCCTCCCTTTGAGAGGAAACTTTTTAAGGTAATAGTATCAGGTATGGGATATGGAACAGCAGCATACAGCACATTCTACCACGTGTAATAATTTGGTTTGTTTCAAGCATAAAGGGGTTGCAGAGTATTTGGAAATTATGAGCAGTAATGAAAAAACTAAACATAAAAAGCCACAAGCGCTCAGCAGAGATGAAGCAGCAGTGAACACCCCAGTACAAACACTTCACAGCTCCTCCTCCAACAAGGAACCATTTTAACAACACTGGCTGGCTCACACTTCGTTTTGCAGTGCTCCTCATTTTATTTGTTTCACATGTTGAGTTCAAAATAACAATCATTGTCCTAACTCTGAGTGCAACCAGCACAGTATCATAAAACTATTTAGCCATTCTGCACAGCTAAGCTTCCAAAAACAGGGTTACCTCTATCCAGACACCCCTGCATTCCTAACAGACATTTCCTCTTCCTAACGTGTGCCAGATCATATTAAACTGAATTAACCCACCAGTGATACATCAGTGCTCACATTAAATCAGCAATTCCGGCTCTAATCATTACCCAAAATCTTTAAGAAATTTCAGTGTTTTGATGTGCTGGTCGTTATCACCCTATCAGGACTAAGGTCTCCTGTGGCATTCTCCCACATCTCCCCCTGTGACAGAACTACTGCTTAATTAACTTTTCTCAACTCGCCGGGTACCACAAGAGGAGCTCATTAGAAACTTCAGGCCCTTCCTTCCATGGTTTGGCATTTTTGTACAAACAAGGGTCTAGTGTATGAACTTCCCTGAAGCTCATTTATTTAAGCAACTCAGGTCAACTCAAAAAAACCCCACTCAAATCATCCAACTTTTTTAGTTTCCAGGTTCGTAACAGTACAAGCAAAACCTATACGTCAGCAGTTTTTCATCCAAGAAGTTCTTTAACCGCTTGGAGCTAGCACATGGAGCAAACACAGCCCCTTCTACTGCACCAACCCCAACTACTCACTAGTTCCTTGAGTCCTGGTGACAAGTGTCTTCCCGATGTTTCGGATATTGAACATCGCCGGAGCTTTGACATCGTACCAGTCCTTCTTGGAGAAAGGGTCGACCCTTAAACCAAATGAAGAAGAATTTTTTACCGACTTTCCCAGGCCAAACCGGGCTGCAGAAAGACCTTCC
>NW_008238448.1:5867157-5869536 GCF_000691975.1 Corvus brachyrhynchos | reverse complement strand
GGGCCGGCACAGCCGCAGGGACGGGGTTCGCTGCGCCAACTGTGCCCGGGAGAAAGGCAGGTGCCACCTCCTGCCCTTTCTGATGTCTTCAAGCCGAATTATCTGTCCCCAGGCTGAATCTTGTCACTTCTGGTAAACGTAACTGATGTCGTCTGCTTTCTTCTACAATGGAAGTTGCTTCATAAAGAAAAGAACTTTGTACTTCAAGCATCGCGTAAGAGTATGTCATACAAATAAATACGCATCGGTGGGCGGGGAATGTGCATTAGACAGGCGGGCTGATGTAAATTTTACTGTATAAAAGATGTCACTTTTTACCCCATGGTGTGTTTGATTTGTCAAACCTCCACCTTGCATCCCACGCAGAATAAACAGTCTCCTTTCTAAACGATGCTCTGTGTTTAGAGAGCTCCTAAAATCGGCACCTTTCCCAGGCCATGGGGCACCGAGGGGACAGCCAGAAGCTGTTGGTCTTGGCTGCCCCAAATGCCTCAGCCGATGGCTCCTGTCCCCACCGCACAGGGCAGGAGGAGGCTCTGCTCAGGCCCCCTGCGTGGGCAGGGATGGGACATGGAGAAGCAGTGCCCAGGACAGCACCAGGCAGCTGGGACTCCCCAGGGACAAGAGGTGACCACAGGCTGTGGCTCACCAGTGAACCTCACACCCACCTCTGGCAAGGGTATGCCTGAGGCTCTGCCAGGTGGGATGGGATCCAGCACAGGTACCTGTACTATGCCAGCTAGAGACAGCCCATTGCCACGAATCCGGGCTTGTTCCCCATCCTGTGGACACCATCCCGTTTCCACCCACACCAGGACAGTGGAAAGCAGAGTGTGTCCAAGGGGTCATGATGAGAGTCCCCATTCTCCTTCCATGGCCAGCAGGAGCAGGGGGTCAGCAAGGGGGCTGTGCTGACCTTCCATGTCTGCAAGGTTTTGCTAGGTGCCTGAGCTGTTCCCACTGTATGGGCTGGGCACCTTTGAGGAGGATTTTTTCAGAGGCTGTAGAAATGCCACCAGAGCCCAGGGCAGGACCTTCTGCACCTTCACCGTGACCAATCTTGGAATTGTTACAGCTCTTTTGGGAAAGGTGCTGCCCAAGACCTCATTCTCTGTTTGCCACTTCCCATCACAGTCTCTCTGATGTCTTTGAAGAGAAGGATGGAGACCACTTGCAGCCACTCGTGACAGCCTCTCCTGGGCACTGCATGCCTCTCCCTCTGGAGGAGACATGCTTTCCTTGGGGCTCCATTATGGTGACCATGAGACAGGAGTATTTGATGGGCTCAGGCTGGTTCCTGGCTCTTTGCTTGTCTCTGCATCAGTGGAGTAGCTGGGAGCATGGGAGGTAGCAGCGAAGAAAAATGCATCCCGGCACTTCCCAGGGGTATGAATTTGCCTGCAAGGGGACACAGGGAAAAGGAACACATAGGTCCCTTAGCACTGCAGGACAACCATGGGCATGCCACATCTTCCAAGAACTGTAGGAACATCTGTCAGCTGTCCCAGAGGTGATGGTGACATCCTGCTCCCCACCAGGGAACCAGGTATCTTGCCCTGCCACCCAAAGGGACCCAAGTATCCTGCCTTTCATGGGACAGGTGGCCAAGGCCAGAGTGGGCAGGGGCCACCCAAGGGGATGCACACAGACAGTCACGTGGTTCATTAATGACTACCTAATGACCTTGAGGGGCCATGAGGGTGAGTGGGGCCTCCTGGACAACTGGCTCCCCCCAGACATCCACTGGACCTTGCTCTTTACCCTGCCCCTCCTCCTGGATCCTTGCCCATTGGGCACAGCTGGGGCCAGTATAAAAGAAGTGCAGAGGAGTGGGAGGGATCCTGGAGACCCTGAGGCCATAAGGGAAACTGAGGCGCGCGCACAGGTGCGGGTGAGGGGTGCATAGGGGACCAGAATGTTTGTGAGAGGGGTCTGTTAGGAACCCAAGCATCCAGTGGGGAAGGGAGGCTGTGTATGGCACCTGGGTGTCAGGGTACGGGGTGGATCTATAGGGGAGCCATGGGACTGGTGAGCAGGTATGGGGGGTTCCATAGGGACTGAGGATTCTGGGGAGTGCATGACTGCAGGGGACCCATGCATCCAGGTGAGATCCACAGACAGCCCAGTTGTCCAGAGATGAGCCCCCACGCACTGGAAGGGGATTTGTATGGGACCCAGGTGTTTGGGAGGTGGAATTTGTAGAATAACCAAGCATCCAGGGTGGGATTTCCAGTCGGGGGCCCAGAAGTCCAGATGGCCCTAACCCCACCTTTCCCCAGGTGTCCATGGCGGGCTGGGTGCTGTGCATGACCCTGGTGCTGGCAGCACTGGCAGGGGCGGCGGGCGAGACCCGCTACGAGAAGTTCCTGCGGCAGCACG
>NW_008238448.1:5865400-5866888 GCF_000691975.1 Corvus brachyrhynchos | reverse complement strand
GCGGCGCGGGGGCGGGTTCTCCCTCCCGCCAAGGGCTCTGTTAGTGCTGGCAATAAAGGAGGTGGCAGAGGCCTGGGCTCCAGCATCAGCTTCTGGGGGGACCCTGCAATCATACCCCTCTCTGGGTGCCCCTGAGCCCTGTGGGTGACCCCAGCCAAGTCCACCTTGATCTGTTCAAGGTGGACTTGCCCCCCATGTGCTTTATAAATCCCTGGGTTTTCCCAGCCTCCTGGGTGTTCCATAGCCCCCTAGGGTGTCTCTGACTTCTCCTGCGCCCTCTCCCCTTTCTTGGGTGTCCCACAACTCCCATGGGTGCCCCACAACCGCCACCACCCTCCCACCCAAGGCCCCCTGATCTCCCGGATGTGCACCCAGCCCTCCCTCCAGTATCCTGACCCTTTGGGTGTCACATTGCTTTCCTGGATGCCCTGTAACTCCCACAGGGTTTCCCAACATCCCACATGCCTCATAACCCCCTGAGTACTCCCAAATTCCCCCATGTCTGCCCCATAAACTGTCAGATGCCCTGTCTCCCACATGCCTCTGACCCCATCTGTGACCTCTCTGGGGATGAAGCTGCTCCCCCTTGGGACCCCCACAGGACTGAGCCCTGGCTGGGGCCACACAGAGCCCTGAACCACCATCCCACAGACACCGAGCACAACACACACACACACACACAATGCGCAAAACATGTAGCCACACTCACAATACAAAACATACAACACTCACATGCCTGCTCCTAGCACAGCACACAGCACGAGCACACACAGGACACGTACACAAGCACGTACATGCAATATGCACACACATACAGAAGTTATGGTCCTGAGTCTCGAGGGGATTTTACGTATTTCAGCTTGTGTTCATCACCTCTTGTCCTTCATTCTCCCCATCAGTACTTATCAGTATACATATAAGCTCCCCCTGTCTGAGCCTTCTCTTCTCCACGCTGAATAGTCCCTGCTCTCTCAGCTTCTCCTCTGATCAGACATGCTCCAGTCCCTTCATCATCATCAACTCCTTGTGGGACTCTCTCCAGTATGTCCATGTCTCTCATGTACTGGGGAGTCCACCACTGGACCCAGCACACCAGGTGTGTCTCAGTGCTGAGCAGAGGAGCAGGATCACCTCCCTCCACGTGCTGGCAGCATTCTGCCTAATGCAGCCCAGTAGGCTGGGGGACCCCTTTGCTCTGGTCCTATTGCTGTGGGAGCCCATAGAAGTCCCAAGGGACTGCTGACAGCCAGGTGCTGTGCTGCTGCAAAAAGGCAGCCCAAGTGCATCCAGAAATTGTAGCTGAGAGGAAAAGGAGTGCAGAAAATGGTCTTCCTGATCCTTTTCCTCCCTCTCCAAGATACCTCCTGCTCATGTGCCTTAAGTAACTCAGGTGCTCCTTTTCTGAAATTCACGTGAAAGGCATTTTGAGGGCCATCCATGGACTGGTGAGCTCCACCTCTCAGTACTGGCCTAGTGCACTACTCTCTG
>NW_008238448.1:5840126-5865385 GCF_000691975.1 Corvus brachyrhynchos | reverse complement strand
TACAGCAGACTCACTTCGCCAGCCTGCTCACTCCTGGCCATGGGAGAAGCTGACTGGCTCAGGAGGGAATACCTGGGGTCTCTGCAAGTACAAGGGTTTGATCTCTGCTTCTTGCTACCTTCATTCTTCAGGGCTTGGAGGAGGATTCCATCTCTCCACTTGTTCTCTGGTAGCTGAGATCATCCTGGCAGTGACAGAGAAAAATACTGTCACTGATTTACCCCACAAGCTTTGCACTACAGGCTCTGAAGTGCATGGGTAGAGGTAGCACCCATCCTGGGGAGACAGCTCTGAGCTGCAGTCCCAGAGCAGCAATACCATTTCTGGGATGCCCAGCATGCTGTGGCTACCTGAGTCTGCTGGAAAGTCTGGATGATTCCTGGCATCTCCGATTGGATGGCAGGGCAGCTCAACCCCTTCAGCACATCCCATCCCATGATTGCACTGTTGGTTCGCTCCTCTGCTGTGTTTTCCCCTAAGAAGCAGGTCTGTTTCTTCAGCATATGTTTGTGTCTGTTCTTTGTGAAGGCTAAAGGGAAAAAACTCAGCCACAAAGGAATCGTGATCATCCAGAGGGTGTTGTGGCCTTTGCCACAAGCAGCAGTGGGCCATTTACAGGCAGTGCTCAGCAAATTTGTAATGGCAGCAAGTAGCAAAAAGGCAGGGAGGGACTGGTGCCTGAAAATAAAGGAAGGAATTTTGCAATATTATGTTTTAATAAATCACGCATTTATTTCTTAATTTATTCCTCATTTAGATACTTTCATGTCCTGCCTAACACAGTCAAATAGAAAGTTGTGAGGTTTGTGGTTGATTCTGCTTTGTAACAGAGAAAGTGATCATCTCTGCTTTGTGGGTAGGAGTTAAGCAGCTTTCCTAGGGTCACAGAAAAGTCTTGAGACAGGAGCTCAGTTCAGACCTCAGCCTTATTTAATAGCCTCCCTTCCCATTTATGTCCTTTCTTTTTCTGAAGAAGACAAAAAGATGCAACCAAAAATGTTTCCAGAACAGTACTATATGCCTAAAGCTTGTATCTGAGTCATATCTGCTTGACTTTCATGCCCAGAGTTTGCTCTGACAGTGGTCAGCCTGCCCTGCTCGCCCGCTCTATTGTCAAACAATTCATTCCTTCGCCAGGAACTGGCTGTTGCTTGTTTAGCACAGGGAAATGAAACAAATAATGCTGACTCACATGCTTCATTATGGCTCGCAAGCTTCCACCGCCCAGCCTTTGATGGTATAAAATGAGAGGCATGAGCAGTGTGTCAATATTTCCAGCACTGCTGTGGAAATTTGTTCCTGCTCCTTGAAAAGCAAGGGCATTTTTTCAAAACCATAGCAGAGAATTGCTTAAACAGGCACTGCAAAGGCCTTCAGAAATATTTACTCAGCAAAGTCAAATATTGAGCCCCATGGATTTGGCAGAATGAGTCCTCTGAAACCAGGCTGTTGCTGCATGTCATGCATGCCAAAATTGACATGGAAAAAACTTCTTTCCAGTGTATCGCCTGCTCTTAAAATACACCCTGCAAAAATACAGCAAAATACAAGACAGTTTCTGTGCAGCACATCCACCTTTCTTGTTCACTTGGACCACTGGGAAAGGGGCTGCCAGGCTGCCTGGGGGCAGCACGAGACAAGAAAACACCCCCTTCCCCACCCAGCAGCATCAGTGAGATGCTGGGGTCTGTGGTGCTCCTCCAGTCACTGCTCCTCAGCACTGTCCCTATGGCATACAGACCTCAAGCTGTGCTCCCAGTCAGATATGTCCTGCAACCCTCCTTCCCCCTGAGCAGGTGACACACTTGGTCCCCAGGGTGCAGGGTCACCTGTAACCCCTGCCACACAGGGAATGATCCATCCCCTCCACCATTCTTGCAGAGGTTCCTGGGCATGGGGACAAGACTGCCTGCTAGGAAAAGGGGAGCTGCTGCCCATGGCATGGTGGGGACAGCACAGACAAGGGGGGCATAAGACAGCAAAGTCCTCAAACTCAGCTGTGGCACTCAGCTGAGGCTTAGGTGTCACTTTCCCCACAACAGCTACACATCAGAAATCCTAATGCACTTCTCCAGTTCAAGCATTGAACCTAAGACCCAAAACCTAGGACTGCTCAGGCTGGAGAAGAAGCATGAGCTACCACAGGGGAAAGTACCAGGAAAGCCTGGAGCTAAGAATTTCTGTCCATATGAGACCAAGAGGCCACCCACCCAATCTAAAAAATATATAGGTGAAAAAGACTACTGTTGGCCTCTGGTCTGCTGGGAATGCTGCTGCAAGGTGCCAAGATCAACAACAGAATCAGACTCAAGTGCCCAAACTCAAGAGAAAGAGTTTTGATCAAGTTAACATCCTATGCTATGCAGGCCCTGTGCCAATACCTCTAACAGTGTTTGTCACCAAATTGAAACTCACCATGCAAAATGGATCCAACCTTGTGTTATGTGGGCTGGTTGAATGTTTGGCTACCTCCTGAGTCCCACTGAGTACTCAGCTAAAGCTTTGCAAGCCACTTGATTTGCAAATTATCTCCCTGTTTTTAGCACAACTTGGATGTCATGGCCAGTCCCTTCCTCCTTCAGTGCTCTCCTGCAGGGCTGCCACCAACCTCTTCCCTACATTCATGCTTGGAAACTGAGTCATCTCTTCATCTTATCTCAGAAAAACATGCTGGGCTCCTTCAGACAGGTTCTCCAGCTCTTTCATCACTCTGCTGGCCCATGTGAGACCACATGCAGCAAGTCAGAGCCAGACCTTCCAGAGTGTTGTGTCCAGGATGATCCCTGGGATGGACAGTGGTTCCCAAGCGAGAAAGCTCCTGCTAACTTCACTGGAGGGAAGTGAACCCAAAAGTCAGATGCAAGAAAGCCAGTGTATAAAAAACTCCCAGTGGTCACAGTTGGAGCCATCCCACATTCTTCCAGCAGGTAGGGACCTGCACAGCCTCCTCCCTAAGGGGATCAGGGGAAATTCATTGCAAATGGGTACCCAGCCAAGGAACTATCCCCTCCCATCAGCTGCAACCATAGCCAACCAGGTAAAAAAAAAAAAAGAAAAGATTCATAGAAAGTACACGAAGTGTTAAGAAAACCTGGGAATTAAAATTCCCCAAAAGAGCAGGCTGTGTCTGGAGGTGAATCAAGGCTGGAGGAAGGGCTCATGAATTTCTCCCTGTTAGAGCTGGGAAGTGGGTAGCTCAGCTAGTGACATTCTGTCTCAGATAAGCTGATGCTAGGCTCTCTCCAAATGTCCCAAACTTACCACTTCTCCAAGGGCTGCAGAACTGGTGTCAGGAGCAGGGCAGCTCATCTCTGCCTCATGTTGGGGTGCAAGAGTAAAAGAAGCCCACAACCTCTTGAAAAATCTTTTTTTTTTTTTCTCAGCAGAATCACCTCTCTCCCAGTCTGAGTGGCTGCTCTATGTCTGGATGGAGGGAAAGGGGTTGAAGGGAGCCAGGCCAGTTTCTCTACCTTCATTTTGCTGCTTCTGTATCCCATCTGTTGGAGAAATGTGTTTGCAGCGCACCCAGCCCTACGCATCTCTAATTCAAACACCAGCAGCAGTAAGACCCTGCCGGCCTGCAGTGGCCCCAGCCTTTCACGTGCCAGCTCATCTCTCAATAAAGGAGTTAAATAAATGTTAGACACAAGGTACAAGTGAATTACCAGGCAAAGGGAGGGAGCTGGAGGGATGGGGAAAGCCAAGCAACCTGGCCCTGGCTTCCCCTGCCAAGGCCTTGGAGGTGAATTGGGGATTTTCCATTTCATTAGCTTTACACGGGGTAATTCCCAGCACGCAGCATCATCCTCATGAACAGACCCACCCCGAGCTCTCTCTCACCCCTTCATATCCAACAGTGGTGCTCCACTACGGCTGCACCACCAGACAGGAAAGCCAGGCTGTATTAGTATCTAACGAAGGTAACAGGCAGCTGATATTGAACTGCCCATAGAGAAAAATAGAACTGATACACAGAAACAAGCAGGGATTCTTGTTTTGAAAGTGAGAAGCAAAATGGATGCCAAAACCCACAAAAGAAGTGAACTTGAAAGCCCCGGGTTCTCCCTTGAAAAGGAGCATTATGTGAAGTGCCCTTGCTCCTGAGGAGAAGCAGCCACCTGTTCACCCCTGCTGCCCAGGGATGATCCATGGGATGGACAGTGGTTCTAGAGTGTGGTGGTCTTCCTGGGCAAAAAGGCTTCTGATGCTTTGGGAGAAGTGGGGATCAGAGCATTGTCCCACAGGTGCAGAAATCAACTTGGTACAGTGAGTTCATTAGAAACATGCACACACGCAGGCAGGAGTTTATTAGTCCACATTTACCATACCAAAAAACAAAAATCCCCCAAAATAGGGGAAGGTTCCCAGTTTTGCCTGCTCGCAAATTAACAGTGCTGAGGATACTAAACATGCCTTGTGCACTCTGACTGGAGTGCGGGGCAGGAGCTGAACGTGCATTCACAGCTGAGACTCAAACCTCTCACATGTAAAAGGGCTGTGTACCTTTAGCCACAAGGCAACCAGGAGCCCTCAGCTGCCTCCAAGACACATCCAAGGTCAGAGCAGCTGCAGCAGTCTTAATGTGTGCAAGAGGGAGGCTGGCTCAGCAGATGCTAAGTACTGGCAGCACAGCCAGTCCTCCAGTTCAACACTCCGCTCCGTGTCCACGGCCCTCTCTGCGAACTTCATCATGAGCAGGGCACGCTTCATGTCCACCCAATTCTGCAGCACCTGGCGCAGGGTTTCCTCCTGGCTGAGGGGCTGCTCCGTGAGGTCTTTTCGGGGCCCCCAAAGCAGACACTGCAGCATTCGCTTGGCCTCGGTGATCCGCACACGCTTGATAGGATCTGCTTCCAGTAGTAGGTGTGCCAGCTGCTGGAGTCCCCGGGAGTAGATGGACAGGCTGGGTAGAGCAGGGAGGTCCTCAGGGCTGTACTCCTGCTCCCTGAGGTGCACCTTCTCCTCAAAGGGGTTGGGCTGGTGCAGCAGTTCATAGATAAGAATACCAGTCTGAAACTCATCAAACTTCTTGTACTGAGAAGCCGACACAATCTCCGGGGCCAGCCGGGCCTGACTCTTCTTCAGCTTGGAGTCTCCAGTTCCAGTTTTCTGTTTAGCTTTCAAAAAATTGCTGATGATGAGGCGGGGTAAGTGTTTGTCATCTTTGGCTTTCACACAGCTCATGGGGGGCTTGCAGGGGACAAGCAGGAGGTTCTCCAGGCACAGGTCACGATGGATGATGCCATGCTCTTTGAGATGCTCCAGGCCATTGCAGAGCTGGAGGAGCAGGAAGCAAACGCGACGTTCATACAGCTCCGGCTTGGCTTGGTGCAGTGTCACCGAGTCCCTCACGAAGTCAGCGGTCGTCTGGCTCGGCACCTCGCGGGTGATGACCACCACACAGTCGTGCTCACTGGCAGTGCGGGAGGGCTGGAAGCCATCTCCAGGCATGCTTTTCCCCACATCTGAGGCCAGCAGCATGCTGGAGGGGACAGAGGCCACAAAATGCCCACAGTCCTGCTGGATGTTGAAGTGAACTGGCACTGCAGGGCTGCAGTACGAAGCAGCTACCTTGGACTCCTGGGTTTTACAAATCTGTGAGGAGAGACCGAAAGAACAGACCATCAGCCAGTGACAGACACAGGGCAGCGACCAGAAGCTGAGGTGGAATCCTAAGCTGTGATTTGCAGATGCTACAGAAGACAACAGTAGAAGCAGGATGAGCATTGGTGCCTTAAGTACTTTAAATAATCTCCTGGCTTGAGGATTGTTTTTGTCCTGCAACAGCCCAACCGTAGCAACCAGATGTCTGGGTTGCATTTCTGGGCACACTTCCTTTGCCAGGCAATGCCCAGCAACTGGAGGAAAGGAGGACGGTAGTCCCACTGTAAATAACTTCTGAAGATTTTGTTTCATTGCCAACAGAAGCAACATATTTTTTACATCACAGATGTCATTGAGATAAACTCCTGCAACCCAAGAGACATTCCTGAAGGGAGAAAAGCAAAGCTTGTGGCAGAAGACATGCTGTCTCCATCTCTGGAGATAGTTAACACTCCTGGATGACGCCCCATGTGATGTGAGGTGACAGCGAGCAATAGTGCTGTTCGTGGTGAGGCGTCCAGCACTTTCTTCCCACCTGATCCTTCTCTGGTCCTAAGCCCTGGAGCCACTCTCACATCCTCCTCAACCATTCCACTTCCTTGCATCAGCAACTACTCTCAAACCCCTGATCAATGGCTAAGGGAAACCAGCAACAAGCTGTACTCCTCAGCACAGGCAAAAAAACACCAAAGAGAAAATGGGAGCTTACAACAGGCCTAGAAAGAAGTGAGAGTGCAGCAAACTCTAGGGAGAAAAAAGCATTTTATAACCTGGATTCTCTTTAACCCACATGATTTCTATCTTCATTTTCTTCTGTATTTTAGCTTCATACTGCATTAGAGACTCAAACCCAGGTTTATTATAGGAATATCCATTAGCTTATGGGGCCTTCTGGCATTTCTATTGTACTTTTCCTTTATTTAGCGATGTGTTTATATGCCATCCACAGGAATAAGCAACAGGCTGAAACTCAGCATAAAAGGTTTCAAACCCTGGAGCGTGCCACTGCCAGTCACAGCATGCGTGCAAAATCGTACGAGAAATCAATTTTGCCTCCGAGTTAAAATATACACAAGAATAGAGAGGAGCTGAAGAAGAGGGCTGCTTTTGTATTCCTCTAGCAAGGGTTTGAATCTAGGCATTTGCAGGTAATTCACTCAGATGAGACAATACTGTGAAGACGGGGCATTTCAAATCCCTATTGTCCTCTCTTTTCTAAACAAAAATACCCTGCCATGGCTTATTTGTGGAAAGACAAGCTTTGGACAGCTAGGCAGAATGCAGATGAATGCAGCGGGACCCAGGATGACGCAGGAGGTCCCCAAATGCAGAACAGCCCTTCCAGCCCTCTGGCTAACAAACCTGCTTGTTCCTCCCTACAAAGGAAAGACATGTAAGGCATAAGAAATGGGGGGGAATTCCTGGCAAGAGAGGAGTCTCTGGAAGAACAACTACAGCCAAACGAATGCAGGGAAATCTTCCCTGTCCAGCCATTCTTCTTCACTTTGGCTGCACCAGAGGCATCCTCCATGCTGAAAGCTCCAAGTAGGAGCCTGGGGCTGCCTTAGTCACATACCTCTAAGAGGAGAAAGAAGCGAACACATGGAGCATATCTTGGCTTAATTCCTCTAAAGCCATTTCATGTAACCCTGGCTCCTTCCAACTGTTTTATACATAGCCATGTCTATCTGTGCACAGCTCAGACTCTGGCTCCTGCTCCTCCATAGACTCCTTGGCTCAAGTCAGATCCTCTGCCCATTTTGAGCTCTCTAAGTCTAATTTTAACTACAGGTCTTTGATCTCTTTCATGTCAAAAAATCTATACCAGAAGCCAGGAGAGGCAGCTAGGGGTCAGCCAATTGTAATGTTTCACAATTATTCATTCCCTACCAAAGGGATGGTGGCACTCAGGAACCATATCCATGCACATGGATAAACACATACACAACATCACTATGCTGGCACAGAGTAAGGCCTTGTTGCAGTGGTTTTGACTTTGTTAGGTTGCTCTGCAGTGTACCAAGGGCACAGAGTAAGCTCACTTCACACACAGGGACACAAGTGCAGTCCTGTCTAGAGGCTGAAATGTGCTGTTTCTGCCTTGGCAAGAATTCATGCACTACAGCCACAGAGCTGAGCTACTGAACCCCACCTAACACGGCAGGCAAAAGCAAAGGTGTAGGTGTGCCACAGGGAACTGCAGATTGAAAAGGAGCACAACAGTTCACTACACAGTTTTTAGGGTTCAGGAAGAAAGTTGTGATGGATTGAGGTGTAACGCACAAGAAAAGCTGAGGCTCTGAGTGCTGGACTAAGGGTACTGGTGCAAGATCTCATCTAATTCCATTCTGGTTATTTACAGCCCCCCTGTTGGGTTGACTGTACTTCCTTTAGGATATGAACTGGCTTTTAAGCTATCACTTAACTAGAACATCCCTTAGGGATGTTTTAAAACATCCTAAAACAACCCTTAGAGTTCATAATGGTGGAAACTATTCAGCAGAGACTTTTTTTCTTTTTTTTTTCCTTCTTTAATGCATCTCTGACAGTGCTTTTTTGGGAATTACTTTAGGCTTTGAAAACAATGTGAGGAATAAGGAGCAGTGAGACGTCCCTAGTGTTAATGTCAGAATGGAAATTAAGATCTCTGTATTCAAGTAGTACCATGGATCAAGAGCCCCAAATCCACAGGATGTCCACGGAACGGGTTGGATAAGCTTACTTATCCAGGTTTCAAAGAGCTGAACTATTGCACCTCAAGTTTCCATTTCAAAACATATATTCCGTGGAGTTACAGGAAAATATTTCAGACCTGACCTTACACAGCATGTCTGGGTCAGCCTCTCATTGTTTAATTGGGATCTGCAATATCTTACTGTCTGTAGTTTCAAGATCATATAAGCATTCACATAGTATCTGGGTCAGACCTTCCACTTAAAAGGCAGGCAGAGGCAAAAATGCTGTCTTTGAGCAGCCTTTCATCAGCTTGTGTCATCAGAGGCAAATGCCTCTGAGTTTACAACAGAGTATTTGCACAAAGATGCTTTCAGAGAGAGAAAATGGTTGGGTTTCAGACCCCTTTAGCAATAAGCTAAACCTGACTGTCATTTGTTACAATGAAAACTCCTTCTCCAAATTAACCTTTGCAAGCAAGTAGGGGAAAAGTGGCAATTTTGGAAGGGGTTTTGCTTGCCAAACTTCACCAGTGAGAAATACAAGCAGAGAAAACGAGACATTGTATGGGACACCGTGTGCTGATAGTGCACACATCTCCATCTAGAAGATGGAGATAAGCCTGGATGCCTGCTGGTTGTGGACTTACCTTCACAGCATAGGTAGTAGAAGGGTCCTTGGAGCAAGTGGCACAGTAATAGATCGCGTCCCCCGAGTCGCAGCAGGGCTTGTTGCACGTCAGCTTGAAGAGCGACCAGTTGTTCTCGCTGAAGTGCAGCTCGTTCTTCTGCTCCCGCATGAAGCAGTCCTCGCACTTGGCAACCAGGCGGCGCAGGGACTCGGCGTACAGGGCCCCCAGCTTGCTGTACACCCCCTCCTTGCTGTCGATGTTGCTCAGGAGGTTGTGGAGGCTGGAGGCCGATGACACCTGGCTGGACACACTGAGCTGCGAGGAGGACAGGGACTGGACGTTTCTGCCGGGGCCGCAAGCCCCTGTGCTCTTACCAGTGCTCGAGCCCCAGTAGCTGTTTCCTTTGGAGCTTTTCTCCAGGGACTCGGAGGAGGAGAAGGCACCGGGACGGCCCCCCAGGCTGGCTGGGTGGATGAAGGGAGGCTCCTCTCGGAGGCAGACATTGCTCTCAGAGTGGCTGACATTGAGCCTGGGGATGGCAGCACTGGCTGCTTTGCCTGAAGATGCCTGTCCCCCAAAAAAGCCATCTGGAGAAGACACAGTTCTGATCACGGTCTTCTTCTGAGGCAGAGGGGGTGGGCAGCTGGGGGCAGAAGAGGGGCCATCCTCAGTGGAGACAGGAAGGAAAGGGACAGGGGGAAACAACTGGCTCCCAGCTGGAGGGGGCGAGTGGTTCGGTTCAGACGAGTGTCCTAGGGGATAGCAACACACAAGAAGATGCCATGAGTGGCCCTTGCAGGCTGAGAGTGCAGGTCCTTCTCCATATCCCTGCCACCCCCAGGGCCCTGGCTGGGAAGAAAGCAACATCCGAACGCAGCACAGTCTTCAGCTATTCACAACTGCAAAGTTTCACTAGAGGGGTTAGGGATTTAATCCAGTTTAACAGAGCAGGTTTGCAAAGCAGGCTGCAACCAGCCATGTAGAGAAATTCACTTCTCCACCCTTGAAACCATTCCCCTATGAACTGCATATACAGTAGTAAAAAGGTAGTAGAGGGTAAATATTTAAGCTGTGATGTCATCCACAGGAAGGTAAGAATGAAGCACTTGATATAAAGACAATCCTTTAAACTCAGCCTCTCTCTGCTGGGAGCTGCCACCCAGTGCTTCAGCAGAAGGGCATGATAAGCAGAGTGACTCACAGCACATGGCTCCAGCCCTCTGGCTGTACTAGAGCACCCCAAGTATACTGAACCTTTCTCTCTGCTTCACACTGGGGAAGGGTCGCTGAGCAAGCCTGGAATTTTGGCAATTTCCATCTTGCTGAAAAAGAATCTGGCCTTCCCCCCCACTGCCTGTTTCCCAGCTTATTGCCAGACTTCTTTGCTCAGAGGGCAGGCTGGTGCCACTACATACCACTAAACCCTAAGCAGCTCCACATGTCCACTACACATGGATTGGATGGCTCATTTTGGGCAGCCATAGCAGCTGCTTTCCTATCTGGGCCAGACTGGGGACAGGTAATACAGTTAACATGCCATGAAAGAAGTGGGACGTTAAAAAAAAAGGACAAAAAGGTGATCTAACATTGAAATAAAGAACAATAATTTCAGGTCATAAAGAAAGAACAAGTGAGGAGTGGAGTGGAAATTAAAAGAAGAGAGACAATAATTTAAGGGAATTTATCCATGCCACTTGAATGACAAACAGGACTCCGCTAACAACTTGCATGCAAGTATAAACCTTTAAAGGTGAAAGGTGGGGTTTTGCTCCAAGCAAATAGCAAATAGTTTAGCAGATAGCAGGATCTATTGCTTTCTTTAAATCTATTTTCCAAAGCTGCAGAGTGGTAGAAAACGATCCTTCCTCCTCACAAAGCAGCTGCTGAGGGTTCAGCTGCCAGCAGGCACTTCCTCACAGCGGCTTTCTGCCTGCTCCAGAGGAATGCCCTGGGGCAGTTTCCTGTCAGCCTGCAACAGGCACTTGTCTCCGTCACAGTCACAGCCCAAGTGACTCACCAGCAATCACGTACAACCTCCAAGTGTAGGGGCTCAGGTCCCTGAGCTCCCAGCCTGTCCTGACGTGTCACTTGCAGGTTTGCACCAGCTGAGCCAGAGCAGCAATCCCTGTTAGCTGCTCCACCACCTAAGACCACATGAGGTGAGTACAGGTCTCCTGGCTCTCAGCTACCGGAGTGGATGCTGCCACCATCTGGCCCTATCGCACCTCACCAGATTTTGGTAGCACTGGTCAATTTTCATTTGTCTCCTCCACTGCCAAGGCTCTCTGTATGCACCTCCTGTAATGTACCCCATCACAGCAACATCACTGAGAGACAGCTCAGGAATGAGCAGCACTGATTTCAGCTTCTGCAGAAGGTATGTCTCCCATGCAAGGCTGTTTCAGCAGCCAATTTCTGACAATATGCTCAGAAACAGCTCTGTAGGAAATGTGAATCAACACATGTTTTGCCCCAGTGCTTGGGTGCTGAGCTATCTGACTCCTGTTGGACCCTTGCCCCAGGTAGGTGTGTGCCTGCATTGTACACCCAGTCGCCCAGCAAGTGACTACTCTCCAGTTTCAGCTGAGAAACATCTGCCTTAACAGCTGAGATTCATGCCCCAAGCTTTAATGAAAAGCCAGACATCTGCATCACACCCTGATGGGTCCACAGGAAAGATTCTCTCCATTAAAACCCTGTCAAAAGCCACAGGCAGGGATCATTCAGCATGGCACCTCTTGCCACTTCCATCCAAGGGGCTTTGACAGAGGATAGAGCCCAAAGAAATTCTTCAGTGTGCAGTCCCTGAGTACCTCACCAGAGGCATCTCTGCCAGGACATGCAGCTGAATCCCTGCTTCAGGAGACAAGATTTACTTGAGAGAGTCTTAGGAAACAAACATCAGCACTGGAATGTTTGGCAACCGGTCCGAAAGCCTAGCCCACAAATGCCAAACTGCTCTTAGCTTTTTTTTATATGCTGCTGGGCTCTTCCCCAAGCAGAAGGTAATGAATTAAACTCTTTCACAACTCTCCTAACAGTGCTCTGCACCTTCAGCATAGAGTCCTTCTGCATGTCAAGGGCTTAAAAGCTCCCCTCCACTTCATATTTTAACATATGACAGCATAGCCAATTAATTTGAGCTCACCTCACTCAGTGGCTGACTGCACAGCTTCTTGCTTGCATCAGCAAGAAAAACTGCATCTGAGTATTCATTTAAAAACTCATCTTTCCCACGATGAGTTTGAACAGTTGCTTCTGTTAGTGGAGGCAGAGAAATCCTCTTGTCCCTATCATTTTTGACAGCAAATTGCTTCTGTGCCTAGCAAGTAAAGATCTAACATATGTGAGTTTTTCTTACCCCTGTACAATTTCCTGGCAAGGTCTCACTCTCAGACTCCAAGTTAGTGGTGGAAAAATGGAGTTTCCAGAGCTCTGGCTCTTAATTTTATTGCTGCACATTGTTGCTCTTGGAAAGCCAGAACTTCCACTACATGAAGGTTGCTCTTGCTAAGGAAATACTTTCTGAGCTGCTGAACACGTTAGTGCATGTCTAAGTTACACACTGATGAAAAAAGTGACTTCATAGTAAGTATTTTTTAATCTCAGTTAAACGAGTGCAGGCAGATTTTCTCCCCCTTAAGAAATAACAGGGAACACAATGAGAGGGAGGGATCACCTCTAGCACAAAACTCCTTCTGGTACTCCTCAAATCTATGGAGGACTTTCTACAGCACTGCTACTTGTGACATCGTGAAATGCATGAAGCACAAGGAGGATTGTTTCTATATGGAGATTTTATCCAGACCAGAGGAGATCTACAGGGTGAATGATACTGGCACGTGCTGACTGAAAGAGGAAAAAGTCTATGATGCTGGTCTGACTCTGCCACATTCATCTAAAGTGCATCGAGAGGCAGAAGGGTAGAAGTGGAAAGATGAAGGGTCACTGGGGGAGCTGGGGATTGGACCCTCGTGACCCCTGCTCCGAGGATGCTGTCCCAGCAGTGGGCCTCAGGTACAATGCTACCTCTCCCATACCCAGTGGTCACTTACTGCCATCGCTGCCTGTCTGTGTGTCTGAGTCGAGGCTGTCGCTGGAGCCAGCTGTGAAGGTGACGTGGGCACTCCTGAAGGGTGGGCTGAGGCTCTCTGCAGAGCTGTTGCTGACTCTCTCCAGCTCAGTGTTATTTGGGTTCATTTTCAGAGCATGCCTAGAGAGAGTGAAAGAGAAGTCAGGAGACAGATGGCAAAAGGATGCCCTGCACACACTTTTGCATGGAGACTCGACCTGAGAGCAGCTTTAGCTTGCTCTCTGCCTATCCATACTGCACAACCTTTTATCACACCAGACCACCTCATTCCTGTACTTTTCTTCTTTCTCCAGCACCTGGGGAATTGCATCCCATAGACTCTGAGCAGGTAATAGGCTTGCAGTCCTCATGCCAAACTAGCTGTGCTTGAGCAGAGAGTGAAAGCCAGTGAGCCAAGAGCATTCAGCCCCAGTCTGCACCATCTTTGCATAGAACATGTGAGGTGCTGCACCACATCCCATTTTGGCCACTGCCACTGGGAAGTGGGGACCCACCAGTGTTTGCCTTCAACAAAGTTCTCAAAGGAAAGGAGTAGCACCACTCCTCCCATTTTACAGAAGGCAGGTCGAGGCTGGGTGTGTGAACCCCATTCCTTCATAACAGAGGCATAGGTACCAGAAGAGTCCATCATCTCCAACTGTGCACCACAGTAACAACCAACACCTTGCAAAAGAAGAAGCATCTCTGCAGAAAACATGCGTCTGCCAAACTCAGAACCTATCATGCAGTTTTTAATGTAAGACCTACAGTTTTCCATGCAGCTTCCACCTAAAAAAAATTAATAAACCAACCATAAACTGGGCTTATAACCTGCTAGGTCATGGTTTAAGTGACCAGTTTAGACAAGCAGGACTTTTCACTAAGATAAAGAATTTCTCCTGCATTTTCTTCATTTTTCTGCCTTGGAAAACAGAAACTGTTGAAATCAGGCAGCACAGAAGAGCATAAACACTCCTAGCATTGGTATAGTTCTGACTCCGTCAGCCAGCAAACAAAAGTTATCGGTCCACATATTTTAAGTAAAACTGCCAATCTGCTGATAAAATTCAACACATTGATTAAGAATGTAAAACGGTTAGTGGCAGACTTGTACAGAAGTAAAAGGACTTCCACCAGCTAGCTTGCTGGAAGGTATCCGGCGTTTCCTAATCAGACGGCTGAATGGCTGCTGAGAAAGACAAACAAAAGACATGCACGGCCGTTTGCTTGTGGCACCCTGGTCACACACACGGGACCCCTCCTCGTCCAAAACTCCCAAGCACAGCAAGACACTACAAGAGATTTTTATTTGAGGATTGAGAAATGTTTCATTCCCAATCCAGACAAAGCACTTACTCTCATGTCCACACCACCACATGGAGAGCAGAGTGTATGAGAAGCCCGGAAGAAACTTCTGCCAGACTTCCTCATTTGCCTGAGCAGCCTTGGTCTAAAAATACTCAAGGGCTGATGAAAATAAGGCTCTAACAACCAGTTCAGGTATACTTCAGCAGAGACACTGGTCTTGCACCAGTGATGAATTTATCACAGCAAGCCTCTTGGGGATGATTTACAAAACTTCACAATTCACCACACGAGCCACAGTTTAAAAAATGAGAGAGAGAGAGAGAGACAGACAGAGAGTTTGAGGGGCTTAGGTCTGTTATGACTAATGCTGTTGAAAGCAACCAACTGCACTCTCTTTTTTTTTTTTTTTTTTTTTTACTATAAAGATATAACTTTATCCGACAACTTTCTCAGATGTTTAACATTTAGTAATTTGGGTGGAAAAAACACAAGGGTGCACACCCATGCCGGTACACTGTCTGACCTGGCAAGAATCAAAGAAGGATTTGAATCCATAAGAGAAGAAGATTTAGCAAGATATCCAGTCTTGATTCACACAGATAAGATGTTTTCCTTGGTCTAAAAATACTCAAGGGCTGATGAAAATAAGGCTCTAACAACCAGTTCAGGTATACTTCAGCAGAGACACTGGTCTTGCACCAGTGATGAATTTATCACAGCAAGCCTCTTGGGGATGATTTACAAAACTTCACAATTCACCACACGAGCCACAGTTTAAAAAATGAGAGAGAGAGAGAGAGACAGACAGAGAGTTTGAGGGGCTTAGGTCTGTTATGACTAATGCTGTTGAAAGCAACCAACTGCACTCTCTTTTTTTTTTTTTTTCTTTTTACTATAAAGATATAACTTTATCCTACAACTTTCTCAGATGTTTAACATTTAGTAATTTGGGTGGAAAAAACACAAGGGTGCACACCCATGCCGGTACACTGTCTGACCTGGCAAGAATCAAAGAAGGATTTGAATCCATAAGAGAAGAAGATTTAGCAAGATATCCAGTCTTGATTCACACAGATAAGATGTTTTCTAACACATTCCTTCCCCCAGCCCCCCCGAAAAGTTGGTGCGTTTCTGTTTCTTTCCCATCACTGAACACAAACTCACGGAGCTGCCTTACCATTCCCGCACTCAGAGAGAGATGAGACTTTGCTCGGCGCGGTCCAAGGTCCGCTGTGCGCAGCCACACCTATTCCTCCAGGCAACCTGGGTGCAGCGCAGCACCGGCCAGAGCCCTGCTGACTGCTGGCCTTGCTGCCTCAGCGTCGGTGCAGTCAGATGCAGAGAGAGCCCCGTTTCCTCCCCGCACCGCCGTGACTGATGTAAAGTGCAGTTCCTGAATAGGCGCACCGAAATAGAAATTGTTTGCCGCTTAAACGACATCCTGCTCTTGTTTCAGATGTTACAGCCAGGCCAGCTAATACCTCCTGGAAATACCTCTGCCTCACATCTCCCTCTTTTCCTATGAGCTGCTTGAAGCCCAGGCTGCAGCCTGCACAGATCAAAATACCGCCCACTCTACCGAAGAATTACTCCTGAAAATTTGCTAGGGTCAAACTCTCCCATTTCAGTAAAATTCCACGCCAAGAGCTGAACAGCTCATCACTGCAACAGCCTGTGGGACCCTGATTTACAGCTCACCCAAACATCCCCTGCTTTTCTAGTGTTCCTTCCACCTCACCCGAGTACAAGGGCACACAGGTGGCTATTCTCCATCTTGCCCTTTACACCAAAGGATACTGGAAATCACCAAAGGAAGTTGGAAATAAAGAGCACCAACCCATCTTAAATCTAAAGAAAACACTGGGTTTGTGCCCTGCACCACTGACTTACAAACACCTGTGGGCTACGCTCCACTTCAGAAAGATGTAACAGTAGTTAATTTACATCAATTTAAAAATGCCTGCTCAGCACCTAAAACATAACCAACAACTTCAAGAGCAGCACCAGAGCCTTCACCATGTGCCTGTGCATAAAGAACAGGTCACCAGAGTCAGCTCTCCCAATCTAATAACCTAAACCCACAGGATTTCACAGATTTTCAGCTCTCCAATTATTCTGGTAGCTTTAAATACACTTCAGCTACTCAACATCCTCCATGCAACAGCCTGGCATATTCAGGCAACCCTTCCAGTTCCCTATTTCAGAGTTTTCCCATCATAAAAAATTTCATCCAGCTGACTTTCCACATGATTCTCACAGTCCTGCCTAA
Source organism: Corvus brachyrhynchos (assembly GCF_000691975.1). Classification (NCBI taxonomy): domain Eukaryota; kingdom Metazoa; phylum Chordata; class Aves; order Passeriformes; family Corvidae; genus Corvus; species Corvus brachyrhynchos. The sequence goes on along the minus strand of NW_008238448.1, from coordinate 5,848,828 downwards.
AACAAGTCAACACTGAAAAGAGTGGTTTTGTAAAAAAGCACACCAAAACATAACAACGCCACCCCCCCACACACACACAGTTTGGAGTTCTCTTAACATTGAAAAGGGAGCCAGCTCATTTCCCTTCTCTCATGTTGCATCTCTGGCCACGGCCTGCTTCATCTTTCCCGTGTCTCAATTTGACCAGTAGCCATGCGTTTAATTTCACATTTTTTCACAGATAGGGGTCCCACCTAATGCTGCTGTGGGACTCCAGCACTGCCAACTGCATGCCTTGCACTTCTCAGAGAGACAGTGGAGATGGGCACCAAAGCCTGGCTCCCCTAACTGCAGCAGACACACATGCCTTGGGATATTGCTCCAGGAATCCCTGGACTTTGGACATACCTTCAGCTTGAATTTCCTGTCCAAGATTTGACAAGGAGATCTGGTTACTTTCACCAAGTGCAAGGGGCAGGTTTTGAGAGCAGGAGGCCACTCAGACAAAAAAGCTGCCAGGCTCCCGCTTGTTTCTTTCCAGCAGCTGTCCCCACGGGCAGCCTGCTGGCAGCCCTGGAGGATGTGCAAGGCACCTCTGCCCCGCACAGAGACCTGGTCACTCTGCAGTGCCACCATGGGGGTCTCCCAGCCTTGCTGTCCCAGCAGGAGGGGGACACTCCTTCTCGGCACAGATGACAGGACTGAACAGATAACAGAGATGCCGAGCTTTATAAATCATGTGACAGCAGAGCAAGGAGAGGAGAACAGAGAACACACAAAAATCACCACACAGCAAACTGCACTGCAGGAGGTGTTTGGTGATAATGTCAACAAGACACCCCCTCCCAGAATAAAATAATGGAACTAATGCACAGAAGAGAGAATGGCCAGACTGCATTACAGCATCAAACATAACATATGGCTAGGCATAATTATTACACAAGAGGAAGCACCATTGTACCATATGCTTGTCTATCATGAAACAGGAATAATTGTATCTTCCTCCTCTTGCCACTTGCTGTTTCTTCCAGCATCTTCCCTTGGTTGCAGAGGGAAATTAAAACCCAGCATACAGGAGTTTACAACATTTGAAGCTTAGATTTGTACTGACCCTTCTGCTATCACCTGGCCAATGTGGAGAAACCAAAACTGAGGTAAGGGAGAGAAAGGATTTTGAAGAACTCCTAGCTCTGTTCAGAGGAGCACACAGCTCCTTCCTCTATCAGAGGGGTTTTATGTAGCACAGGTTAAGTTGAAACAAGGGTTTGGAGTCTGGAGATGCACAGGAAAATTCAGATAGGGTACAGAATTAAGATGGTAGGTGGGTCAAAAATTACATCACTGCATACTCTGATGTGGTGAAGAAGGTAAAAAACCTCATTTCAATTTCCAGCTCTGTGCTTTTTTAAAATGGTAAGACACACACAGAAGAGTGAATTACTTTAAATTTAAAAGAAACAAACTCTCCTAAAAGATTGGCTGATAAATCACAACCTTTTAAGCCAGTCTGTTTTGTCACTGGGGTACACCCTGACACTGAGCTCCGAGGAGAAACAGCTGCCCCAGGAATGGTAAGAAAAGAGGACTATTCTGCCTCAGGTACAGTGCTGCTCCATCACAGACTGATTCCTTTTAAGGAACACACAGCACAGCCCCACCAGCCAGCACCACCTCCCCAGCGAGGAACAAACCTGGCTCTTTTCCTGGCGATCCAGTTCCCAACACCTGGCTCTTCTCCTGGTGAGCCAATTCCCAGCATTGCAGTTTTTCTGCAACGCTCCTGTGCTCTGTTCCCTCTGGCAGCAAGCGGTGGCAGCAGCACCGGAACAGGCAATCCTGGCACTCCTCAGGCTCTTTCTCCCTGGCTGCGTTCAGCGATGACAGGTGTGGGGAAGTGCTGTGCTGCACCTTTGGTACCCCACGCTAGCACACTCAGCAAATTTCAGAAGCTTTTTTCGGCACTGCTTTTTGAAGGTGGCACTAATTGTAATGAAAACAGCTCAAGATGCTAAACAGCATCACTGTTTTCTTTCTTTAGGAGGCACACGAAATAAATTAGCCATCAAGGTTTTGGAGGCTAGAAGAAACAACGAGGATTATTTAAGCCTGATCCTCTGTATAAGAAAGACATAAATTTCAGCAAAGATTCATTCCTTGTGCCAAGAAACTGAAGGCCATACTAGAGCATTTTACACCAAAGAGCCTTTAAATCATCATTGCACATGCATGTCCTGGGGATCCTAGTTTCCCTGGTGAGCTCCTTCCTTAGCCAACTACCTTCCCAGCTTTTGGAAGAAGACCAGCCCCCATCTTCCCTTTCCAGCCTCTTTCCCCTTGTAATTATACTTATTTGCCATTCTGCTTCAGACCAAGCAAACATTAAATATCTATAACCTTTCAAACAAGCACAAAGAGAGGATTGTATGAAGAAACAGTTGCAAGAGATCCAGAGTAGCTTTATACAGGACAAAACAGGCACAAATTCATTATCTCCCTTTTTTTGTGACAACTTTTAAACCCCGCTGAAATCACTCCTTCCGCCATCCTAAGAGAGAGCTTACTTCAAAACCAGAGCTTCCTCAGTGTCTGGAAGGAATTTACCCTGTAAAAATTTTTTTCCCCTTTAATTGTTAAAGCCAAGATGAACAAAACAAAATCTACAGACTCACTTTTTCTTTCTCTGCTTTATAACTAGCTCAAACACACATGCAAATTTTCTTTAAAATAAGCAATTAAATTTCATTAGGAAAGTCAAACAGGCAGACTTCATTTTGCAGCATGAAATCAAATGCCTTGCTGCCGCTTGAGATCAAGAAGGAAAAACGATGGTTACATGCCTTTCTTGCAGCTGAGATGAACCCTGATCTGCTAAGCCCCCAACCCCAAGCCTGTGCCACAACCGTGTTCACACTGGCTTCACCTTCATCTGCCAAAGGAGCCTTTGCAGCTGTGCCACCACAGAATGTCCTGGGCTGAGGTGCTCTGTCTGTGTGAGGAACTACATAAGCCTAAGAGCAGGATCAGTGGTTCTTCCATTAGGGACAAGCACGTGTCCACAGGCTGCCTGGCACTAGGAGAGTATGGATGTGCCTCAGAGTCATCTTTGTGATTCTTCTTCTTCAGGTATTTGGCTGCAGCCCAGGATGAACAGAGGGCATGTTCCTCCAGCACCAGGCCACGGCCCGGCCCGAAGCTGCAACGCCTGCCCAGGGTAACACAATGCCACTGTGGTGATTTTACTGGCTGTGCATGCAGCTATCCCTCCCACTGCCCCGGTTCCTGCGTTGACACACTTGGAGCAGCCACAGCTTTGCTTGAGACAAAAACAAAAGCACCCTCAGAGCAAACAAACAAAGCAGGGCTTGCAAAACCTGAGTCTGATCAGATCACTCCTTACTGCTCCTCAGCCAGCTGAGCTTCGGTAGCTGGAGGCAGGACTAAGCTCTTTCTTTTGAGTAAGGTGCCCCACGGCTCTGCTACAGGTATCAAGGCCCTTGGGAGACAAATACCTGTAGCACAACCTGCCCTACAGCCACAGAGGGTAACCAGCACCTACCTCAACCACCTGGCAGGGTTTACAGTTCTGCCAGAAATCCCAGTCATGGATGCCACGCATTCCCTGACCTCAGTTTGCCTGCCTGCTTTCACACAGGCTTTCTAGCACACGGATGCTTCCAGGATGACTCAAAAGCAACTGTTAGACCTGTCACAAATTTTCTTCCCCTATTTGACCTTCTTTTTTTATTTATTTTTTCCCTTTTTTTTTTTTTTTTTTTTTCCCTTTTTTTTTTTTTTTTTGGTGATACACACAGCTGCAGATACTGAATGCACACAAAGTATTGTAAGCCTGAGGGTTTTTTTAATTGCTTAGCAGAGCTATTTCCTTCCCAGATGGACAGCTCTCCCTCACTCACTTATGTTTTCTGGGGCCTGCTGTTGCCCTGCCTGCAAACCTGACTTCCAGGAGAGCGGTGAGCAGAAGGTTGCCTGAAGCTGGGCGGCTCCCACACATAACAAGCCCATGTCAGGCAAGCTCCAATTACCTGCTTGCAGGCAAAGAGCCCTCCCTGGGAAATTGCAGCTTTGAGAGTTCACCTCGAAAGCAAAAAGTCATTAGAGCCAAACTGAAAATGTTGATTTTGGAGGCCCTTCTTATTAGCATCAAGAAAAGTTGCCCAGTTCCACCTACAAGAGAAGATTGCAACCCCAGATTTTCTATGCTATTCAACACTGAGGAACTGCCAAGACAGAATGAAACTGACCTGGGAAACAGCAGCCATCCCGGGCATGGACCTTGTTCTCACTTGAATATTGGGACTTCAGGCTGTATCTTGCAGCCCTGAAGGGCTTTTACAAGTGCTCATGACATTCAAACCAAGACTTGCAAAGATCAGACAGCTTTTCAGAGTAAAAAGACAAATAGCTTTTCAGCTGTGCAGTCACCTCCCACGCTCCTGAAAGCCCACCTTTGGACAGAAAAGGCAGAAAACAAGAATGGGAAATACCTCCTAGTCAATGAACTCCCGCAGCAAGCATCCCAATTGCAAAGGGTTAACAGACCACCATGCACACATTCACAGGGCTGTACCTGGACTGCTTTTTCGGCGGCGGTGGTGGTGGTGGTGCAAACTCCATAGCATTGCTCTTGTCGTTAGGGAAATCAAAGGAGAAAGAAGAAGACTTGGTGATTCCAGCCTGGCTCTCCAGTATCGGGCCGTCATCCACGAAGTCGGCACCAGCTCTTCCACTCTCAGCTCCTACTGTCCATGGGTGGTTTAAGACCTCCTGCTCCTCCTCCTGCTCCTCCTCCTCCTCTATTCGGCACTGCTTCGTCCATGTTGGGTTATAGTATTTCTGCCTCCTGTCATGGGACGAGCCTCTGCTGGACTCCTCCACAGAGACCCCATTCACATGAGCACAGGGAGAAGGGGACGCCCCAAAGGCACCTGTATCAGTGCAGCTCCTCGGCAGCAGCTGAGCACCAGCTCCATCATGGCTGTTGTCATCACCAAACATTCCCACATGGGAGCTGACTGGGGGCGCACGGCTCCCCTCACTGCCTGGCTGGCTGTTTTTGGACATCTTTGGGGGGATGGCTGGACTCTCAGTAAGTGAGGTCTTGACAGGAGCTGCCAGATGAAATCTTGTGCTGTTTTCACTTCCAGATGCTTGAAAAATCTGTCCAGCCTCAATAGCAGGTGATGAAGTCCCAAAATCGGGGTGGGAAGTGGGGCTCATACATGGCCACTGAACCCCTACCGCTGAGTCAGGGCTGCTGAGGAATATTGTCTTGTGATCATCCTCAGTGTGTGCTGTCATTATAGTTATCTTTGCCGCCACCTGGCCAGTGGAGTCCTGGTATTCCTTCTCACCTCCCAAAGCCCAGCCACCATCCTTCCACAACCCATCAGCTTTCTCCTTGGCAGTGCCACGGGCCAGCTTCTCTGCTTTTGCCTGGCTGCCAACAGCCTTCAGCTGTGCCTTCCTCCTCTTGGTGCTCTCAGCATAGATGGGATCACCACGGGCTGGCTCGGAGAGGTGAGGGCGCTGTGGCTCCACCAGAGCCTGCTGAGGGGTGTTTGAACCCTCAGTGCGGGGGCCTCCTGTGACAGAGGGCTCCCCAGGGAGAGGCAAGTCCTCATCCTCCCGGGACAAAGCAAGGGCAGCCACCTTGCTGCTCCCTGTGCTCTCAGGGAGGCTGGCAGGCTCCGTGTGGAGAGCCAGGTTTTTCCTGTCTGAACACAGGGCATAGGAAAGAGGATCACTCTGGTCTTTTGTGATGCAGAAGGCCACGTTCACAGCTCTGCGCTCCTCTTCGCTGAACTTGACTGTCCGGCCACTTGGCCTGGGAGTCTGAGGAGCATCCCGGTGCCTCCATCCACTGGGAGTGTGACTCTCCTTCTCGCACTGTGCAGCCTTTTCCTCTGTGCAACACAGCTCCCACGGGACGGGGTGCTCTTTGTGGCAGTTCGTGATTGAACAGTACTCGCCCCCTTCACTTTCAAAGATGGAGGAGATGTGACCACAGTCACCCCCTGAAGGGAGCACTGCTCCTTCTCTGGCTTGGGAAGAAGGGTTTCTGCTGGAGTTAGTGGTGCTTCTGTCCCCCAGGGCAGATGGATTAGGGCAGGGGACCTGATGAGGCAGGGCAAACTTGTCTTTAACTCTGTCCTCCTGCTTGCCCACCTCACCCACAAGTACCAGGCTATGGATGGAGACATTTCTCTCCACTCGACCCTCCAGGCTGCGCAGACCCACCATGGAGTAGCTGGGAGGGCAGCAAGACAAGCAGTCGCTGGGCTGGTTGTGAAGGAAGGGCTTTCTCACACCACCATTGCCAAAATTGTCAGGGCAGATGCGCTGCGCATCTCCTGATTTCAGGAGGAGTTGTTTGCCAGAAATCACACCCCAGCTGACCTGAATGGGTCAAAGAGACAAGTGCCCTGTCAGAATGTGCATATGCAAAATGAAAGACAAATAAAATTTAAACAAACCCACAAACTGCAAAAACAAAAGCCCAGCTCTGCAGAACAGTACTCTGGCATTCACTATCTATTTTGCTGTGCTCACCCCACCTCTAATTCCCACAAACCTTTCCTGCTAAAACTACACTTGTTGTATTTCCTGGACCATTTGTAATCCTTGCATTACCAACAATGGCAATGCACCGGAATAAGACATTCTCCTTTCTCTTCCTATGGGTTTGCTGCCAGAAACATGTCCAACCTGTCATCCTGTCTGTGAATCACTGTGCAATTAAAGATTCAGAGAGCGAAGGAATATTTGCACCTCTCTCTGCTTATTTTCATTTAATTTCACACTGCTCCAGAGCGTGTGACTCCAGAACACAGACACAGACTATCATGGGTTATCCTGGGATAGCAGCTTGGCCATGCTCAGAAGCAGGGATTGGGGAGCAGGCATGCCAAATCCGCACGCACAGATCAAACGCCACCAACGGTGGCAGCTTGTGCTCATGTGCCCTTCACCCCTTAGAAGAGAAGAAAGGGACAGCAGTGGGAGGCTAAGGGATCTGGTGAGCCCTGACTCTCCTCTGGGGCACGGGGAAATAGGAGCACACCTATGCCGTGAGCAGCAGGGCAGCAGCCTGTGCGTCACTCTGCTGAGGCACTGCTGGTATCGACTGGTCAGGGCGAGGAGCTGCACCCACAGGGCATTACTGCTCTGGCAAAGATTGGTAGGAACAAGCAGGGAGGCAGGGCACCTTCTTCCTCACCCACAAAGACCACGGATCCAGGCAGCACTGACTGCAAGCAGACAAGACATCTTTTCAGTCAAACTTCCCAGGAAAATAACCCGCATCCTCATTTATAAAACGGAAGTTCCTAAACAAACAGTGTATTTTTAAGCTACTCTGGATATGGCTTGTGAGCAACAGCTCATTCAGCTTCATCCAAAGGTATATTGGGAAATCAATATGTGGCTTAAAAACCTGAGTCAAGACCAGAAGGAAAAACAAAGGGAAGGAAACGGTTGTAACAGATATTCCTAGCACTCTGAGGATAGGTAAGTAACGGGAAGTCATGCTTTGACTGGATTAATCATTACCTGTGACAGATCTGCATTCATATTCACATCCGCCCACGCGTCAGAAACATCTGAGTTTATCATTGTTGGCTTCACAGCAATTGTTGGCTTTGAGAAGGGGGAAGTATTTACACCTTCGTCTTCCAACACGAGGCTCTCAGGCTTGGTCCTAGCTCCATCCGGGAGCACGCCACAAGCTCCCACGTCTGGGGGTGTTTGCAGCCGATGGGAACTCTTCGGGTTGAAGCAGTTTTTGCAGGAGCCGGGCTTCCAAATGTGTTCCACAAAGTCACTGCACGCAGACATCTTCAAATCCTCGTGGGTCAGACTGAGAGCCCACTGCGTCTTCTGCACTGCCCTCCACTGCTCATTTTGCATTTGCTCCTGAGCCACTCGTAAGGATCACCTAGTCATCTGGAAAAGCACAACACTGTCTGATTAGTTTGATTATGCCCCCAAATGGGAAAGATTTTTAATAAGACAGGTGATAATTACACTTACTCTGCCTTCATCACAAAGGCATATTGTTTACAAGACTTTTTTCACAGCTTAGCTAAAGCCCACACAATCACTTGAAAAGCCTCAACTTCTAAGCATAGCTCTGTAATAGAGAAGACATCAAGCGAGCAGCATTCCTATGTGATTTAATTCCCTTCTTAATGAGCATGTATAACCAGCCTCATGCAAGGTTTAGATCAAGGGTAAAGAAAAGGGGTCTTGGAAATAGCTGTTCACAGCCCCACAAGCAGAGCCAGGCAGGAAAAATTTCTTCTCCAAAGTGGCATCCTCTCTCTGGAAAATGAAAAGGCCTGGAGACACAAGGACCAGAATCAGTGACCGTGTAACCAAGGGGACCAGCAACAACCTTCCTTCACCCAGAAGCACCACTGTGATTACTGCCGTGGTACACAAAGACTTCTCTCCCACCCAGTGAAAGGCAATCAGCAAGGCTGGGGCTGGCACTGATTTGAGCAAGTGTCTGGCAGAATGCTCTTATCTGGTTTGCCAAGAGCCACAAATAACAGTGTCAGCTCGCTGAAACGATTCATTGTCTGCAAGGGGAAAAACGTTTTGCTCTTGGATTACTTACAGACAAGGATTCCTTCCCATCTTCCTTCCCCAGGAGGGAAATGCCCCAGGAACAAGACATTCCTGCATTCCTGTGCAACACGCCC
>NW_008238448.1:5838857-5840051 GCF_000691975.1 Corvus brachyrhynchos | reverse complement strand
CTCCCCCCGCCTCCTGGCCAGGTCTGATTGCACTCTAGCCAGCAGCTAGATACCTGGAACTAAAAACTTTGGAGATACTTCCGAGGAGGACTCCCACAAAGCTCAGGGGATTAGGAAAGAGAAGATCAGAGAATGCAGCCGGCTGCTATGGGTGTCAGGGCACACAATTCCCCCACGTGGCTCCGTAGAGTCCTTCCTGATCTAACCAACTTCAGGTCATCATCCCCTAGCCAGCTGATCCCCAGGCAAACTGAGGCCCTTTCCCTGAGGGTCTCCAACTGAACAGGCACCTTTTACACTCCAATCCTGGAGGCACGTGAGCAAAATTTACCAGCCTGACCCTTAAGCACTTCCTCCACGAAGGCATACTGGAACACCACCAGAGCTATGAACACTTTTGCAGTTGCATGCACCCCTAAACCAGCTTGCATTGCAGTAAAGATTCTTGCCTCTGGGCTCAGAGATGCCCTGAGCAGCCTCTCCAACACCCACCCACACTGCATGGCATAAAGAAAGACAGCTAATAAGAGCCTGGGTGGGACAAAGTGAAGCGGAAGAGAGCCACTGACCCACAAGCATCACCGAATTCAAGTGCCACCTACGGGAAGGGTGTCTCTGATCGGCTAAACCATTAGCACCTGCACACTCCTTCTGTCTGGCAGGCTAATAAATTAAGATCTGCTTCTTGAAAAAGCAGGGGAAAAGGGGAATATCGGCGGGATTCACCAACCAGATTGCTGAATGTCTCTTTTTAGGGAAGACACTGTTTTAGACAGGCTTTTTCATGGACTTTCATAGAGTCCGAATTAACCAAAGAGCAGTGAATCACTCTCAGGCATATTCCAACACCTTCAACGAGGTTAACAGTATTTGCAGGAGACACAGCTTTAAAAATATTCTAGCCTTTGTTTCCTTTTAGATCTAGCATGCAGTGTCCAGCATCACCCAAAGCTGAAAAAGGGTCCTGATGAGAGACAGCAAATTTAAAAGAAAAATCAAAGGGAGGGAAGCAGGCACCGGAGCCAGAAAAAACTCTTCACTTCTGGTTTAATATTCGGCACTGCCAAATGCCTCTTAAAGACCAGCGTTTCCCTGTCTCCATCCCTCATTTCTCGCCGCCCAGATCCCGGGGTGGGCCCGCGTCCCCACGCCGGCTGCGCACCGGGGATCCACCCGCGCCAACCCCCGCGGAGC
>NW_008238448.1:5828459-5838273 GCF_000691975.1 Corvus brachyrhynchos | reverse complement strand
CCGCGCGTCCCCGCTCCGCACAAAGCGCTCTGCCCGCGCCCTGCGAGGCGTACGCGGCTCGCAGCCACATCCCCACGGCACCCCCGCCCCAGCAGCGCTCACGCAGACAGGCACTGCCTCAGGGACATCCCGGCGGGGATCGGCCCCCCGGGCATGCAGACACCCACGTACCCGGCAGCCCCGCACAGATCCCATAGGGTCCTACACACGCACCCACCCCGCACCCCGACACCAGCCTTGAAGACGGTAGTGATACAGCTGGAAGGGACTGGGAGCCAGAGGGTTCGCTCATCTTCGTCAAGCTTGCCAGACAACGGCATGGTGAAGTTCGTCTCGAAGGGATGCTGTGGAAGGGAGAGAAGTTTGCTGCAACTGAAATCAGGATTTGACCCCACTGTGCAAAAACTGCAGACAGCATCTCAGGAAAATCTCCAATCTCAGCTGGTGTGGGAGGCTGGGCTTCACTAAAAGGAAACAGGATGAGATTTTGTTCACTGTAGTGTCTGAGCTATGCTTTAGGGCACGTTGGAAAAGGAGTGGTCTTCACTTACCCTGGTACTTGTTCTGTGGTGTGTAGTTTTGAGCATCTAAATTCTTTGAAACTAGGAAAAACCAAAACAGTTCTCCCCCTGCCCTGGCCAGGGCCTTCAGTTCCTTGCTTAAGTCACTGCTCCTTTAGTGCAACAAAGAATTCCTAGTCTCATACATAATAGTGGATTAAAAAGGCAAACAGGCTTGCATAATGGGGAATCCAAGCCCCAAATAAAAAAAACCAGAAACTGGAGATATGCACAGCACTTATAGAAAAAAAATCCTTCTCAGGAACCAATCATTCCCGTAAATTCTTCTCCTTCAGGGAATTTTGGCAGTAGCACAGTTTGCAAACATCCTGGCTGGCTGGTCTTGTGCAGTTGTGGCTGTCTGCTCATGTTCTCTCTTCTTTTTTGATCAGTTATTAAAACAGTCCAGAGACCCCACAACTCTTCCACTTAATTTGCTGTATTGCCATGAAGACATCTGCCCAACAATCTCCTGCTTCTTCTTTCAAGCAAACCACTCACAATCAATTTGCTGCGTCATTTTATATGCAGGATCCCAGTGCCAGAGCACCCAGTCATACAAGTAAATAATCTCTCAGAAGTGCCTTCATCATGACAGAAACCTCTCTCCTAGCACAGATCAGCTCATCTGTGGGATGGAAAAATGAGCTGGGAAAATGAATGGGCCAAATTTCTGACATTTTCTCTGTTTTAGAAGGTTTGAATGAAAGAACCCAGCTCTAACCAGCCCAAATGAGGTTGTGGCTGCATGGCTGGCTAATCCTGGAGGGTGGTAAATGTCTCCAAATTCAAGTATCTGAATTTCATACCTGAAACTTTAAAAGAGCCTCCACTCTTCAATAAGAGCCTATAATTTTCTCAGTAAGCCTTCTTAGTGAAGAGTCAGGGACAGCTTTGAGAAGAGGAACCAGATTTAAAATTCATGCTATGTTCACACTGGAACAGCACTGAACTGAGTGAATTGTCCTGAGACATTTACCCCAAGTAGGAAAATGTTTCCCATGCCAGAGGCCTAGGGATTACAGGATAATTAAAGTTTCTTTTTTCTAATGAAGTCAGCCTGTTAATGCCCAGAGATTTCAGTAGAAAATTGAACAACCTCTAGTTTTTATAAAACAATTATTCTGTAAGGTCTGAGACCAAGCATGATAGATTTTACATGTCTGTAAAGTCTCATGGTTTCTCCAGTACAGCACTCATCATTGTCCATTTTTGGTATTTTCTCAATGTCCAAGAAAACTTGCAGAAAAGAAGCCCTCTCAAGTGGAAAACAGTACACAATACCTGCTAAGACATGACTACATATCCTAGCCTGCCATGTGTCTCCCAGTGTATTGTTTTTCAGAACACTGTCACAGCAACAAGGCACATGGCTCAGAGCAACCCTGACAGCACAAAGGGAAACTTTAGGATGTCTGGAGCTTCAAGCACCAGGCCTCACTGGCAGAAGGGAGACCATCACTGAGTCTTGTTTTCAAAGTGTCATCTGAAAGAGTAACTCCTTGAGAACAGGCAGACAAGCAGGCATAAACCCACAGTGAATGTCACTGTAGGCAGACAAAAGAAGCAAAGCTCTCTGGAGATGGGTTCAGCATCACTCATGACCAGCAAAGGCACCCAGTTACCAAGATTGCTGGTGCCAACAGTGCTTTTTACTCCAAGAGACTTAAAAATACCCAGCGACAGGAAAAAATGTGATACCTTTCATCAGTTACGGTCTACACAGTGTGGTTGAGCAAATCTGAGTTTCCACTTGCGGTGCACAGGTCTCCTCCTGGCCATGGTCCCTGATGTGCTGGGGTGTCTGCCTATCCCTACCAGGACTCCAGCGTTGCCCATGGTGTCACAGCTGGTAGGTCTTGTGTGTGGAAGTGGGGTGGCACTGTCTGTGCTGCCACCAGTTTGCCTGTTCATATGCAGTAAGAAAAATGCACCTGTGATGGAGCCCGGAGCAACCAGTGCTTTGGGGCCTGTGGGGTGAAAGAGCAAAGGGGCATCCTCCAGCACCTGGTGCCAGTCATGAGTTGCTTGTGTCAATGTGCGCATCCCTGGAAACTGCCTCTCCATGCACTACAGACCCTTTGCCTGCTCCAGAGGTTGGTGGCTTTGTTTCTGTGCCCTTTTCTCCTTCAGCCCAGGAAGAGCAGATTAAAAGCATCAGCCATAAAGAAGGAAGGATGTGGTCTCTTAACAACCCTTCATGGGAGTTACCCTTGCTGCTAACATCTGGAGGCCAAAAGTATGCACTCTGTAGTACCTGTCTACCTCGTAGGACTGGAGTGAAGGCCTAAATTGCTAGCACAACCCCATGTGCAGGCAGCAGCCCCCCATCCCAGCCCGGCTGCCGTGACAATCTGCAGATCAGTATGCCAACCAGCGACAGGCACTGCTATTCCTTTGCTCAGGGCACTGTGTCAAAGGGGGAGCTTGGTTCCCCATACCCAAGAGCAACAGTGACTGTTAAGAAATCGTGGGATAATAGCCCTTTTGATGGATGCTCGGCTGGCGCTGTTGGGATGCAGCGGTTGTGGTGGAGCTGGGAAGGGGGAGGGGCCAGAGAGGCATATGACAGTGCTGATAACAAGTGGGCTTTGTATGCTGTGGCCAGGGGCTCCCACAGCTGCTCCAGTCCCAGCTCTCTCTTGAGGTAGTTTGGGTGGGAGAAGAGGCTACAAGAGCTCAAGCGAACGAGCACGACGTAGATAAGATTTCAATGACTCAGTCCCTGCTTCTCTTTAAAAGATGAAACTGTAGCAGAGCACCTCCTCTTTCCATTCAAGCAAGGTCTCTAGAGGAGGGGCTTCTTTGGGCTGGTGGTCTGTCTGCTGCGGTTCCTCCTGGACAGGGAATGCCCTCAAGTGGGTCCATCCAGTTTGTTTCCTTTCCCTGTGTAGCTGGTGAATACTTGGAGCCCATGCTGGCCAAGGTCCTCATCTTCTTCTTGCTATGACTCGAAGGGTCTTGGTGATGCTGATGTAGTCAGGTGGTAACCTGGAGCACCCCCTTGGGAAAGGGCAGGGCAGGTCATTGCCTCCAAATTAGCCTGTCCAGTGATCGATGCAAGAAAAGGAACAAACCTGGGGGTGGGCACCATGGCAGAGGGTGAACCATGGGAGCACACAGCATCTAACTGATATTAACCCTGATTTTACATCACCTGTCATCACTTGATGACAGTGTCTTTTTTCTTGTGATGCATACTCTCTATGGAGTGGGAGATAGTGATTATGGCAGTTGGCTACAGATTACCAAGGAAAAACAACTCCCCCCACCCCAGAAAAAAAAAAAAAAAAAAAAAAACAAAAAACCCACCCCAAAACAAAAAACCAAGCAACCAACCCAAAAACCACACAAAACCGACCCACCAACAAAGAAAAAAAAAGAGAGCAAACCCCCCCCCCCAAAAAAAAAAAAAAAAAACAAACAGAAAAACCCCACTCCAAAACTACACACACTTTGTTACAGTAATCCCTGTCCCAACAGGAGACAAGCACAAACTCCCAGCCGGCGTGCGTGGTTGCTCTTAGTAAGCTGTGGACAGCTGGGGGATTTGGGGATGGGATTAGCTGATACAATTCAGGCTCAATTAGCAAAGGAAACATGGAGATTCCAGCTCCCATTGGGACAGATCCAGGAAAGATCCCTCCAGAGGGTTAATCACAGAGCAACTCGTGTTTCATTCGCAAATAATCAAGCTGCCTGTGTGTGCCATCCCACCTACAGCTGGGCTGCCATTGGAGTGGGAATGCTTGCCATTGCCAAATACTCCCTTACCTCTTGGACCCAGCTGAAACCCGCTTTCCTGCCCATGGGCTGGGAGAGGGAAGGACTAACCGCAGCGGGGAGGGAGAGCAGGCATGCACGCAGGTGCAGAAAGCTGGCAGCCAAACAAAGGGAGATCGCAGGAGCAGATACGGGCACTTGCAGGATACAGTCACGGCTTTCTATGAGCAAGACCAAAGGCAAGGGGAGGGGGGCAAAGGAGATGGTTCTCGTTGATGAGAAGATGCTGAGATGCACCAGCAATCGGATGCCAGAGCTATGCTTAAAACTGGGCAGGGCTTTTGTTGTCACAAATGCTCTTTACTTGGCCAGCTGGAAAAAGCAGCAGGCTCACCAGGCTGCTGGGACATTTATCAGGACAGATTTCCAACCACCCCCAGGCAACCTGCGATGAAGCAGGGCCCATATCTCTAAACAGCTTAGTGAGCACCAGCTTCCAAACTTCCCCTGACATGACTCTCCTTGAAAAGCTGAACCAAATCCTCACGGATGCCTGCTGAGCATCCCCAGCCTCAGCTGGTTCCTCATTTCCAAAAGGTGCCCTCAAATCTCTTGTCTCTTGGGGTGTTTGGAAGACACATGGCTCCTCAAGAGTTGAGACACAGACTCCCTCACCAGGCAGGCCTCTGCTTGCAGAGCTGGTGAACCGGTTCCCAGGGTGCGAGTTGCATGGGCACGCTCTCCCACACATGGATGGGTTTCACACAGCCCTGTTGGAGACTGGCTGCTAAACACTGGCGTTCTGTGGAAAGCACATGGACTTGGAAGGGATGGGGGGAGGCCCCAAAGCACTTGGTTCTCTGGAAAAGGTTGCTCCTGAAGACTGGGCTGATGACTGGCAAAAGGCAAGATGTTAATTGATTTTTCAGATCACTTTTCAGTCAATTCTCGACGGAAGTCAGGAATCAGATGAAAGAAAGGTGGTGAGGGACAGAGCTTGAGCCAGGCAAAGCAACTGACCTGGGATATGGAGTGAACCATGCTTGCTTTCCCAGCCTTCCTTGGATAGAGTAGCAAAAGTCTTGCAGAGCAAGATAATGGTCTTTGGCCAGTGCCAGGCAAACACAAAAAAAACATCAAGCAGCTCCCCAGGTGTCAGCTTGGGAAACAAACCCACCAGCCTCTTGCCGGTTCAGTAGCTGGGACCCTCAGAGAAGAAGCAGCAGCCTCCGGCACCATGGAACAGCTTTGTGGGGGACAGCAAACACCACCTGTCCTCATGTCACAGCACTCCAGGGTCTGACGCTCCCCGCCACAACCAGAAAACACAGCTAGGCCTGGAAAAGCCATTGGCAGGGAAGGAGCAGACATACAGGCACAAGGCACTGCGGGAGTGCACACCACTGATTTCTGCCTCTCTCCAATAGACTGGCTTTTTTCCTTGCTCCTCAGCTGTGTTCGGTGTTTACAGGCACTGGGAAACATTTGCTCCTTGCACTCCTTCCAATGGAGCGTGGGAAAAGCTCTTACCCGAAGCAAAAAAACATGGGAATTTGCTTTCAAGTCTATTCTTCTCACTCTCTTTCTCTCCAAGTGAAAAGCCCTGAGCTGGCTTTTTTTCTTTGCAACGCAAGTTTTCTGGCCAAGGCAAACTGGTGTTTGTCTCTTATGCTGTCAGCAGAGTGACAGGCGTCAGTATGACAAGGGGTAGTGGCAAATCAACCAGGACAGAGGGAGTGGCACTAGGCCTGTGTGCATCTTCTTCCCCTCGCTGCTTTTAGACAAGGGAGACAGCATATTTCAGCTTCAGTAGAAAGAAATAAGGGCTTGTTTTGAGGGGCATTTTACTCCCAGAGGATATATAGAGCCCTTGGTGTGGTGCTTGGCTTACTGAGGCAGGCAAAGAAGAATGGAAAATTAGCATTGAAAAAATAACAGAGGTTTCCCCCTCTGCTTCCTGGTTCTGAGCAGAAACAGAAAGGTGTCCTCCCCTGTCAGGAGCAGCACCAGGGTTTCTCCCATCCTTGATCCAGTTGCCGTGTGATGGATCTGCCCAGTGAAAGCAGACCCATGCCAGCACCTGACACACACAGGCATCAGGTGCTGTTAGCCCCATGTGCTGAAATCTCCGGAGGGCTGGGATGGAAACACACACTAGTCCAGCTGCTCACTCCTTGCCAGCACCTCTACCTCCTGAGCTGGAAGGAGGTGCTTCCCACCCCACCACTAAGTGTCTGACTCCCCTCCTGGCCTCTCCGCCTGCCCAGGAGGCCTGGCTATGTGAGTCTGCAGGAGGGCAAGTGGCTTTGGGCAGCCTATTTGCCACGAGGCTGGGATGGTGCAGGGAGTCAGGGAATTTTCAAACAAGAAGACGAGGCAAAGACATGCACTTCCTTGCCTTGGGGACTGGAACACTCCTCCAGAAAACAAGGCTGAAGGACCCAGCAGGCATCTGCAGAACTCATGAGACCATGACAAACCTGAAGAAAACAAAGTCCTGATTGCTCTCCCATGGCAGGCCATCACTGCAGGAAATGTGCTCCCTGTGCCCAAGGATGCTGCTGGGAGGGGAATAAAGGCACCCTGCCCTCTTGCCTCCCCACACAGCCCTCTCTCCAGTATTACAGGGCAACCTCGGGGAATACCAAAAGGACAACCGTAAACCGTGATATGACCCAAGAGACCCACTCTATGCCCGTGTAAAAGAGTGAGGAATACCCTTTATACCCTGAGGTTCGAGGCAGATCTCTTAGGCTTTCAAACGCCATCCTGAAAGTAACCTGATGCCCCCAGCCATTTTTCTTGTGTGAAACTCCCTCTGCAAGAGGTCTTAGGTGAGCAGCTGCAGAGACAGCCAGATCCCAGAGGAGGTGTTTGCTTTCTCCATCTTCCACACTCACACACCCTCTTTTTAATTGTTTGCACATCAAGAAACGACTTGCCGTATTGCAGCCTCCCAAAGGGAGGCAGGCATTGAACTGGTAACCTGAAACTGCCTCTCAGGGAGACAGCCAGCACCCACCTCCCTCTGTTCCCACGTCCTCTCCCCTGCTCATCCCCGCCTGAGAAGCAGCCATGTCCTCCCCTCGCTCTGTTCAGCTCTTCAGCAGCTACACCCTTCACTGATAATGAGCACACAGAAAGAAAGCACAGAGCTGCCATTCAGGGCCTTTCTCAGACACCAAAACATCTCTGTGCGTTAATAATCCCTTTCAAAAGCCCCTTCCTTGCACACATCCCACCCTCCCCCTCTAGCCCCCGATGCTTTTCAGGATCAACTGTGATTCATCTGAGGTGCGAAACAGCACGGTAAAATTTTAATACAGCCTGAAAATGATGTGAGAGTGCTCAAGTGCCTTTTAAGCAGCCTGCCTGTTTCCAGCAACTGCTTTGAAGGCAAGATCGCTTCAGTGCTGTGTGAAGAGCTTCAAAGAGAATATTTGGGACTGATTTTGACATGACTCAGAGAAGTCAGGAAGCCTCCTAACACAGTTCCCTCAAAGGATGAGCACCAGCAGAAGAACATGGAGGCTCTCACCATCCCTCCCTGCTGGGGGTTGGCCCAGCTGGACCATGTGGGAAGGCCTGGGAGGACCAGAGCTGCATGTACCTATAGGATACCCACCGAGTGCTGTGACCATGTCCCCATCTCCACAGACTGCTGTGGGAGAAATTTCCCTGACAATTGGTTATATGGCATGCTAATAGCCCTGGGACCAGTGGTCTGCCCCCAGCTGTGACTCCAAGAATTGGAAAGCAGGGGAGATTTCTCCATGCCCCTGGGTACACGTGACGATAGGAAAAGTATGAAAATAAGGCAAAACACTTTTAATTAGTCCAAACAGAAAGAGATGCTGATAATACCCAAGGACTTCTCTACAGCCAGTAAACAAAAGGGAAACAAAACCAGTGTGCCAGAAAGTGGGGATAGAAGGTGAGTGAACACAAGGCAACAGCAGAGGCAGAGGAGGGTAATTCCCAGGAGAGGCTTTGGAAACTTCCATGAGCCAGCAAACATCTCTTAGCTTTGCTGCTTTTCAGTGTTCCTTGGGTCCCTGGGCCTCTCCAGACCTGCAAACAGCAAAGTACTGCCCTCCAGCAAGGAAATGCTCTGGCCCTGTAGACTGTCATACTCAGCCTAGGAACACCAAGGCCAAAGCCAGAGGCTGAGCTCCACATCTCCAGGTGTCCTGCCAGAGGGCAGCTGGCAGCTCCTGGTGATCTGGCATTGTGTCTGCCTCCACACCACAAGCAGAATGTCAACTAAAACCACCTTGTCCCAAGTAGGGGGGATCTGTGTTGGTACTGAAGAGCTCTCACAGCTCCTTCCCAGACCATCCATTCCCATTTACCTGACAAACTGGCCCCAGTAGTACATGTCACCCAGGGCTGCTGGAAGGACATTGGTGAAGTGCAGGCTGCAACCTTGCATATCCTGTGCCATCAGGAAAAGGAGGGTGAAGCCAGGGAGAAGAAGGTAGAGTGGTTTGAGTTGGTAAAACCCCTGGGGGTACTGCATTGTTTGGCTTTTCTCTGCAAGTATGTGATGCACCAAAGTGGGCACCTCCTGGGCCACTGTAAAGAAAGGCAGGAATGTCTTCCTTGAAAAGTTAACAGCAAATCACAGCAACAGTCCCTCTCCTTAGCATGGATGTAGTAGTCACCATGGGCAGTGTCAGCACAAAGGACTGGCAGGGAGCAAGGCCCAAGACCTGGCCTCCAAAACAGAGTGGCCTGACTCAGGTGAGGGGGGAAAAAAGGAGGAGAGCCAAACCCAAGGTCTGGGGAGCACTGCTGTAGGCACACGTGCTCACACACAGGCTGGAAAGTGTATGGGCAGGAATGATGTGGAGGAACAGGGACAGCAGCCCTCACAATTTGAAGGAAAGGAAGCTTTTGACATTGGTGTAATGGCTGCAAGGGGGATGTCTGGGTGATCTCTACAGCCCTGCAGAGACAAGCCTGAGAGGTGCCACAGACCTGCACAGGACTGAAAGGAACACAACCACCTCAGCCCCAGTTTTACATGAAGGTGGTGCAATTTTTGAAGGTCATTTGGAGTCTGGAGCTACTGATGGAGAGGGATCAACCTAGCATCAACCTCAGGATCACTTCTCCCTCCAAAAGAGACTGTTCCTCTTCTTAGGGATACATTCAGAATCAGGTTTCCATGCAGAAACATCTTCACTTAGCAGAACTAGCATCTGTGCTGACATATGCTAAGTGTTTGTGGTTACTGAGAGAAGAGCAGCTGGAGCACTTGGCCTGGCTGTCAGGGAGTATGTGCAGAGAACATCCCACCCTAGGCTGTACCTAGCCTGGGAAATCCCCAAAGGTGGCTTTTTTAGAGGAAAATCAGTGGATTTCAGAGCTAAACTGTACTTGTGAGAGATTTGTCAGCCATGCCTCCTAAGACATTTTCAAAATGAGAGCTCTCCAAGTCAACTGGGAAGTGACTAAGGCATGTGTATCAACCTTTGACCAGAGTTTGCTCTGAGAGCGAACCATCTCACCTGCAGCAGGTGAGATTA
>NW_008238448.1:5820138-5828306 GCF_000691975.1 Corvus brachyrhynchos | reverse complement strand
CCCTGGAAAAACATCAGCAAAGTGCCTGAGCTGAGGATGAATCTTCTTGTGCCCAGTTTGTGCTCTCACAGCTGCAGGAAGATGCAAGGCAGAGAACCATCAGCTTTCTGTAAGTCTGCTGCTTCTAAAAGATTGCAGTCTGTAGTTCCTCACAGGAGAACAGAGACAATGGAATGCAAACTGTCTTCAGTGCAATTTAAGAAAACAGCGAAACTCAATTAGCTCAATTAGCTAATGGACACACTGAGTGTCGGCTGACACACCCATGAGCATGGGCACGGCTGCAAGGATACGTCAGAGCTTCTGTGTGCTCAAAGCCACCGTCTGAACTAGGAACAACGGGGGGAGATAAAGTAGTCAGCAGTCCTGTGAGGGAGTGGCACATGGGGTGGCTGAGCAAAGGGTGCTGCGACAGGAGGGGATCGCAAAAGCACCAATTGGGCTTAAGCAAGGAACTGTGGCACCACTGTGGAGAAATCCCCCAAAGCCTCTCCAGGAACTCTCTAACATATCTGTACACTAATGCATGCAGTATGGAGAATCAGAAATCTGTGTGCAGCTGCAGGGCTGCAGTCCTGTGGTAGGATAAATCCCATGACTAGAGTGTGGCAACAGAGGGATACAGGCTTTTAGGAAGGACAGAATGGACAGATGAGGAGGGGGAGTTGCTCTTTATGTGCGTGAGCAGCTGGAATGCATGGAGCTCTGCCTGGGGACGGATAAGGGGCCAGCTCTATGGACTAGGACTATAGGAAGAACAGGCAAAGGTGATGTTATCACAGTGGGTGTCTGCTAGGGGCCACCTGACCAGGAGGAACAACTGGATGAGGCCCTCTACAGAATGGAATGTCATGTTCACAGGTCCTGGTGTCCTTATGGAGGACTTCAACCACCCTGATATATGCTGGAGGGACAACACACCAGGACATGAGCAATCCACGAGGTTCACAGAATTCCTCTTCCAAGTGACAAAGGAGCCACAAGGAGAGTTGCAGTGCTGGACTTCCTACTCATCAACAAGGAGGGGCTCAGAAGTGAAGTTCAAAAGCAGCCTTCGCTTCAGTGACCATGAGATGGTGGAGTTGAGGATCCCGGGGCGAGGGGGAGGAGGGTGAGAAGCAAGCTTCAGGAGAACAGACTTTGGCCTCTTCCAAGATCTGCTTGCATGAGTCCCATGAGATAAGGCCCTGGACGGAAAAGGTGGGGAGGTGAGGGGAAGGGCAGGCAAAAAATCTGGTTAATAGTCCAAGTTCATGAGACCTCCATTTCAACAAATGTATAGCCACGTAAAATTTCCAGGAGGCCTATGTGGATGAATAAGGAGCTTCTGGCCAAACCCAGACATAGAAAGGGAGCCCACAGAGGGTGGAAACCTCAGGGGGAATACAGAAATATTGTCTGAACAATTCAATTCCAGTTGGACTTTAGCTTTCCTAACTCCAGAGGGCGAGGTGGACTGAAAACAGGATGAATGGCCTGACCAAGAAGGTGTCACGCGAGGGTCAGAAGTCTTGTTGGATGCCATTGACTAGTGGTGTACCCCAGTGTCAAGACTGGGTCCAATCCTGTCCAGTATCTTCGTCTATGATACGGATGACGGGGCAGACTGTGTCCTCTGCAGGTTTACTGATGACACAGAACTGGGAGGAGTGGCTGCTGTTCAGAGGGACAGGATGGGGAAGTGGGCTGACAGCAAATGAACTTCAATGACTTCATGAAGTTCAACAGAGAAGTGGAAAGTAAATGCTCCTGGAGGGAAACAATGCCAGGCATCAGTACATCCTGTGGACCACCCATTTGGAAAGCAGCTTGTCAGAAGAGGACCTCAGGGACCTGGTGGACACCAAGTTGAACATGAGCCAGCAGTGCACCCTTGCAGAAAAGGCTAACAGTGTCCTGGGCTGCACTGGGAGAAATGCTGCCAGCAGGTGGAGGGAGGTAATCCTTCCCTCTGCTCAGCACTGGTGAGGCCACTCTGGGTGTACTGTGTCTGCTCTGGGCTCCACAGTACAAGAGAGACATGGGCATGAAGATGATGAAGGGACTGGAACATCTTCCCTGTGAGGAAAGGCTGTGAGAGATGGGGTTGTTCAGACTGGAGAAGGGAAGACTCAGAAGGGATCTTATTCATGTATATACATACCTGAAGGGAGGGGACAAAGAAGGTGAAGCCAAGCTCCTTTTAGTGGTGCCCAGTGACAGGACTGGAGGCAATGGGCACAAACTGAGGAGGTTCCGTCTGAACATCAGGAAATACTTTTTTAATGTGAGAATGACTGGTTACCGGCACGGATTGCCCAGAGAAGTTGCACAGTCTCCATCTAAATTCTCATACATGGCAGAGGCTGACCATCTGGAAGGCAGCTTTGTTATAAGGTGACTGAACACTGGCACAGTTGTCCAGAGAGGCTGTGGCATCTCCATCCTTGAAGATATTCCAAAGCTGACTGGACATTGCCCTGGACAGCCTACTCTAAGTGGCTGTGCTTTACAAAGGTAATTGGACTAGATGACCTCCAGAGGTCCCTTCCAACCCCAGCCATTCTATGAGGGAGTGAAGCAATAACCCCTTGCAGGAGGACACACTTATGCCACAGGACTGTCCTGAGCCAGTTGATGCTGCTGGACAGCCACAAAGGGGAGGGACAGTACCCCACATGAGGTGGCAGAGTGAACTGGTTGAATGTTGTAGTCCACCTACAAAAAAGCCACTTGAGACCTGAGGTCTCTAACACCTTACAGGCTTTCTGGCACAGAGGGTGTGATGGCTAAGGATACAGTCCAAGGGAATATAGAGGTACAAGAAGGCACAGCAATACCGAACAGATCTTCCCCCTGAAATCCACACAGGATTCCTAAATGTTTATGCCACAAACCCAAGATGATGAAATCTTCCTATTTCTTGGAACAGAACCATTTGATAGTACTGGTGCCTCATCCAGGGCCCACAATAACATTCCTACCTAAGAACACCCAAGGTGCACAAAGACCATAGAATCATAGGATTGTTTAGGTTGAAAGAGACCTTTAAGATCATCAAGTCCCAGGGGCTGTTTCTACTAAGATAAAATCTGACTTCTCAAGATTAGCATCAGACAAACCCAGCCCCCCTTGGTATTTTATCACTGGACAATGATTTATGGAGCAGTCTAGGAACCAATCCAGCTAAGGTAAAAAAAAAGCAGGATCAGAACTGGATCCTGTTTGCCTTTGCAGATGTAGCTGACATCAAGTTGAACATCTCTCTGAAAGGTCAGCCCTGTTAAGACAAGCCTGCTGGCATGTTATTGGGCTAGAGTCACCAGCCATCAAGTGGAATTCTCTATCTGGTGTTATAGCAGAAAAACTCAGAACCAAAGGGAAACCCTACCATTGAAAAAAAAAAAAAAAGAATTTCTAAAAACAAGCATCAGTCTCTTCCTGAGTGGAAGGGAAAATCCTTGGTCCCTCTGTGAGGTTTGCAGCTGCTGACCTTGTCTTCTAGCTATGTGGGCCTGTGTCCCTCACAGAGATGGCAAAAATGTGACCGGGAGCGGCTGCATATATTGTGGGTAAAAAATTTTCAGAGCAGCTGAGAGTTGGAATTTGTGCTATGAGTAAGACGAGCTCCTACAGAATGAGTTAGCGGATGTTTTAGGTGATTCATTGTCTTCTGATAACTGCCCAGCTCCTGAGGCATTGCTGGTATGTGAAAACAAGGTAGGTCTGGGTGAATCAGAGGGCTGAGGGAAGAGTACTGGTGGTAGTTAGCAAAAACATGCACAAGCTTATTCAGGGACCAAGCTGTAAACTGCCATATTTTCCAAGGTCTGCAATGAACTTCCTGGAAAAAAAATGGGTCTTCTTTGCTGCCAGATTTGGGGTGTGCCTCAAGAGCAAGTCCATTACTCCATCCTCCAAAGGCAGGCACTGGTGTGAAAGGCTAGAAGAGCCAAGCTGAACCATCTTTGTATGATACCTTCTGCCCACCCTCCAAAGACATGTCCAGTGAGTCCTCTGTGCCAGGTATCACTGGTGCTGCCTGGATGATCCTGGGTGTCTCCGAAAGATGGGAGTACCTTTTCTTTCATCTCCTGCTGGCCTCCAGGACACATCTCCAGATTTTTTGGCCATGATTTCTCCATCAAGCACCTAAGCTACAATAATTTGTTTGCATCTACAGTTGCCATGTTTGACATCTTGGGTACCCACAGGTTACTTTGGAGAGGACAGATGAAGGGTCTGTAGGATGAAGAAGGGAGCATGGAACTTAGTGCCAGCTCATACCTACATCACCACTCCGCTACCTTCCCACTTTAAACCAAAGAGTCTGCATTTGTCACAGAACTAAAGGAGCAGAAAAAACAGAGGACTTTGCAATGCAGCTCAGAGGCCTTGCATATGTCCCAGAGCAAACTTTGTAATTATACCTTATCCTAATTACTGCTGCAGTAGCAAAGACAGTAAAACAATGGAACAGGCACCAGCTCCCAGGGCATGCAGGCGGTCCAGGCCATGGGAAAAGATGGAAGCATTCCCAGCCCTACTATTAAATCCCAAATTCTGGTGCTCAGGAAGCTCAGCAACAAGCTTGCAAGTTCAGACATTTCAGTAAGGCTATTCCAAATGCAGTGACAGGCCTGAGGGAGCAATGCAAGGTCAGCTCTCCATGCACTGCATTGCCATTGTACCTATGAGTAACATGGGGCCACCTTGCAAAAAGAGAGGGCTGCTGTGTCCAAGTGCAGTGCAGATGTGCTCCTGATGTGATAGAATAACCTGGCTTTGGTATGTACTGAATATTTTCTTTTGCAGACCTATGGCAGCATTGTTTGGAAGAGCCTCCACTGTCTCTGGTCCAATGTTCCCCTTGGAGCAAGACTGTTGCCAACGCTGGTGCAAGCCAGGTGGTTTTGTCTATCCAACACTACCCAGCCTCCAAGGGTGACAAGCCCTCTCTGCTCTGAGGAGCTGTACCAGGGCTGCCTCTCCTCTTAGGGGAGATTTTTTTCCTAAAATCCCTGTGCTGCAGCAGTAATTCCTTGCAACCAGCTTTTTGTCAAAGGGAGGGAGAGAGGAAAATCAGAGCAGAGGAAAGATCTGAGAATTAGCAAAGCTCAAACGTTTGCAGTTAGCTCTGTACCCAGTGTTTGCCTTGCCAGTGATGGCTTCCAGTGAGGAGACAGCTTATGTGCTGGAAAGATAGTGATGGACATGAGAAGGAACACTGGGAGAGTGAAGAGGAAGGACCAAGAGGTGGATAAGAACATCGCTCCTATTCATTTGAGGAAAGCACATGGAAGAAACTGATGGCTCTGCTGCCTTTTGTGCATTTAGCTTCCACATAAAAGTTGAATCTAGAGGTAAATATTTCACTGAAGAGATCCATTACTCTCCACAAAGCACCAAGATAGAAAGATAACTAGCTGACACTGCAGTCTCTCTCTTAGGCACCTACAACCAAACTCTTGCCCCAGCATTCAGCCTTAATGATGAACAGAAAAGGGTCAGGAAATGAGCCAGGATTGTGAAAGAAGAGGTTCACGAACTTTCAGCCAGGTGAAGCATGTATGAGCTACAGCAACTCTCATTATCAGACGAGGCGCTGTCTCCAGTTCCCAAGCCACGCTCTCCAAGAACTGCTGGAGTGGAACCAAGGAAATGGCACAGAATGAGCACAGCATCCTGTTTAAAAGGCTTGAAGTCAAGTTATAGATCCATAATTCAGTGTCTAGAAAATCGACCTGTGCAAAGGATTAATTCAGAGGCACCAAGGGGCTAATATGGGGAACATGAAGCAAACAACTGTGATTTCTTAAGAACTGTTTTATACCAAACCATTTAAATTTTCTCTCTCAAAGATCTGGCAGATAAAGGGGAAGCAGCAGATGTGAAAATTTTGACCTCCATAAAGGACTTTTTGTTATCCCATTCAGACTTCTTGTCAGAAAGGGAAATACCATCTAGATGAAAGATGGATGTAAAATTAGAACAAATAAAGCACCTTGATCTGGTGACAAGAGCTATTCATGGCTTACAGTCAGACTAGAAAGACATATACAGAAAGGAACAGCAGGAAAATGGTCCTGGCTTTCATACTATTCACTGCTTCCATACTGTGGGTTAGAAGTCACGGTACACTGTCTTAGAAATATTCTGGATAATGTTAAAGAAAACAAGACCAGAGGAATGCCAGAAAGTAGATTCATCAGGTGACCTTAAAGGCCTGGCAAAGACAGGATTTGACATCATCCAGATGAAATTCAATTCAAGTCAGGTATAAAACACTTTGAAATTCTATCAATCCACCCCAAGGAGAGAGGTGGGATCTGCTGGTAGGAAGGTTCTGGATCGAGGGGCTGAAGTATGCCAAGGCCAAATACTGGGTCCTACACGTCGGCCACAACAGATTTTGGCCTCTTCAGGGATCTGCTTCGTAGAGGCCTGGAGGGAAGAGGGGCAGAAAGCTGGCTACTATTCAAGGATCACCTCCTACAAGCTCCAGAGCAATGCATCCCAATGAAGAGGAAGACTGGCAAAAATGCCAGGAAGCCCACATGAATGAACAAGGAGCTCCTGGACAAACTCAAATTCAAACCCTCCTGTAGGGAGGCTACAAAGGGTGGCAGCAAGGCCAGGTAGCCTGGGAGGAATACGAATAAATTGCAACCAGGGATCAGGTTAGGAACTGCGCACCCTGACAGAATTAAACCTGACCAGGGCATCAAGGGCAACAAGAAGAACTTGTATAGTACATCAGTAATAAAAGGGAGAATGGAAGACTTGATTATCCAGGACATAAAGAAGGTTGAGGTACTCAATGACTTTTTTGCCTCATTCTTCACTGCCAAGTGATCCAGCCACACCAACCAACTGGCAAAAAGCAAAGGCAGCGACTGGGAGAATGAGGAACTACATGCTGTAGGAGAAACATTTTGAGACTATCTCAGAAACCTGAAGTTGCACAAGTCCACGGGACCTGATGAGATACATCTGTAGGTCCAGAAGGAACTGGCAGAAGAAGTGGCTAAGCCTCTATCCATCATATTTGAGAAGTCATGGCAGTCTGGTGAAGAACCCACTGACTGGGAATGTGGAAGCATTTCTTAAAAAGGGAAATAAGAAAGACACAGGCAACTACAAGCCTCTCAGTGTCACCTTGGTGCCTGGCAAGCTCATGAAGCGGGTCCTCCTGGAAACTATGCTAAGGCACATGGAAAATAATTAGGTAATTGGTGACAGTCAACATGGCTTCAGTAAGGGCAAATTGTGCCTGACGAATTTGGTGGCCTTCTATGAGAGTTACAGTGTTGGTGGCTAAGGGAAGAGTAACTGACATTGTCTACTCAGACTTGTGCAAAGCATTTGACACTGTCCCACAAGACATCACTGTCTCTAAACTGGAGAGACATGGATTTGGCAGATGGACAACTCAGTGGACAAGGAATTGGCTGGATGGTGGCACTAAAAGAGCTGTGGTTAACAGTTCAATGTCCAGGTGGAGACCAGTGACGAGTGGTGTTCAGGGGTTGCTATTGGGACTGGAGCTGTTTGATATCTTTGTCAGTGACAGAGACAGTGGGATCAGGTGCATTCTCAGCAAGTCCACAGATGACAACAAGCTGTGTGGTGTGGTCAATATGCTGGAGGGCAGGGATGCCATCCAGAGCGATCTGGACAGGCCTGAGATGCTCAACAAGGCTAAGTGCAAGATCCTGCAGTTGGGTTGGGGCAATCCCAACCACAAATACAGGCTGGGCAGAGAATGGATTGAGAGCAGCCCTGAGGAGAAAGAGTTGGGGGTTTTGGTGGACAAAAAGCTGAACATGACCCATCAATGTGCCCTTGCAGCCCAGAAAGCCAACTTGTCCTAGGCTGCATTCAAAGAAGTGTGGGCAGCAGGGCAAGGGAGGGGATTCTGTGCCTCTGATCTGCTTTGGTGAGACCCTACCTGGAGTGCTGATCCAGCTCTGGGACCTCCAGCATAAGAGGGACATGGACCTGTTGGAGCAAGTCCAGAGGAGGGTCACAAAGATGATCAGAGAGGTGGAGCATCTCTTTTATGAAGACAGGTTGAGAAAGCTGGGGTTGCTCAGCCTGGAGAAGAGAAGACTCTGGGGAGACTTTACAGCAGCTTCCAGTATCTAAAGGGTCCTACAAGAGAGCTGCAGAGGAACATTTTAAAAGAG
>NW_008238448.1:5814646-5820102 GCF_000691975.1 Corvus brachyrhynchos | reverse complement strand
TTAGATTAGATATTAGGAAGAAATTCTTTACAGGGAAAGGGTCACAGCACCAAGCCTGCCAGAGTTCAAGAAGTGATGGGACAATGCTCTCAGGCACATGGTGGGATTCTTGGGGTTCTGTGCAGGGGCAGTAGCTGCACTGGATAATCCTTGTGGTTGCCTTTCAGCTCAGGGTATTTTGTGATTCTATACTGCAAGGGTGGCGAGTCACTGGAGCAGTTTGCCCAGAGAATTTGTGAATGCCTCATCCCTGAAAATATTGAAGGCTAGATTGGATGGGGTTTTGGGCAACCAAGTCTAGTGTAAAAGGTCCCTGCCCACGGTGGGGGAGATTGAAAGTAGATGATCTTTAAGGTTTCTTCCAACCCAAAACATTCTGTAACTCAATGAAACAACATGGGAGCAAGATGCAGCTATCTTTCCATCCACAACTATTAGAATAAATTCCCATAGACTAGAAGTTTCACAATTTCTCAGCCTCCAGAACAGGCATGGGGCACAGCTGTCTCCCACCCAGGGCTTTCTAAAGGGGAAGGTTTATGCAGGTCTTTTCTACTGTGGCCTTGGCCATATGTCCAGTGGTTTGGCCTGCAAAGCTGACCAAACTCCCAGTAAATACATAAAGGCACATTCATAAGCCATCTATGCTTTGGTTTCAGGCGTTTCAGCCCAATGGTAGATCAAAGTCCATGCAGATGAGTCACGTTTACAGCATAACGAGATGAACCTCCATCATGGAGCACTGCTTTTGCCTTGCCAGTTGCAACATGCTGTGCACCCACGAGCATTAGCTTTGCCCTTTAGCTTGCAAGATCTGTGGCCCAGGAACTGGACAAACATGCAGTTTCCACAGCCAGACACAGCTTTAACTGCTCTCTTATTCCTGTCTGAAATGGGCTGCACCTCCAAAACCCAGAGCAAGAGCTTCATGTCCAAACTACTCTCAACCATGTCAGGACTGAGTCAGACAAAAATAGATATAGCTGCAAAAATGCTTTTTGTATAATTCTCTGAACTGAAAGCAGCACTGGGCAATCTGGCAAGTCCAAGTGCCGCAGTTTAGAAAGTGAGGAAGTTTAATGGATGAGTGAATACCTGGGGGGCATCTAATAAGGCTTTCAACAACTCATTCCCAGATCCAGTCTGAATAGTGTTCAGACTCACAGCTGGGCTGCAGAAAGAGAGCAGGAACAGCCTCAGTGCTCACTGATGGATTTACTGTTCCCTGCAGGCATTACAAGATGCAGACCCCGAATTTCAGCTCCCTCACACTGAATTTGGGAACAGCCAAAACTCTAATGGCCACAGGCCTGGGTATGTTAAGCCACTGCTGGGTGACAGCCATGGAGTGAGACCTGTCAGTATGGGTGCTTGCAAGCCCTTTAATGCCCAACACATCCCTGTTCTCTGATAACCCCTCTAGAGTGCATCCTCAGGGCTGCTGTTGCCATCATGGTCAGATGGAAGGGAGGAAGGTCAATGGGCAAGTGGGAGTGCCTCCACAAAGGCTGGATATCTGGGGCATGGAGCTGCCTGCTGGGTGTTGACCACTGCCGTCTGCACTCTGGGGAGGACACACAGATCCCTGTTCCACATTCAGCCAGCCAGGGGGTCATAGACCCTGTCCTGCCTGGGGCTCATCCTTGGCCTCCTGGCAGGCACAAAGACAGCAGTGTGTGTGTCCAGGGAGGAAGCTGGGAGCTGGACTGGGAGAAGCCCATTGCAACTGCAGCTGTTTGCACAATGTAGAGCATGTCCCAGTTGCACTCACATACTGTGGGGGCCATGGCTTGAGAGCAAGGAGAACCCTCAGTCTGCACTCTTAGAAATTGCCCCATGCAAAATGCTAGAAGAAAAAGCAGCAAAATGGAATGGCCAGAACAAAATCCTTCAACCTGGACACCTGGCTAAGGAAGTTTTCCTTTGGGATGGAGACTGAGGAGAGGCTTAGACAACCAGGTCTAATGCTAAAAAGCCCAGCATGGGATGTTTGAGCCATCATGCTTTGCTCCCAGCCTGCAGGAATTTAGGGTTTCAACTGAAAGGCAAACACAGATGGATAGTGGAGCTACATAAGTGTCCAGACCCAAGGAAATTGCAGCCCCCTAAGTGCAGGTGCTGCCTGCACGGGCACTGTTCCCAGCCAGTTCCCATCTCCTACATCAGGCAAGATATAGGGGACTGCCACACTGCAAAGCAAATTCTCCTCAGGTGAGAGAGAGGATGAATGATACACAGCCTGGATCAAGTGTTGTGCCTGCTGGCTACCTGCCAGTCATAGGGCAACCCAGGGTGGCACAGCACATGTGCTGCCATCTGGCATGTCCAGAGACCTGGCAGCCTTGTGGTTTGGTGTCCAGCATGTGCATGAGCCCACATTGGACCCGAGAAGGGATAAGGTACAGTATAACTTGCAGGACACACAGACACTATGGTGGTATGGGGGCATCTTGCCATATGTGACAGAGGCAAAGCCCCAGGGTCAGTGAGATGTAAACAGGAATTACCAGCTGCAGGCTCCTGCTAAACAGCCCTGGCCCCAACTGTTCCCCACACGGCAAACAGGATGCTGAGAGATCCTGCTGCTGCTGAGGATTCTGCTCCTGCAGCTGTGAAAAGCCTTGAAAAGGATCCCCCTGCTGCCAAGTCTCAATGCTGTGATCTCAGCCAACAACGTAGGGGCAGAGCTACGTTTGTACAGGGAAGCTCTTCTCTCCAGAGCCACATTTTGAAAGCTCAGCTGGGCCTGGGGGACTGATCAGACAATGGATCACATAGGAAGCTGTGGAGATTGTCATGTGCATGTGTTCTGTGGTCATTGCTGGCATCAGGCAAACTCTGCTCAGTTGGTGTGATAATGGGGTAACCCAAAAGCTACTAGTCTTATCCACACTGACCCCACACTGTCACCTAAGAGACACTAGTACTTGTCCAGTCTAGGGTGCCATCACCACCAGTGGCTGGAAGCAGACAGGTAGAGAGGCAGGGAACAGGTCGAACACAGGAATATTGCCCCAAATCCATTCCCAGCCTTCAGTGATGGAGGGTGTCTGAGGCTGGAAGAAGCAACTCAACACTAAATAGCTCATCATGGAGATTTTTTTTTTTAAATTTCTTCCTTGGAATCAGTCTCAAGTTCTGACTATCCTGCCCTGGATCTTTTCCAGATCCAATTAGCTCAAGGCCTTCTGCTGCTCCTCCAATTTACAATGGGGTGTTAAAAAATAGTAATAAAATGCAAGCCAACTCGACCAGGCCTGGATAAAGTTTCCTTCACATTCTTAAAGAGATGACTATGACAATGTAGGAAAAACTAAGTCACAGCCTTGTAGAAGTAGGAAACACCAAATAAGGTGGCTTTCCCCACTCAATAGCTAGGGCAATGTGGGAAGGCAGGCAGTTTCAGCCAGACCATTTTATCTCTCAGGCCAGATGGCTTTAAATGCTTCCCCAGAGCTTGGAAAGGGCCAGGCACTGCTTTGAATTGCTTTTCATACCACCTCATTAGAAAGTAAAAGGGAAGAAATGAACAATCTATAACTTTGAGGCAACGGGAAACAGCTCTGTTAATCCCATTTCCTTCCCCAAGCTTAATCAGGGCAGGTCATCCAGCATCAGGGCCACATCACCTAATCTTCTTATCATTGTCCCACAGCCAGGAGCCTGGGCACCAGCCCAAAGGGCAGATACATCCTCCTGGGCATTATTATTAAATTGGAAAGGCCCAGGTTTTTATACCTGCCCCAGTGCATAATTGTGATACTCGTGGCAACAAGCTTCTACTGCAGCAGCAGATCCAAGGAGTGGCCACTTCCCAGATCCAAGCCTGTGTGAGCAAGGGCAAGAGGGGCACAGCACTGCTGGAGAAACAGATGAGAGAAAAAGGGAGGTGCTGCAGAGAGAGGGATCCTAGGGCAGGCACTGCAAAGCCCAAGGTGGGCATTACCCTCGAGGTTTC
Source organism: Corvus brachyrhynchos (assembly GCF_000691975.1). NCBI lineage: Eukaryota > Metazoa > Chordata > Aves > Passeriformes > Corvidae > Corvus > Corvus brachyrhynchos. The sequence goes on along the minus strand of NW_008238448.1, from coordinate 5,816,144 downwards.
TTAGCCTTTCTGGGTAAAATGTGGGCAAATCCAACAAAATGCAGAATTTCTCCCTTTCCATCACGGTTGGGACATGCCCTACCCACACATTCGGGACGGAGAGAAAAGCCCTGGCCAGCCATGCAGGACTCAGGGCTTGCTGTCACCTGCTCACAGCTTGGCTTGGCTGGTCCATGGGTGACCACTGCTACACCTGACAACACTGCCACCAAGCTGTGATTTGTCACCTTAGTAAAAGCCTCCTGAGCTGGGAAGAGGCAAATGGCACCGATAGGCCTTTATCCATGGCTCTGTGCCACCCAGTTTGCTACCAGCTACCTCTGCCCCCCTCTTCCTCAAGAGTACTACATCTCACAGAAACCTCCACTTGGTGTCCAGACAGAAAGGTGTCCAGATACAACCTCACGAGAGAGTCAGGACTATAAGATTTCAGGCTTGCAGCACCTGTTCATGTGAGGGGATCCCATGGCAGAAGGCAGGCTTGGGCAACACATCAGGCTGGCAGCTGTGTGTTGGTTGGGCCCACAGCTCCCAGGGCAGTAGTGAGTGTGTTGGCACAGAGTCAGTGGCTGGAGTGGGGTAAAAGTTACAGAAGTCAATTGGACAGGAAAGGAATCAGCAAGTCCTAGCTTAGTTTCCCAGATGGGGAGTACCAAGTTTGAGCAAGCTTACTTGTACTTGTGTACAAGTAAGCCAGGTGCTCCCGCTGTGGAGCTACGCTCATCTGGCTGCTCTGCAGACGTGGCTGGGGACATGAGCCTTTGGCTGAGTCCAACCCACCCCTGCCTTCCAGATGGACTAAGATCCAGTGTTCAACAGCTTCACAATCCGTCCCCAAAATGATCTGGCACCCACAGAACTGAAGGGCTTCAGGGCTTCGGGGAATAGCTGTGGGACGGAGGAGTGGGGAAGGGAGCCGGGAGCAGCTGGTCCAGCACAGACCCACCCAGCCCTCCAGACGGCGAAGGACAAGAAAGCAGCAGTGCAAAGATGCCGTGGGGCACACAGGCAGCCAGCCTTCCTGCTCAGCCGGCGTTACTCATCCCAAATTGCTCCACAGAGAATGCTGCCCTCTCCTGGGCTCAGTGTAGCTGGCAGAAATTCAGGGAAATTAGGTGAGGCCCAAGCCGAGTGCTTTTTGGGGCTCAAAATCCTACATCGGGGCTGTCAAATGTGGTGATTCCCCATACCTATCTCAGTGGACATCCCAGGGACTCTTCCCGCCGAGAGCCAGGCTGCTGCGTCTGCTGGTGCCCTCTGAGGCAGCCTGGGAGGGGAGGAGCACGGCCAAGCTCAGGAGCCGTCCCTGAAGGACAGAGAAATGCGGAGGTCTCTTGGGCCAGTTACCAACTGTGAAATCTGCCAGCATTTCATCTGAATTATTTTCATTAATTAAAATAATTAAATTAAAATTAAAATAAGCTCGCATGCAGTTAATGAAAGGAGCTGTAGCAGGGTCCTGTGCCACCCCAGCAGCCCGGGCACGACCCCCATCCCG
>NW_008238448.1:5799717-5813915 GCF_000691975.1 Corvus brachyrhynchos | reverse complement strand
GCAGGAGTGGCAGGGCTGGTGCTGCTCCTCTCTGGGCTGATGAGCCTAGTGCCCAGCTCCTGGTACACCCAGGAGCTGTGGGCACTGCCTGCAGCGCCTGGCAGCACGCTGAGCGTAGGCTACAGCTTGGTACTGAGCTACTTGGGAAGCTGTCTGGAGATCTTGGGGGGGCTGGCTCTCGCCCTCAGCTTCCATCACTACTGCAAGGAGTGCAGAGCCCCCAAATTGCCCCCCAGCCCTGTGATAGAGGCTGGGCCGTGCTCCAGTAGAGCTTACAGCAATCCCTGGGACGTGCTGGAGGATGAGCGAGATGGACAGCACTGGAGGAGCAGCCCACCTTGTGACTCTGACTTGTAGCCCCAGCACTGGGACAGCAGTCACCTCCCTGGCATCAAGAGCAGTGCTGGCTCCTACCCCTACAAGCCATGCCCTTCTCCCGGGGCACCTCTGAGCAGGCCAAAAACAAGACCAAGGACCTGATTTGAATATTTGCAACTTCCTCAAAAGCCTGCTGTTCTCTAGGATCTACAACTGTGCCAAAGCCACGCTGGATTGAGGATGAGAGGTGGCTCCAGTCCCTCCATGCCACTTTTACCTCATCTTCCTGTACCATGCACAGCAGCTTGGGCAGAGGCAGCTTCGGTGTTCCCATGTAAGCAACATACAGATCAGAAGTGTGTAACCTTCAGAGCTGGCAATAGGGGAGGGGAGCACCTGCCTCATGTCTCTGCTCAGCTCAGGACTGTGTGAACAGAAAAATAAATGCAAAGCAATGGGTTTGTGCTGTGGGATGGTTATGGGCTTTCTGCCAGGCAGGTTGGGCTGAGAGCCAGTGGGCACAGCTCACCCAACTTCCCTGTGCTTTGCCTGAAGCAGGAAGGAAAGGTCTGTAAAAGGGCATAGCTAGCTTTTATACATTTTCCCAAAGGACTTTAACCCCGTGGTCAAAATCAGCTCTAGAAGAGATTTCTCCTTCCTTGAGCACACTTCAGGGTGGGGCGGGGGGGTGGGGGGGGGAAGGAAGATCACAGAGAAAAAAATAGCATATATTTCCCCTTTCAAAATTAGCTTGGTGTGAGGTGGTAAAACTGGTCTCACTGGTTTGTAGGGGACACTCAGGAGGTCAGAACTGCACTATAAAATCCTTCTCAGCCCCCTGCATAACAAGGTAAAAGCCAAGCCAGCTTCCTTGCAGAGTTACTTGGGCAAATTTTTATACCAGGCAAGCCCAAATCACCCTGGTCAGCAAGCTAAGCCTTGCTGTAGAGGGATAGTAGCTCAAGGGACAGTCTCAGAGAGTGTGTTGGGATTGGAGACTTCCTGATAAACCTCCCAAATGTTTTTTGTCTGGATTCTTATGTTCCCTAGGTCTTAGACATCTAGAAAGAGCAAAACCTCCCCTCCCCGGCCCGCACACAAACCACAGTGGCACAAGAGATGCGGCACATTGTTCCTTTATGAGAATACGGTGTTGATGTGAGATGGTCCTTTCCTCAGCAGGGCTGGCAGCTCCTGCAGAAATCACAGACGGCTGTGTCAGGGGTGAGTCTGACCCAGTCTCTCTAAGCCCACCCCACACCTTAGCACAGGGGCTCCAGCCACATGCAGAGTGGGACAGCCCTGTCAGACTCTAGGCGCCCTAGGTCTTTCCCCTCTCCTGCAGCAGGAGGGCAGAGCTTGCCTCAGGAGTGGGGACCATGCCAGCACTGGGCCCTGGGGCACTGCAGGGTGGCAGAGGAGTCCCTAGCAGGGCCTGCTCCAGATGCTACTCACTTCTTTCCCTTCATAAGCTTCATTCACAAATGTATCACTCTTGGGGGGAAGCTCTTCCTCCTCCTCCTCATCCTCTTCCTCAGGATCACTTTCACGGTGGTACAAGGTCAGCACCCGAGTTGAAGCAGTGCTTGAGGTCCTGAAGAGGGAAAAATGTACACTGAGAATGGCATGGCCATCTCCTAGAGATGGGGCAGATCCCAAGGTCCTGCCACAACCCCTGGTAATAGCCTGCTGGGGTGACTGGAGCTTTCCACATAGCCCATCAGGACTCCACAGTGTCCCTGTCCCTCTCTATTCCCAGTTGTACCTGGCCCAGCCCAGCCCCAGAGCTCACCTCCTCCGCCTGTCCCGCCTCCTCATGTAGGCCAGGGCCCCCACAGCAGCAGCAGCGAGCAGCAGGAGCACAGCCACCCCCAGGACAATGGGTCCTGCGAGGGGCTGCACCTCGGCCTCCTCGCAGTAGTCGCCACGGTAGCCCAGGGCACAGTGGCATGTCACTCGGCCAGCCTCGATGGCGCAGTCCCCGCGCAGGTTGCATGTCTCGCTGCTGCAGGGCACAGCCCCCAGCACCTCCTCTGTGCTGGGGGGTACCACGAAGGGCTCTCCATGCTCCTGGGGGCCAGCAGCTGCCGACAGGCTGGGGCTGGGCTGCTGAGGCTGGGGTGCAGCTATGGATGAGACTGGTTTCTCTTCCTCTATGTGGGACATTCCTGATGGTGCCACTGCAGGCACCTGCATCCCCACCTTCACTGAGGCGCCTGGAGGGATGGGCACAGATCAGCAGAGACGCAGGTAAGACCCCGTTCCCAAACTGGGGGAGACTGGGCAGGCTTCCCTGTGCCAAGGACCCCAGCACACCCTGGCTGTGGGCAGGCACTCACAGTCAGACTCATCGGAGCCGTCGGCACAGTCGGAGCGCCCGTCACAGACCTGCTCTCTGGAAATGCAGCTCTGGAGGTCGGGGCAGGCCTGGAGTGGGGCCGGGCAAGGTGGTGCCAGCGCACATGCTGCCCCATGCACCAGGTGGTATCCGGCAGAGCAGCGGCACTGCCGCCCGGCAGGGTTGGGCAGGCAGAGCTGGGCACAGCCCCCATTGCTCCTTGCACAGCCATTGGCGCCTGCCAAAACAGCGCCGGTTAGCCCGGCCACCACAAGGCACAGCTGAACCCCACAGATGTCCTGGGCTGGGGCAGTCCCAGACCCACCTTCCTGTGAGAACTGGCTGTAAATCCTCATGGCTACCAACTCCTGCTCCATCGGGAACCACCAGTTGTCAGCCTGCTCCAGCCGGCTGTGCCAGATCTTGCTGGAGCCTGAAGACACATGGGGTCAGCACTGCTCCACCTCCTCCCACAGGGGTGCCTGAGATGGGAGGTGGGGGTCCCCTAGCTTGCCCTTCACCCCACAGAGGGCCAAGCCTGCACCCCAGAAGGACTGGCAGAACCCCGTGTCCTAGTGCAGTAGTAGTGCTTTAGTGTCCTAAAGCACAGCAAACAGACCTACCATTGGTAGAGGTCGTGCTCCAGAGCAGAAAGCCTTCTCCTATGGCAAAGAGTGAAAGACCATGCAGCCCTTCCCGCACCACCCGGAAGCGGGATCCATCCAGCTCAACACTGCTGATAGTACCTCTCTCTGCAGGGCACAGATGGAGAGGCTTCAGTGTGGAGACAGAGAGGGCTTCAGGCTGCCCCTCAGGGCTGCGCCAGGCTGTGCTTTGTGGAGGTAGTGCCTGCACCACTGCTATCCCCAGCAGTGCCCTGCCTCAGCCCTCACTCACCATGGTCTGCCCAGTACAGCCTGGAGCCAGCACCCCCAAAGGCAAGGCCAGTGGGAGCCCGGGCTCTCCTCCAGACTGCTCTGCGGCCAGTGCCGTCCATGGCCGCACACTCCACCACGGCACCATGCCTGTGGCTGCCAGCTGCTGTGACAAAGCACATGGTGGAAGCACGAGGGCACAGTGCCAGCCAGGCAGCCCCCTGCAGCCCCTCGCTGAGTAGTGCCAGGGCCCACCGCCCCCTGGGAGCTGCCACGTGGATGCTGGGCGGCTGCCCCCCGATCCAGTAAAGGTTCCCACTCAGCCAGTCCAAGGCCAGGGATGTCACCGTGCCCTCCACAGCTACTGCCTTCTTCCAGGACAGCCGCCCCCAGTCCTTCAGGCGCAGCAGTCCAATGGAATTGCTTCCCACCTCTGCAAAGTACAAACTCTTGTCTTTCACTGCATAGTCAACGGCTGTCAGGCGGCTCACCTTGGCCAAGGGCAAGGCCCGGTGTGGGGGAAGCCCTTGGGATCCAGCTGTTGCAGGCAGGTCCTTCAGGTAGACCTAGAGGAAGAAGGCAGCACTAAGATGGGGACCCCTCTTCCTTGACAGCAGTGAGAACAGCAGCCCACAGGGCTGGCTCCAGAGGATGCTACCTGTGCCACAGCTGCCGGTGACACCAGGAGGGCAAAGGCTGAATCGCGGACGGGCAGGCAGGTGGTCTCGTTGGCGGCCAGCATCAGCCTGGCAGGGCAGCGGCACTGCCCAGTGTGCCTGGCGCTCAGCAGGCACAGGTGGGAGCAGCCACGCGTCTCACACGGGTTGGGGGCTGTGGGGCGCAGGGCCGGATGCATCACCTGCAGGACAGCAGGCTCAGGCTCAGCTCCATCAGCACCTGCCGGCAGAACTGAGCACCGCTGACACCACACCATGCTCCCAAGGCCCACACGCAGCCCAGCTCGGGGCAGGATGGTGAGGCAGACATGCTCCAACAGGACCAGAGACACCTGGCCACAGAGACTGCTGCCCAAGGACCACTGGGATGGGGGTACAGCTCCCAGTGCCTCCGCACTCAGAGGACAAAGGGCTGTGCAGGATGGGAGATCAGCAGTGCTGGCACAGCATGGTTTGGGGCTCTCCAAATAGGTACCTGGAGGCCGTGGGGCTGCCCCTGCTGTTTGTGCAGCACGGTCCTGTTCTTGCCACTGGCCTTGTCCACCTGCTGCACGGACCATGTCTTCCTCTCCGACCAGTAGAGCTGCCCCTCGCACACAGCTGCTGCAAAGGGGCTCCGGACCCAGCGCAGCTTCAGGACCTGTCAGAGAGGCTGTCAGTGCCCACCCCCGTCCCCATCAGGGCCCTGTCACCAGTGCCCCACCACACCTTCACACTGCTGCCGTCCAGATGTGCAGAACCAACACTGCCCAGCTTCTCATCCAGCCAGAAGATCCTCTGGGTGGGGAGGTCAAGGGCCAGTGCTGTGGGCCAGCCCAGTCCCTGGGCCAGCAGCACGTGCCGCCGACTCCCATCCATACTGGCCTCCATCAGTCGTGCATGGCTCCCCACCTCTGACCAGTACATCAGCCTAGTGGGAAGAGAGGTGCAGGCCTATGGCCCTGACACAGCATCATCCCAGCACCAAGGCAGCCCAGAAAAGCAGCCTTGAGCTTCCTATCCCATCACAGATATATTGAGAGCTCCATGCAGGGCAGGGCAGGTGTCTGGGCTCTTCTGTTACACAGTCCTGACAGCACCAAGGTGAGGCCATCCCACCTCTTCCCCAGCCTCTCACCTGCCTCCATGGAAGAAAATGGGGCAGGGCAAGGATGGCAAGGAGGTCCCCACGCCCCATTGTCCCAGACTTACCCTGCCAGAGGCTGGAGCACCAGAGAGTGGGGCTGGTCCAGGTCTCCATCCATCACCACAGTGTACTCTGGTATCCCTCGCCAGGCAGCCCCCAAGCGAGTGGCGAGCACCTGCCCTGCTGCCCCATCTGTCCAGTACAGGTTTCTCCCAAGCCAGTCCACTGCTATACAGTCTGATCTTACACCTGAAAGGCATCCAAGAGGCAGAACCTGTGTGGGATGACAGCTGCATGGCCCTTTGGCAAAGTGCTCCCAGCCCAGGTCCCTTCCATCCCAGGAGCTCTGGCTCCTCCCAACCTTGCTCCCACTAGCACTCCTCCACGTAAGGGATCACAGCTTGGCACCCCACTGCAACCTGGAGACTGCACAGGGACAGAAGCCAGCCTTGATAACCCCGTGTTGTCACAGCCCACCTTTCACCAGTGTGCCTCTCTTTCCCGAGTTGAGATCCTGCCAGTGGATGCTCTCTGTGGCCAGGTCCATCCAGAAGACTTTCCTCTCCACCAAGTCATAGTCAAGTGAGAAGACAACACGATCCTTGTCAGTGGCCAGCACCACCTCCTCATGCCCACTCCGCAGGCCATAGGACAACACCTCAGACTGCACAGCCACCAGCAGCTTGGGCTCTGGTCCTGGGGCAACACAGACCCTGCTCAGCACTAGTGGTCCCAGCACATGCAGGCAAGGCACACAGCACTCACAGGCACTGGAGCTGGAACTCAGCCCTACCACACGGGATGTTCTCAGATAGTGCAGATGGATTTTCGGACCAGCCATGGGCTGGCAAACAGCAGCTCACAGCTGAATGGGGCCTGGGAGGCAACATGGCAGGGGGGACAGGGCCATTCACAGGACTACAAGGTTCCCCATGGGCAGCAGACATAGGGGGACAAGTATCCACCAGCCCCTGGCATACCTTAGAGGGCCAAGGATGCTCAGTGCTGCTAGGCCACCCCAGGACTTACCAGTGAGTTTGCAGACATGGCCATCGGGCTCCAGCAGGTAGCCAGGGAGAAAACCACAGCTGTAGGACCCTGGGGCATTGAGGCATGTCTGGCTGCAGGCTCCCTTGCCCCACTCCGTGCACTCATCTATGTCCATGCAGGACAGACCATCCTCAGCAAGCCGATAGCCTGGGCCACACCAGCACCGCTGTGGGGAAAGGGACCATCAGCTGCCCACCCTGGGGACACAAGGCTCCATTCTGCAGCTGGGCCAGGGCATCATGGCATGGCAAGCCCCTGTCCCAGGGCTGCTGGCACTCACAGGGCCCTGGGGCGAGGGGTAGCAAAGATGAGCGCAGGACCGCTGGCAGGGCACAGAGCAGTTCCCCCCCTCGTCTGAGCCATCCGCGCAGTCCTGCCGGCCGTTGCACACCAGGGATACATTCAGGCAGGACCCCAGCCCGCAGGGGTACTCGTGACTCTGGCAGGGAGCAGGCTGGCCTGCAGGGACATGTGGGAAAGGCTGCCCTGAGCCTCATCCACCAGCTCCTTTTGCTCATCTGGGGTAGATTTAGCCGCTCCCAGAGGCTGCCCAGAGCTCACTGCAGCCACATCCAGAGCTGTGCCAGTAGCCTGGCTTCAGGCTATATTAACCCAAAGGCCACTGGCCCCTAGAGGGAGAAGAGCTACTCAGGACCTGGAGCCAACACAGATGCTGGGAATAGGCAGCCAGCATACAGGGCCCTTCACCTCAGCACAGACACATACCCATCTCCCTCTGTGCTGGGTACCCACCAGCCACCCCTGGGTGAGACAGAGGGGAGAAAATCAGGGTGTTGCTCACAGCCAGCCTCATCACTGCTATCTGTGCAGTCAGTCTCTCCATCACAGCGCCAGACATCAGGGATGCACTCAAGGCCACGGGAGCAGCCCCACTGCCGGTCCCCACACAGCCCTTCCTCCCAAGGACAGCCCTGCAAGGCAGAGGGTGAGAAAGGCTACCAGCCCTCCTGGGCATGAGTGGGGACAGGCTGTGTCACCACTGCTCCATTCACCTGCTCATCTGAGCCATCCCTGCAGTCAGCATCACCATCACAGCGCCAGGCCTCCGGCACACACTCCCTGCTGTGGGAACAGGTCACCTCACCCTCACGGCAGAGCAGCGGCCGGGGCACAGCACAGCCCTCCTCATCTGAGCCATCCTGGCAGTCGTGGTCACCATCACAGTGCAGGGCCAGGGCCACACACTGCCCACTCCGACAGGCAAACTCAGTCAGACCACACTCCTTCAGCACTGTGGGCAAAGGCCAGGGCTGAGCGGGGGCACTGTCCCCATCCTCTCCGCAGGTTGCCCTGGGCAGTGTCTGCTCCTGGACCCACAAGAAACATGGTGCATCCACCTGTGGGGCATGCAATCCCAGAAACCCGTCCCATCCAGCCCCAGGGTCTCACCACAGCCCTGCTCATCAGTGTGGTCCAGGCAGTCGGCATGGCCATCACAGAGCCAGCTCTTGGGGATGCAGCGGGTGGCAGCATCGCAGCGCAGGGCACACTCCTGCGTGGGGGTCCAGCAGCCTGTCTCATCCGAGCCATCGGGGCACTGTGGCACCCCATCGCAGCGCTCTCCCGCCCTGACGCACACAGCTCCTCTCGCACAGTGGAAGGCCCCTGGGGAGACAAGGGGCTTTGCACTGCCTGCAGAAGGCCGCCAGGGTGCCCACACCCTGTGCTAGCCCTCCAGTGACCTAGAAAGGCCCCACAAGTGACAGAGCTTGGTCCCTCCTAGACAGTGAATCTCTAGCAGCCTAGGTCCTGAGCAAGGTGATTGTGGCAGTCTCAACTCAGCCACATCTACGTCACTATGGGCAGAGAGACCAACTCTGTCCTTTTCCAACAGCACCTTGAACCCAGTGCCAAGCTCAGAAGGAACCAATATGTCACATCACAAGCATCAGATCCCAGGACACAGACTTTACCAGGACCCTGTCCCAAAAACCCCACCAGGAAGCAGCCACAAGCCCTGGCACAGGGTGACACAGCTGCACAGGGGACAGAAGAATGGCTCCTACCTGGGGTGTTGCAGAGCTGGGCGCACCCATCCTCATCAGAGCCGTCTGCACAGTCCTTCTCCCCATCACACAGGTACTCCTGGGCCACGCACCCAGTGCCATCACGGCAGAGCACATGCGTGCGAGAACAGGACAGATGGAGAACTGAGGTCAAGGGGTGTGCCGGGCTGGACCGGAGGGATGGGGTAGGTGTCACTACCCGTGCAGAACTGCTTGAGTGTGGGGTGGTAGTGGTTGGCTGTGGGGAACTGATCTTAGTTGTAAAAGACCGAGTGGCTGTGGTGCTGGTGCTGGCTGCCTGCACAGTGGTAGGCTTGGTTGGTGTGGTCCGGGCAGTGGTTGGTGTGGTCCGGGCAGTGGTTGGTGCTGGGGTGGTCTTCTTTGATGTGGACTGTCTGGTGGGTTGTGATGTGGTAGCTTTGCTGGTTGGTGCAGGAGTAGTGGTGAGTGCCATGGTGGTCTGGCTTGGCAGCGGTGTTGTGGAGGTGGTAGCAGTAGCAGTGGTGCTTGTGGGTGTCCTCATAGTGGTTGTCACAGGTGGAGGGAGTGGCACGGCAGTCTCTTTGCTTGGTGGCACTGGCAGAGGATTTGGGACTTGTTGGGGCTGTGCCCTCCCCACACTCCAGGTACCTCCCAGAGCACCCCACATGGCCACCAGTAGCCAGGCACCCTGCCCTAGCTCAGAGCAGCACAGGCCCCCCAGCCTGTACAGGTACATCAGGTACAGCAGCAGTGCCAGGCAAAAAACCACAGCCGCTCTTACCAGCCTGCAGCTCTGAGCCCACGAAGGCCACCGCTCCCTGCACACCTGCTGCCGGCATGGACAGCACGAGGGCCAGCGTCCTCCGGTCCCACAGCAGCAGAGCTGTCCCATTTGCCGACACCAGGTATGGCTCAAAGGCGGCCATGAGGCCATGGGGCCAGCTGGGTGCCAGGGTGACTGCTTGCCGCTTGGTCAGACTCAGCGCCCGCAGGCCTGTGGGGCAGAGGCATGGTAGGACCTGGAGCCTGCCCGCACCCCTCATGGCCCCCCCTGTGCTGCACAACCCACAGCTATGGCAGGGACCTCATGGCTGAGGCCAGGGACTCAGCCACAGGACACAGTCTGCCCCATGAGTATCCTACTGCTCAGGCAGGGACATACTGCATTTAGGACATGGCTGATCACTCCTGCCTACGTCTACTACCTCCACTTCCTGCTCCAGATACCACTAGGGCTCACCCAGGGCTGAGCTCCAGAGCACGCTGAAGGCTCTGCTATCCATGGCTGCAGGCAGGTCTCCAGGCCACGTCTCATTCCAGGCATCCCACGGAGCACCCCCCGCCAGGCTCAGCTGCTGCAGGGGCTGCCCGCGAGCCAGCCAGTAGAGAGCACCACGCCGCCAGTCCAAGAAGAGGTGTTGGATGCTGCTGTGAGCCCGGTGCAGGATGCGCGGGGACATGTCAGATGTCTGGATCACCCCGATGTCCCTCCGGTTACATGCGAGCCAGTACAGGTCCCCCGAGCGGATGTCCACACGGGCAGAGCACACTTGGCAAGAGCAGGCATGCAAGCAGTTACGAGGCTGCCCCATGACCCTGCACCTCTGCCTGGGTGCCCCTAGACCCTAAACCCAGGGCACAGCTGCCCACTGCCTTGACATGGCCTCACTGTGGGCACCACCAGCCCACTGTGCTCTGCACCCAGGAGATCCTCAGGCCTCAGGGAGCATCAGGAAGGGGACGGTGCCCTCTATCACCCCATAGGGTCTCACCTGGCAGCCCAGTCACAATGGCCTCTCTCCTGCCAGGGTGGCCCACAACACGCAGCAGAGTCCCACGGTCATCTGTCCCATAGAGTACTGACCTCTGCCAGTCCACATCTTGCAGATGGAAGGGCTCCTGCCACTCCTGCACCTGCTTGGTGTGTGCTCCAGGGCCTACATGCACCAGGGAGATGGCCTTTCCTGATGCATACACAATGGACAGCTCTGCAGGGCATAAGGGCAGTGTGTGAGCACAGCCCCAGGGACACTGGATGGGGTCACCAGCATGAACCAAGACAGAAATGTCACAGCACTGGTGTGTGCCGGGAACCTCATCCCAGCAAACCCACAGCCCCTTATGGCCCTCCTCCAACTCCCACATGGATGTAAACCACCCCAGAGAGCCAGACCCTGCTCACCTGCACACTTCCCCGAGGGCAGGAGGAAGAGGCCCTCTGGACACGCACATTTGTAGCCCCGAGGGTGCACAGGGGACAGAAGGCAAAGGTGACTGCACAGGCCCGGAGCACATGCAGCAGTGTCCCCTGGGAGCAAGAGGATGTTAAAAGCTCAAGCAGTCATGACCCCAATATCTCTCCTTATCCCCAAATACCACAGACTGTCCTGGGTCTGGATAAGGGCTGGAGGCAGGGTAATGATGTCTCATGAGGGCTCAGGTCTACCCAAAGCCATGGGCCTTGGCAGCTTTCCTACAGTTTTATAGGTCCCCTCTGAACCAACCTCACAACCCCTTGTCACAGGATCAGGCAAACCATTGGGCACGACCTGGTGAGCTTCAGGACCCTGTGAGCCTTTCCTAGCACCCAGGGATGTAGTGGGGGTTGCTGCCATGCTGCCAGCCCTGCAGCAGTGCAGCACCTACAAGGTACTCACGGGGAGGCTGCTGCAGTGCATGCAGCACAGTGAAAGCTGAGATAGAGGCACGGAGCAGCACTGCGTGCTCCTGGGGAGAGGCCCAGGTTGCTGACACCAGCTCTGTGCCATCGGTCCAGAAGAACCGGCTCTCAAACACGGCCAGGCCCAGAGGCTCCGTATGGCTCCGCAAAACAGCGTGGAAGGAGTGGCGCCCGCTGCCATCCACCCGCAGTGTCTCGATGGACTGGGGACAAGGCAAGGCACAGTGCCCATGTGGCATCCCCAGACCCTGATGCTTCTCCTCCCAGCCCAGGAATGTATGCCAGACCTAGGCACCACTCCCTGCTCCCTCCCATGCTTTGGCCATGGACACAGGGGAACCAGGGCCACCCTCCCAACTCCCACCTTATCATCTCTCTGGGTGGAAGAGAGCGCCCTCATCCCTACCTCCTTGTACTCGCTGATCCAGTACAGCCTGCCAGCCACATGGTCCAGGCTCAGCCCCACAGGCTCCTCCATGGACACAACTGTGAGCTCCCGCCGGTTTGAGCCATCCATGCCGGCTGCAGCAATGACTGCCCGGCCCCTCTGTCCACGGTTGACCCAGTACAGGGACCTGGGGGCAGGCACTAAGCACCCACTTCACAGCATAATACCAGTGCTGCCATAGACCCGCAGCAGGCATGACACGGTCAGCACCAGTATCGTGATCCCAGGAGCCTGGGCCAACCCTGGGTCGTTCACTGCTCACCTTGCAGCTGGATGTACTGTCAGCTGCTCTGGTGCAATGTCCTTCCCCAGCACTGTCACATAACCCCGGCCATCGCCCAGCCCAGCACAGATGGCTGGAGGATGGCTGCTTGCCCAGTACAGCTGCCCTGTGAACCAGTCCACGGAAATGCTGTTTACCTCTCTGGCATCTGTAGAGACAGAGCAGTTTTAAGGCACACCTGCTCCAGGCAGTGAGGCAAACCCAGGTTGCCCCTTCCTCTATACAGGAAAAGCAGTACTGGGGTGGCAGGCCAGCTCTCAGCATCCATCTCAGCCCTGCTACAGCACCCAGCAGGCTTGGTCCTCCTCACCTGCATAGAGAGGCTTTGTGCCTTTCCCTGGGTGGTGAACACGGAGCTCTCCGTCCTCTGTCAGCCAGTAGTAGGTTTCTCGGAGCAGGTCATACACCAGGGCACGGGGTTCGGTCTCAGTGGAGAGCAGGGGACGGTAAGCTTGGGTCCGTACATCCAGAAGGGCCAGGTCCTGCCCCACGGCCACCAAGATCTGTGTTGCATTGTCTGCCAGGGTGAGAGGCAAGTCACTCATTGACCAGGGACATGGCCAGCTAGGGGCACTGCCTGGCCCCTCGGCCAGCCTGGGCTCCCCTCCTCTCCCTACCTGCCACTTCGCAGGCAGTGCCATGCCGCAGGGTGTAGCCCTGGAGACAGGCGCAGCTGAAAGTGCCCGGGGTGTTGCTGCACAGCTGGCTGCAGGGGCTGTACTCCAGGGAGCACTCGTCCACATCTGCACGGATAGGTGAGATCAGCAGCCTGCCATGGACCTGCCCCAGACAGTATTGCCGCTAGCTCCCCTGGGACTACAGGCAGGCTCTCTAGATACCAGAACATGGGCCTCAGCCCCAAAATGCACCAGCTGCTGCTCGGACATGATCTAGACACAATCTTTATGGGACCGTGTGTGATGCACAGGCAGGAGCAGGGCAGAGGCAGGTGTTCCCCCAGAAGCATGGGCTCCATGGAGACTGCTGTCAGTGGCCAAGGCCACATTTGACCGAAGCACATGCACCCTGACCTCCCCTTACCAGCACAGCTTTGCCCATCTGCCTGCAGCACCCAGCCAGCCCCGCAGGAGCACTGCACTCCCCAGTGTGTGTCGGCACACGTCTCTGCACAGCCCCCGTTGCGTACAAAGCAGCTCCGACCTGTGGGGACACAGAAAAGAGTGACAGGAGGCAGGACAGCTCCGTGAATCCCCTCCCCCTGGCCCCACCCAGATGGGCAGCAGCCAGCAGCTGCATGTAACTCACCACATGTGCTGGGCTCATCAGTGCCATCCAGGCAGTCATCCTTGTCATCACACATCAGGGACTCCAGGATACACTTGCCCTCATCGCACCGCACCATGCCAGGTGTACAGGGGGCTATGGCACACACAGCTCATGTCAGCAGGGCAGGCCAATACCCTGGGCACAGGGGAAACCATGGGTCCCAGACTCTTGGGAAGGCCCTGCAAAGCGTCAACAGCTTCCTGGGAAGCTTGTCACCATCCCAAGGGAAGTTGGAGCCCAGGAAAACAAAGTACTCCCTAATTCACACATGGCCCAGACAGGTCTCACCCTACTGAGGGGCATCCAGTGTTCTTGCTTACCGCAGACATCTTCATCCGAGGAATCACCACAGTCATCAATCCCATTGCACTTCCACTCAGCCATGATGCACACCCTGTTCCTGCACTGCCACTGCCCAGGCAGACAGGGCTGCTGGGGACACCCCTCCTCGTCCCAGCCATCCTCACAGTCTTGGTGCCGATCGCACAGCTCCCAGTGCGGGATACAGTGGTGGGTGCCAGGACACTGCACCTTCTTTGTCCCGCACACTGAGGAAACAGCGCAGCACTCACCAGCCTGCCCTGCATCCCGAACCACCCCCCCTCAGAGCCCCCAGCAGAGAGTACCTACCACAGTCCTGCTCATCAGAGCCATCCAGGCAGTCAGCGGCACCATCGCAACGCCAGCTGCTAGAAACACACCGGCCATCGTCACACTGCCAGACATGGGGGTCCCCACCACAGGCAACATCTGCAGGGACAACACACAGTCACTGGGACCTACTGCTGTGGCAGAACAACAAGGGTCCACTTCATCCTGGCACGGGACAGGTGCTGGCAGAGCCCAAGGAACATAGATTCCAGGGTGTGTTCTCATGCCACAGATATTCCCCAGGATCTCTGGGGCACGTAGGTCCTTGCAGGATGCCACACAGGCAGAGCTAGCAAAGACTGAGGTGCCTCCGGCTTGTCCTGCCCCGCCACTCCCCAGAGCACCAGGGCCCCTTGATGCCCATGCAGCACAGCCCCCAGGCCACCCCACGACAGTGGATGGGTGCCAGTGTTCCCCCACTCACCGCACTGCTCGTCCGTGCCGTCAGGGCACTCC
>NW_008238448.1:5799268-5799553 GCF_000691975.1 Corvus brachyrhynchos | reverse complement strand
CAGGGACACCTCTGGATCTCCTCTGGGGCTACAGGTGAGAGCTGCACCTCTCGTCCCCGCTCAGGGAAGGCAGGGACCCCCCAAGCCGCTAGGCAGCGGTACGGGGTCCCTCGGGGCGCAGGGGTCCCCATGCTGTCTGGCTGACAAGTATGCCACGGGGGGCAGGAGCACATCACCGGGGGATGAATAGAACGGGGACATCCTCGGTGACAGGGACCCCCCCATTGCCCATCGTGGGGGGATGAGGAAGCTGCCCTGATGCGGCGGGCGCCCACCGCAGCCCCT
>NW_008238448.1:5785815-5798674 GCF_000691975.1 Corvus brachyrhynchos | reverse complement strand
TTGAGCGCTGTGAAAGAGCCGCTGGAGCACAACAAGGAGAGGGAGAGCAGCGGCCGAGGGAGGAAAACAGCCCGGCGAGAGGAAAAGGCACCTGCCACTGCCTGGGAAAGGAGCAGGCAAAGCGGGGGAATCGCCCAAGCCGCGGAGATGGCCCCGGGGCACGGGAGTTTGCAGACCTCTCGCTACACACCCGGGGGAAACTGCCGGTGTGCTGCCCCTCCATCCCTTTTGGCTTGTCTCCCGGCCAGCTGCGTGTGGTGGCGTGAGTGTCTATCCACCCCCAAGACTAGTCTGTACTCCAAGCACATCCCTGGCCTGTGGGTGCTGTGCACTCATCCTCTCCAGCCTTCCCATCAAACTGCCCTGCATGAGAGCTGAGTCTAGAAAGTTGCTGCAGTGGGTGCACACTTACTAGCACCACTGTCTTTCTGTGAGACGTTCTGGCATGTACATGTTTTCCGGCTTGCTCAGAAAGGGAAAGCTCCAGGATGATCTCCTGCATGCCACAGAAAAGATGGTACCAGCCACAAGGCTGGCACAGGTAGGGCTCTGACACAGCCAAGTCAGCTGGAAGCTCAGAGCAGAGACACCCCCAGGCAGATGGAATGACCAGGGTGTTGCACAGCTCTGGGTCAGGAGATATTTGTTCCAAGGTGTGGTGTCCACACCCAGCTGTCCACTCTCTCTGGGCAGCATCCCAGTAGCTCTGGGCAGTTGACTTCCTCAGGCACTCCCCAGGAAACACAAGTGTGCAGATCCCTGGGATGATGAGCACCCTTGTGGCAGGAACTTCAGGCAAAGTGGTCCTAGTGGTCGGGGAAGAGTGTAGAAAGGACAGAGCAGTATCCAGGCAACCCCAAGACTATCCAGAAAGCTCCCATGCCCTCCTCACATTTGTAGGCCAATGCTGAGATTTGTGTTAGGTCCCTGGGGATGTGCCCTGTACCCCAGGTCTGCCACCCCACAGTGTACCCACACCACCAAAGCCATAACTCCTCACACTGGTTGGCTGGGAAGGGCAAGTGGCAGCAGAGGGACTGTGAAAAAGGGTCCAGAAGTTAGTGGGTGTGGTGGAAATGCCCAGTGCACCTGAGCCTTAGCTTGGGAATCTGGGGCAGCAGTGAGGGAGAGGAGACCTGGTGTGTCCAGCCCCTTAAAATGCAGGAGATTTTTTTTGAAGCATGATTTAAAGTCAAAATATTTTACACACATGTGTATAGATAAAAGAACATACAGGTACATGTATGTATAGACAATAGCCCAACGTACATAATTATATTTATACATACCTACAATGACTTCTGCTCTGTGAGGTACTGGTTGTTTTTTTCTGGACTTCTGAAGAGATTTTTTTGATATTTTCTGTTTTTTCTTAACAGTTCCATCAGTGGGGAAGTCTCCTTTTCTCACTGACATTTAGATTCTCCCTTCTCTGCCTCCAAAATCTAAGGGGGGCTTGATGATAGGAGAAGGCTGGCACCAAAATGAGAGGGAACAAATCTGTGCTCATGTGAACAGCAGCATGAAAAATGCTATTAAAAAGTTTAGCACCATGTCCCATTAACACCTTTAACTATTCTGAATACAGCAAAACCAGTTTTTTTTCAAATATCCAGAGGCAGTTTCACATTAAATAGTGTGATTGATTTTATATTGTTCATAGAAAATTACAGGTATCCTTTCTGCTATGTGATTGATCCCATTCTCTTTTTGTTATTGGCATATTCCTGTTCCTTTTCAGTAACTTCTAAGCAGCCTTTTCCTAAAGATAAGGGACATCATGCTGTTAAAAAAAAACAAAAACAAAAAAATCTGTGGGACACTCGGCCTCCCATCAGTTATCAAACTTCTGCAATCTTGTTTCCATAAAGAAAGGACAGCTCTACTTGCCTCTGTGCTGTGTGGCCTGACTATACTCAAAATTAAACTGCCTGCAATCTGTTGACTAAAATTTATGCCAGTGGGAAAACTGGATTTAATGAGATACCTATTTCTTCCTAGGAAATCATCTTATTCAATGCTTAAAATAAAATAAAATAAAATAAAAAGAGATAGCATTACAAACTACCTTTCAGAAACTGAAGCTTCTTCCAGGTAACAAAAACCCTTTTTCAATCCTGTGCTCTCAAGAACTACAACTCCTGTTTCAGGGTCTGGCCCACAGCCACACTGACAGCAACACTCCCATGAGACTTGCAGAGTGGTGCCCTGGTCTGGTGCCCAGACTCCCTGACATATCAGGTAATCTCAGTAACTCTGTCCTGGGACAGCCTGGCAAAGTGGGTGACAGATGCCATGCCAGAGGGATAGGAAATGGTGGGAGACATTGTCTTTCATTTGTCATTTTTCTACTTTGCTGTCTTAGCAGCATTGTCTCTCTTTTGCTTAAATGTCCCTCCAACCTACACCCTTATGGCCAGCTCAGTGCCCAGCAAAAGCAAACAGGGATGGTGGCAGCACCTGCCTCGGGGGGTATTTTAATGAGGAACAGAGTGGTCTCACAAGTGGCACCTCCAGCCTCCAAGAGCCTCGGCACAGGCAGGGGGAGCACCAACACTGAGACTTTTGGTTGGGATATCCTCCCATGTACCAAAGGCCAAACAGCTTTGAAAAATAAAAGCTTACAAACCTAAGGCACTACTGGGGAGAACTGGGAACTATTAGGACCTGCTGTGATACAGCCTGGCAAGATGCTTAAAGAAACAGCGTTGTTTACCACAGTATTATTTCCCTTAATTAAAAGGGGTTTGAAAGGAACAACGTTCAGGCCATTTGGAGGACTAATTTTATGAATACAGTAAGGAAACAATTTCTTGTTCTCAGCAGTTAAAAGAGCTACATGCTTTCAACACCCTAGGCAGGTTGGAAACTTGATGTGTTTGCCTTCATGCTTTTTATTTCAGAACACAACTGGGGAGGAAGATGTTTTTAAGAAGCAAGTGAATTATCAGGATAAGGAAATTGAGACCGTTTTGAGCTTTCATTGATTTGGGGAAATAAACCCACAAGGTACTGTCTACTGCCCTGAAAGGTTCCAAAAATGTTTGCTTCTTTTCAAAAAAACTCTAGGCTTGTGATTATGTCTCCCCCACATCCTCGTCACCCTACTGTTCCCCAGCCCGCTGAGAATTAACTGTGAGATCTGGGGAAGATGGAGAAGGAAATCACGACCTCCACTTAGAGATGCCGTAGTTCCCTCACCGTCTCCCGTCCGGGCTTCACCCATCAGGATCCGCCTGTGGTGCCTCTCCACGCCGCCACTGGGGAGCAGCAGAAGACTGCAGGAAGGTCCTGCTTTGTTCTGCTCTCCCAGGCACGGTGAGTTATCCATGAGGATATCCTGGAGGGAACAGAGAAGGAAATCAGGATGTCCACCTGCAGCTGCCATGCTCAGCCTAACAGCAGCCCTGTCGCACACCCCAACTTTCAGCCTCACAGCTTGTCACCACACCCTGCTCAAAGCTTCCCTGCACCCTTGCACCTTGTCTCGCCTTGGGAGGCGGGACAAGGTGATACAGTTGCTGTGAGAAGGCCAAGCCCAGGTTTAGCCCAGGACAGGATGGTGGGGACAAGCCTCCTCGCCTGGGTAGCTCTGACTTGGCTCGGGGGTTCTGATCCTTCCACACTGGGAGCAGGAAGGAAAAATCACTGCCAGCCTGCACCAACAAGGCAGAAGCATCTCCCCAGGACTGCAGGCATACAGGGCTCTCTGAGGTAGCTCTGCTAGGAGGACACGAGGGGCCTGCCACTTGGTGGCACACATTCATCTCTGTGTATACACACACACATATATAGACAGATGCATATACAGATTCACACACACCTATATGGATGCTGAAGGACTGTTTCCAGTCCTTTGATACCCTGCTTCACTGAGGTGTCTCCTGCCAGGCAGGTCCATGAGGTCAGTGTATCCTGGACATGATATTTAGAGCAGTGTGAAGTGCTGCTGTTCCCCATTGCTGCAGGGCATGGCCAAGAGAGTGGGAAGGTGAGCAGCCCATCCCTGAGCAGTTGCGCATCCCCTGCACAGATGGGGGAGATTGCCTGCGAAGATTGAGCCTGTGGCTGGAAAAAGGGCAGAATTCACTGCTGCTTATAGTGACTGGGATTGAATTCATCATTATGGATGCCTTGCCAGCTGTCATGAGCAGTGGCTGACCCTTCACTGTCTCCTCTGGCCTCATCTCTGTGTCCCACCATGCTTTCTGGCACAGTGCCTCCACTCTTGAAAGCAGCCACACTGTCACACCCACTTCTTGCTCACCCCTCCAGCCAGTCCTGCTTTCAGGCAAGATGCCACCTTGCACCGACTAACTTTTCTAAAAGTTTCTAACTTTTGTGACCAGGATCTGGAAGTTTCTTCCTTTTTCCAAGGAAACTTGGAAACTCTTTACCACAGAAATAAAAAAAAAAAAAAAACATCTGGCCACACCTTGCTCTTTTCCAAAGAAAGTAAAACTCTTCACAAAACGCCCCCCAGAAAACAAAAAACAAAAAAAACCCCCCAAACAAACAAAACAAAAACAACAACAACAAACAACAACAACAAACAACAAACCCCCAAACCCCCAAAACAAACAACCCAACAAAACAAAAAAACCCAACCCACCCCACACAGCATTTTCCCTTTCTGTTCTGTTTTCCGTCCTCTATTTAATAACTCCAAATTCTTCCTTGTCCATACTCCATCTCTGGTTCCACACACATCCCTTCAACACAAGAGTGAACAGCCCAGGTAAAGATGCTTTCTCACTGTATTCCCTGGCTGACCTCATTATCTAACAGAGTAAAAACTCAAATAATGAGAAAAGGTCCTCCTCTACCAGAAGCAGCCAATCCAACATTGCTTTGCCATCACAGATCCCAGTTACCTTCACATCACTGCTTTTAGCTGCTTAGTAAGGCACACCAAGAAAAATAATTGTCTTTGTCATCTCTCTCTAGATGCATATAACTTCACAGGAAAACATCTGATTCACCATTGCTTGGAAAACTAGCCTGGTTTTAACATGCCTCCAGAACAGTTCCTCCCCACCCACCTTTGACCAGATTTCTTTGGGGTTTTTATAGAAGGGAGTTTGGCTTTCTGATTTCCAACTGCCTGCAGATTTTTTCTCGTTCTTTACATACTGAAGGCTGCATCTGCACTTGGCTACTGACGCGAGGCTCAGCTGGAGCAGGTAGCAGGTATATCACGGCTTCTCATCCAACCCACTCATGCGTGTTCCCTCCGTGAACACCATGGTGCAGGTTGGGATCTAGGTGCACTTGGTCCTCACTCCCAGGAGCACAGTTGGTGTCCTGGACCAGGATGCCCCCCTTGTCTCATGATGTCACCCTGGAGCCACTGATTCCTGCTCTCAGTGCTGCATTAAAGCCTCACCTGCTTTGATTGCTCCAGGCCTGGGGTGACAGTGCAGCCCACTGTGATGCGAAGCACATGGTGAAGCCACTCGTGCAGGAAACAACAGCAGACCTCATCCTCTGCCAATGCTTTTCAGGGTCACTTCTTTAATGACTGAGCAGTACTGAGAGCTGCAGGGAGACAAAGGAGGCTATAAAACAGGCCAATCTGCCCTCCTCTCAGGCTATCACAGCTGATCTTACTTACTGCCGGTGAGCAGTAAAGCATTATAACCCTGGGACAGCCTGTGCTCCACATATTATCCCCTTTCTTATTCCCCGAGGAGCTTTGAACAAAATTAAGGGGGGGAAAAAAAAGCCACAATGAAGAAGAAATTATGCTTAAGGAAGAGAGAACTGGGAAAATGTGCAGTTCTCCCTGCAACCTCATCCAGGTTTCAGTGATCAGCATTTCTTGAGCCAGACATTGTGTCTCCTTCTAATAGCCCTTGATGGCTTTTTCTTCAAGGTATTCCTTTTTGAACTCTTACAAACCTCAATATCAAAACAATGGAGACTTCCTCCTCTCAGTTCTGTACTGTGGAAAGAAACCAGCTCCACTTGCTTCCTTCTAACAGGACACCTGAGAGCTTAACAGGGTGAAAGACAGTTCCTCCTTGCCCACTTGCATCTGCCCTCTCAAGGTTGAATATACCTACCCTGTCCATGGTGTAGAAACCACCCCAGACCTTTAAAAATCCTTGGTGCTCTTTGGCACTGGGGAGACCATTGTTGGGCAGAGTGTCTGAGACATGGGCACATCTTGGCTGCAGATGAACTGCAGAATTTCCATTTTGTTCCTTTCCTGGACATTCCAAAGGCCTGTCTCAGACAGGATAGGGGTTAATCCATGCATTGATATCCTGAGAGCTGCAGCTGGCAGCCAGGTGCCTGTGAGATAGGGCATCCCTGCTGCAGCTGGCATGTACTTGCACAGCTTTCTGTTGACATCCTGCTGGGACATGGTGTGGCCCACCCTCATTCTTCAGCCAGAAGTGGTGCTTCTCACCTTGCACCATCAGCTTGGGTCTGAGCCCAAGCCCAGTGTAAATCCCAGATGTAGGATTTCATGCATAGGAGTACTCCTTGCATCCCTATCTCTACCACACAGTGAATTGTCACATATTTCCAGGCTAATTCTTCTCCAAAAGCTCTTTGGGGCAACCAAGAACACATTGTGTTAAACAACCAAGTTACCTCTGGCAGACACAGAAAAGGATGACAGGAGCAGGTTCGTGCTGAACGTGAAAGCTCTCCCATTGCCTTGCAGGATGCTGCTCTTCCGCATCAGCACTTGCACGTACTGGAGCACATGGCACAGTGCACTCCAGGGGAGAGAATGGCCAGTGCTGCAGACCCAAACGGCTTTAAAATATACGCACATGTGCTTTTGTTCTTCACAGCCCATTCGTGTCTTCCTTTTTGATTGGCAGTGTTGGAAATGATATCAGCTGCACTGGGAAATGTGCCTTGCTGTCTGCTTCTCATACCACAGGAGCTTAGAAGACAAGGATGAGTGTGGGGTTCCAGGAATGTCATGCTGACATCAGGCTGGCCACAGATCACCTTCAGCTGATTAGCCTGGGAGGCCCAACAGTAGTGATCATGCTGGCTGGACTTGGTACAAATCTGGTCACTTCCCAAGCACAGTTTTGCTTGGGGACTTCTGTCACTTTCCCCTCTCCTGCTAGCCCTCGGGACTTTAGGATTAAGAGATGAAAAGCATCAAGATGGGGTCAGCCCCTGGCAGTCTGGCATCACCATGCAGCCCCTGCTTCCAAAGTCAATCACCAGCAGCTGTTCCTCTTACCCAGCAGATGCCAGGAAGGTGGGCAGTGGGAGCAAGAAGGGCAGCAGTTCAGGCAACTGCAGCTATTTGCTATTGTAGAGTCGACATTTTGTGACGGGCTTTGCTATGTGCTGCATTTAGTCTTTACTGCTGAGTGTCTGTTTGCCTTAAGCCTGGAACCGGCAGAGAAATTCCAATGCTCAAGCAAAGGGGAGGAGCACTCCATGAAAATTTGATGGGAGCAAGAGACATAAATAGTCAGGGTTTGTATTCCTCCCTGGAAAAACATTGCCTAAATCCTTTGAACAAGATTGCAAAAGTCTCATGCAGGATGGGCATTTTGGCTTTATTTCATGATTCATGGCAGCTTTTGCTCTCTGCCAGATCAAACTGCACTGCACACAGCTTCACACTGACTGGGCTTTTAGCCCCATGAAAAACACTGCTGCTGCAGTACTGCCCAAAAACAGGCACCCAGGGAGCTGGGGCTGCATCCAGAGCATCTTGCTTAATCTCATGAATACCAGTCCCTACAAAAATAGAAACAATTGCCTTCTCACAGAGGAGCTTGCTGTATCAAGTTCCTAGTGCTCACAGCAACCAAGTTAAATTAGTGTTATATTTGTGGCTAGTAGATTAAATTGTTTCTTTCCTGAAATGATAAGTAAATAAGGGACTTCTTTTGTGTTTTGGTGAGGTACGAGGTTTGGATTGTCTTCTTACCTTTATGACATACTATGCCCACTTAATTTTTTGCATTGATGACATGGAAATTGTGCTTGAAGCCAAAAATGTTTGTGTGTTTGCCATACATAGCAAGTGTGTTGGCAGAGAGGTTGGTTCAGCTAATCAAGCAGCCCACGTTATTTAAAACAATCCTATAGTCTCCAGAGCTTAACATCTGGGACAACTCTGCTGCTGCCATGTCAAACTCACTAGGATGAGACTGGAAAACAACTGGAGGAGAGAGCCCTGTAGCCATGACTCTGACACTGCCTCAGTTTTCTCATAAGAAGTATTCAAATGGGCTTTCTGCTTTGGAGGCTAATTCCCCATCCCAGGGCAGGGTTTTAATTTCCAAGATGCAGTCTTTCTTTCATTTAACTGCCAGAATTTTAATTTAATCAACTTTAAATGAATAAATGCAAAAGATGTTGCCTACACTACTCTTCATTGTAACTTAACCTTGTCTCGGGCGGCTGTTGGTAAGATGCCCTACAAGCTCTCCCTGGAAAACCTGAGGGAAGATTTTTAAATCTCCTGTAATCTGGCCTGTCTGTTCCAGCGGGATGCCCAGAAGCTACCAAGGTCCTGATTTTTAAGGTGTGCCAGGCTTTTCTCAGAGACTGGCAGTCTCCCAGGAGGTGCCCAATGCATGGGGAAATGCTGACATCCGCCCTCCAGGGCACAGCCACCTTTCTGGCAGTGGTCTGTCTCTGAATTTTTCCTTCAGAGCAATGTAGGAGTGTCAGCATCGAACATTTGGTTGTTCCTTGGAGGGACTGTGCCAGTAAATCCTGGGACATAAAGAATTGCACTCACTTTCTCCTTTCAGGGTGGCACCCTCTTTCATTCTGCCCAGTGCTCTGGTTTAACCCCTTTTCCTACAAGCCTACTGGTCAGCCACTCTGTGAATCCCCTTCTCAAAACCTTTTAAACCCACAGGTCAACAGCCAGCCATAAGCCAGCATTAGACCCAAGCACAGGGTCTCCAAAATATCCTGGTTCCAGGAAGATCAAGCCCAGTAGAAGCAGCAGAGCTCCTGGCAGGACCTCACCTCATCTCTGCAGTGCTATCAAACAAAGACATGGAGCATCAAGGCAATGGGTTGCTGGCTCTGCTTTCCAGGGAACCACTAGCTTTTCTCTTGCCCTGGGCACCCTTGGGATGTGCTCTTGCCATTGCAAAGGAAGAGCTTTGCAGGGAACAGTAGGCTTGTGACCTTCAGCACGCCTCTCCTGCAGTGAGTGGATGCTGCCAGTCCCTTTGGAAAGCCCTGTGGCTGGCTGTAGCAATGTATCTACAGCAAACTAGAGCTCTGGGCAGCCACAGATTGCAGCATCTAGCACAAATACATGGCCCAGCTACGTTTTTTTTTCCGGGAAACAAAGATGTGTGAGCCTTGGGACTATGACTATTGGATGGGCTCTAGCTTCACAGGGGTGTAGCTGTGCTGATCCAGCCAAATACGTTCCCTGTAGCCTTGTGGCTTTTTGGGAAGTACCAAGGGGCTGATGACACCACCACGAGCAAACAGCACTGCCTAAGCTTGTTAGGAGGGAGATAGCTCATGGGATGTTGTCATACAGGAGATGCTGGGTGTGATTGTCATTGCATCCCTCATGATTGGGGTGAGAATCTGTCCTGAGCAGTCTGTGTCTTATGGAGATATCAGGGTAAAGAAGGGCAGCCCAAAATTTCAGCATGTGTGAGCTGTCCACATATCTAATGCATGCCTCACCACAGTCTACAGCTTCCTCGCGTGGGGAAGAAGCTCACACTGATCTCCTCTCTGTGGTGACCTGTGGACAGAACCTGAGGGAACAGCATGAAGTTGTGTCAGGGGAGGTTTAGGTTGGATATCAGGAAAAGGTTCTTCACTCAGGTGGCTGGGCACAGGGACAGGCTCCCCAGGGAAGTGGTCACAGCACCAAGCCTGACAGAGTTCATGAAGCGTTTGGACAATGCTCTCAGGCACATGGTGTGATTCTTGGGGCTGTCCTGTGCGGGGCAAGGAGATGGACTGGAGAATCCTTGTCACTGCCTTCCAACTCAGTATATTCTATGACTATGATTCTATGCCAGGATATAGATTGCCTTATTCATGAAGAAAAAGCACATATTTAACCCACCATCAGGGCCCCCATCTCCAATTAAGGCAGTCCCAGGCCCTTTGGGGAGATGATAAAAGCAATAAAAAAGGCAGAAAGTAATTGGGAAAAGCTCAAGGGCTGTGAAACCTCCCCCCCTATTAGCTGCACTTGCATACAACCTGCCAGGCTCTTTGGTCGTTCAGAGATAACCCTGGGGTTACACACTCAGGAGCTCAGTCTGTCTGAGCCTGCCAGCATCTCCCAGCCTCAGTGAGAGGCCCAAATCCAGGCAGCTTCCAGGGCAGAGCACAGCACAGCACAGCTCAGCAGGACTTCCAGAGGCCATGGTAAATAATTGTGGCTTATCAAAACAGCCCCAGCATGGCAGCAAAAAGTAAAACAGCAGGAGTGAGACTTTGGTCTTGCAGGACTACCGTGAAACCAGCTGCCAGATGTTTCCTCGAGTGCACCTGCCCATCTCTGGATGAAGGGATGAAGTAAGATGCTCAGTCTCAGTGCAGACACCCAGGGTTTGCTGTTATGTAGCTGCTGCTGAGCCATACCAGCCCGGCAGGGCACAAATATTTCATCCTGAGGATACCTGAGAGACAATTAAGCACCTGCCAAGGCCTGGCTGCATCCCAGCAGGATGCCAGGGAGAAGTTTCTTCACAGATGGGGGTCTGGTGCCTGGTGGCTCCTCTCTCCAGCTGCAGCTGAAGGTCAGGCAGGGGTCTGTGCTCGCTTTGTGCTCCAGGGCTGCGCAGGCACAGGTACAGAGCTCACCACACTATTCAGCAGCCCTGCTCAGCATAAACCTGGTACTTGTTTCCATCTGAGGCCTAGATATAAACTTGGAAGCTGTAGACGTTTTTTCTTCCCAATCACTCTGCCTGACTTCAAAATATTGGCAAATAACTTCTGTCATCAGAGCATTACAGATTGGATTAAAACATTGTAATATATGATATTTCTGCGGGTGTTGCAATTAGTGACATTTATTGAATGTTTAATGTACTGCCTAACAATTCAATACTTCAAAATCAAGTGAAAATTATCATTGAACATTATAGAATACAAGAGAATAGTAAATTCTGGAAAGAAATACCAGTCACATGGGGCCAGATCTGCTAAAGAGCACAGTCACACACTCACCATCTCCATGTGATCAGCAGCAAGCACAGACTTTCTGCTCCCCATGCAATGAGGGAAGGGGATGCTCCAAACTAGGCAGGGAAAGGCCCCACTGGGTCCTGTACCACCCACCACAGGGGAGTTTCAAGACCTTTCTGCAGATCCCCTGTTTCACCGTCTCAATCCTGCCATTGGGCAAAGCAGAGGGACTTCTCCCATTGGCTCAGCACTGGGCAGAGTTAAGGTGATTTAGTCTGAAATTCCTTTATGCCCCATTTCTGGCTTTTGGCCACACTCAGTTTCCTGCACTTCTGTGGATGTAGCAAAACTTTCTACTGCTTCATTCAGCCCTTGTTTCACTTTGCTCTTGCCCCACTACATGGGGAAGAGAGAATGGAAGCAAAGTGAGCCAGGAGCAGAAAGAAGGTGAATGCTGGGATACTGTTTGCAGTTGGTTTCCCAAAAATTTGAGTTTGTGGATAGGATTGCTGGCAGAGAACTTTTGGCATGTTATATTGCATCTCCACTGGATATGAAACAGGCACTTTACTCAATGGACTGTGCCAGTCTTTCAGCCTCTGCTGAGCTGAGGCTCCCACGTTCCTCTTGCGTCTGCAAGAAGGGAACTACGGGTTTCTGCTGCCATCCTCCAGGCCTGCCTAGAGGGAGAGTCTGAGTTAGACTAAACTCTGCGGTGACAGAGACCCTGAGGAAAGGGCTGCACAGAGGCACTTGCTTAAGGTATAGCTTCTTGTGCCTGAGGTGGATCAGCAACGACCTCCCAGGAAGTCCAGACAGCAAGGGAAAAGGAAATCTTGCAGTCCCCAGAGGGATGAGAGGGAAAGCCACAGTGCTGCTTGCTGGAGGCATCTTCTGGGAGGCGTTTGCTCACCATGTTTGTTTGAAGCCTGGAGCTAAGACTGAACTAATCAGACATTAGCGCTGTGCACCCCAAAGAGCACCCACAACCAGCACAGGGCACTTGGCAACAATGCCCATGGAGCACATGTCTTTGTTGGCTACAACTGCTCAACGTGAGCGCCCACTTGCTTTTTCCTCCAAGCTGACTCCAGGGGGAGACTGAAAGGCATTAGACAACTAAAACAAATTAGAGAGAGCTTGAAAATCCTTTTTCACAAGACGAAAGGAAGAGCAAGATAGGAGGACGTTTACTTATAGGTTAAATAATAATCTCCAATACTCACATGGCACACAGTAGCTGGCTGCCACGTTGTTTGGTGCTGGGCTTATCTAGCATGCTTCTCCCAGATGCCAGCCCATGCCTGTCTCTTGCAGTCTCTAGCTTGCCCCAGAAAGGAGTTTGCCTTATCTTGTGCTGGGACCCATGGATCAAGATATCTCAGACAACCCAGTAAAAGAGCTCAGGAAAGCTCAGGGGCTTCTTTTGGATGATCTTCGGTCACTGTCAGACCTGGTCACTGAAAGACAAACTGGGTCACAGCCTCTGGTAAAAGCAAAACCCATCCAGCATGGGAAAGACAAACCATGAAGGAGCCTCCAGGCACTGCTCCACTCTTTGGAGCTGAAACCTGACTTTGATCTGCCCCTGAATCTACACCTTGCTCTGGTGGCAATGTCTGGACTGGCTTTGGGTCAGACGCTTCAGCCCAAACTCCAGATTGCCTGTGGACAGGATGATTATAAACACCACCTGTGAGAGACGGAAACTTAGGAAAACTATCTTTTCCTCTTTCCC
>NW_008238448.1:5773983-5785758 GCF_000691975.1 Corvus brachyrhynchos | reverse complement strand
TTCCCTACAACGTTCCCCAAACTAGGCCAACAGAATAGCAACTCATTATGAGAATGCTATGGCTGGCTGTATCTCCAAAACCTCACCCAAGGAGGCAAAGACTGAGGCTGGAGAACTTGGAAGGGCAGCAGGGAGAGCTGTTCCTCATCATAGTCCTGGGACATCCCAGAGGGAGGCCAGGGAGGGCTGTGCACCTTCTGGGGCCCTACCATGGTGGCCAAGCTTGGGGACCTCTTAGATGACATGGACAGCAAGGTTTTTGCATTTGACACATGGGGCACATGCCACACAATTCGAAGGGCTGTCTGTTGTGCATGGCTTGGCAGTCAGGGCCACTCTTCATCACTCAAAGTTCCATGGAGGCTTGTTCAAGCTCTGGGAACTACTGGGGAAAATGACCCCCCTCCTCCTGCAGCTCTGTGTAGGACAGGCCAAGGGCAGTCTCCACAGTGCCTTTGAGACACAGCACATGTCACTCACCCCATGTGAGTCATCTCGGGAGTGAAATGTGACACTGTGTGGGGCAGGTGTCATCTCCTTGCATACCAAGCCCCAATGCCCCAGCCCATGTATCCATATGAGGCACTCCCCAGCTGCCCTTACCCTATTTCAGGACCACTTGCATTCCTGGCTCTTATCAGGCTTTTTCTAGACATGTGAGCCCTCGAGCTCAAATGCCACTAGCCCACATCTGGGCCCTTCCCTGTCCAGGCACTGAGCCAGCTGCACAGAAGTTGGGGTGCCAGTGTTGACAAAAGGACAGCTTTTGGATGATAATTTGGCTTAGAGGATCACAGAAATCAGACTCTTACTTAGGCTGTTACTTCTCATGGCCCTGTGCACTATCAAGCAGAGACTCATTTCACCTGCCACAGGGCAGGCATCTTCAAGTTTTATGCCAGTGATGCTCACCACTGCCCTTGCTACTGGTCCCAGCTTTCCCAGTACAGGGGGCTTGGAGTTACCAGTGCTTCCTGGGTTCTCCAGATGAAGCATGTAGGTGGGGGAGCATGAGGATGCCTGTCACTATTTGTCTCCACAGGTGATTTCAAGCTATTTGAAAATCCCAAGGGTTCACTGAAAGACTGCCAGTTCAGCGTATGGCCAAACTTACCATAGAATGGTGCTGCTAATTTATGGGCTCAGTGGCAGCCTTGGTACTTTTAACACCAAATGATCTTGTTTGTGATTGTCTGACCACCAAAATCAGAGAATATGGCTTTCACCTGCTGAGTGTAACATCTAGATGATGTTAAAAGACATGTAGATGTGGTGCTTAGGGACATGGTGTAGTGGTGAACTTGGTAGTGCTGGCTTAAGGGTTGGACTTGATGATCTTAAAGATCTTTTCCAACCTCAGCAATTCTGTGTTTCTACACAGAAGCCCTCAGGTAGGGAGGAAGAGCTGGGCTGTCTTGCTCTTTGCTCTGCATCTATCCCTCTCTCCCCATAGAATTTTGCCTTCTGTGAAGACTTCTAGGGAGAAATTCCAATATACCTGTGACACTGAGTAAGATTTTCTGTGAAACCTTAAGCTCAAGTGTTGTCCATCTTTCCCCTCACCTTGTCTGGGAGAGAGCTATGGCAGAGGAAGAGAAATGCTGGCAAGCCTGTTGTGATTTCACTTCTGATTACTTTCCCAGGCAGGTTGATTCGCAGATGAAAGATTTCCTGGAAAGGTGGGAGTGTCTTTGCAGGCAACAGTGGCATTTTTGATTCTGTGAATATACCTGGTCCCTTTTTGAACTTATATCAGTTTTTAGCATCCACAAGGTCCTGTGACAGGGAGTGGCATATTTTACATACACCTCCTTTACAAGTGGAAAAAATAAGAGTGGTCTCTTGCTAGCAGCTGATGGGTTGACAGGATCCCTGATATGATCTTCATTCACATAGAAAGTCTTAGACCAGAGCGAGTAGTGAAACAAACCAGCCAAACTTACTTAAGACAGCAGTGCAGATGGCAGCTGAGCATATTGTGGGGAAAAGTGGTACCCAGCAGGATGCCATCTGGTCTGCAGTGGGAGCAAAGGCAGGCAGGAATCTTTAGAGGTGCAAGAGCCACATCGTGCACTGTGGGCAAAGGTCTGTGAGCCACTTCACTTGTGCACAACCTGCAGAGAGGCTTAATTGCTTTATGCAGAATAAGAAGATATCTCTGTATTAGCAAGGGATGCATGTGTTTACCTTAGACTAGGATATCTTGCTGGATTCCATGCCACACTGATAACTGATTTCTCCATGTCTTGTCTGCCTCTCATCATTCTGTGTTTGCTCACTGTAGCACATACTCTTAATTTTAAGCACTGTGGGTTTTCGCCTGCTCCTGTGAGAGCGTTGGTCCACTGAGATGGGTCTGTGAACTCCCACAGACCACATCAGGGGACTCCGTAGCCATCAATGCTTTCAGCGGGCAACAGTTTCAAATGGGGAAATATAATCATACAATCATGGATGGATACATGTGGAATGGTGCTCTGGAGGTGTCTGTCCCATCCTCACTCCTTGTGTGAGGGACACTCTCACAGTCAGCTCAGGATGTTTGGGCCAAGGCAAGACTTCATTGGTCCCCACGGATGAGGTGCCACCACCTCTCTGGGCCATGTACTGCCATCCCATTGTTCTGGAGCAGTGGTTTCCACCTGTCTCATCAGAGGTCCCTGTGTTGCAGAAGTGCCTGTTGGCTCTTGTCCCTTCACTGGGCATCTCTGAGAAGGTTTGGCTCTGCATTCACTGTCTACCTCTCACACAGTGGAAGAGGCACCTGGGGCTCTATTGGCGATTTCTCCACTGTGTTGAAGAAGCCATCTCCCTTGGTCTCTCCTTATATGCCACATGCTCCAGTCTGGTGGCAGCCACTGGGCTGAAGCCTGTCACCATTTGTCTCACACTGGGGACACAGACTGGGCACAGTGCTTCACAAACAGCCTTGGCAGTGCCTGGCAGCAGCGAACACAGCCCTGACAATGATTTAAGATACTCAAACTTCAGAATGACACTGAGAAAGCAATTAAACCTGGAGTGCTGTGCATTACAACCACAACGTCTGACCATAAGACAATAACACACTCATAAGGGAGAGTGAGCTGCAAAACAAAGGAAGTCCGCTCAATAAATAGGATGTGTGCTCATGCAGATAAGAAATGCTGGGGGCCAGCAGCACTGTGGTAGGCAGTGGTCAAATCCGTGACAGACTATGCACTGCAGCATCCATACCAGATGGGGACATTTCCTGCCTTGCAATGTTGGTGTCAAGCATCCTCCCCTCCCCAAGGCAGCTGCTTCCAACCCTTTATCAAGAGATTTATTGTAATTATATTATTCAATTTTAGCAATTACAGATTGCTTTGCACTTAAGTCTTAATTTGAAATTTATGCTTTATTATTTTTGATTATGAATTGTATGTTGTAATTAAGTACAAGCATTTTTATTGCCATATAATAGACAGATATGTATTTTCATATTTGCATGTGTCAAATGAAACATATTCCCACCCCTCCATTACCCAGACTACAAGGCAGTAATAAACCAGGAGTACTGATGAACTTGGCCCCCAGTCAATATGAGAGCTGAGGTTGTGAGCAGCCAATCATTCACACACTGAGCCAGTTCCACAATCAAAGCCCTTGGGTTAACCAGGGGCCACTGTCTGCTATTTATAGCTGCTCTAACTCACGTTTAAGCAGAGGCTTTAAAAATCTTGGAGGCAGGTTGGGTGCCAGGGTAGCTCCGTCCCGCACGTGGTTCCCTGGACAGGAATGGTGCAAAGCCCCAGTCGTGCTGTTGCACAGGCTGGATCAGCCTTGGCTGCCAGGGAAGCCACAAGCAGCTTGAGTTAAGCTGTTAAACAAACAGTACTTGGTTATTTAATTTGATTGAGCTAACTCTGCCTACCTCATGGAGGACCTAAGCAAATTCCTTACTTGAGCAAACTCTACCACAGGCACAACTCTAGAAGCTGTGGGACCAAGGGCTTTAAAGGTTGTCTCAAAGCTGTCAAACCGCTCATAACCAGCTCACATCAGCCACAACCTGAGCTGCATTATGCATTGTAAACACTCCCAAGGAGGATCCACCCAGCAGAGGGAGGGGAACCAACCAGACCTTGAGGAAGGCAAAGTCAGAAGACTGGACTTGAGCAATTTCACAACTAAGCAATCACAGAGATCTGAGAAAGTTGGCAGGGTTTGAGGTGGGTCATCGCTCTGTGGGGCAGCCAGCTTAGATATACAGCCCATCTCCAGGATGTGACAGCAACTTCCTGTCTCTGGAACATGCTCTTGAGGAGATCCAAAGTGCTCTGAGAGTCTCAGATGATAAGGTTACAGCAACCAGCCTCAGAAAACAGTGTTTGGTCTTTTCCAGGTTGTTGCTTCCCTGGGAGCCTGAAGACTTTGTATTCTGAAGTAACCCTTAGATGAATGGAAATAATTAGTGCAGAGTATTTGGTACTACTGTCTGCAGTTTTTCACCACTGCACTATGAGTTTTGATGGAGTGGTACTGCGCAAAATTGGACTAATGCAGTGGGGGTCAAAGTATTTTTGAAAAATTAGGAAAGATGGCCTATTGTGGCATTTGGCTTTCAGGAAAAGCACCTGAGTTACCACTGCAGTCCTGAAGGTGAAAAAAGACCAAACCCCAAGGTGTTCACCTGCTACATACTATTTCACCTCTTCTAGATTTGTCTCTCCTTTTTAAGGAATAGATAAATCAGCAAATTGAATTCCCAGCCTACTTGTGGTGACTTTCAAAACCATAATATTTATTTCAACTTTGTGATTTTCCTGCAGCCCCTGACTATTGCTGTTTTTTACAGTTTTGCTAGTGCCACTCGATTCAAATCACTATAAGCTGGTCTCTTATTTACAAAGCCAAAGACCTTCTCTTTCACCACCTGCTGTGTCTGCACCATCTTGACTTGCCTTACAGCACTTTAACTTCTGCTCAGGAATCAGCAGCATTTAGGGAAGCTTGAGAGACACCAAGCAGTTTGTCTTAGTTTTGGGAGGACATTGCATTTTCTTTACTCTGGTTTTCAGCCACAGCAGGGTCCCAGTAGCTGCTGATGAAGGGAAGCTGATTAGATCAGTAATATGAGATGAGCAAAGACTAGAGGAGGAGGAGAGCTAAAAGAGACAGACAAAAATGCTCGCAGGCTCTGTGGGCTCGGGACATGAGCTATTCCCAGCTGTCAGCACTGGAACACTGCTTACCGTATCATTTGATGGCCTGACTCCCTCCTCCCCAGCCAGAGACAGAGGCAACCTTCCTATGAATAGCTAGCCCGCTTTCCAGATCCCGTTAAGAGTTATTCTTGCCCTGGGTGTGCCTCTTGTCTGCAGGCACATTTCCTAAATGTGCTTCATCCAATCCAAGTTTAGAAGTCCTTGATGCGGTGCAAAGACGCTGTGCATAATCCTGTGAGGTGGAGATGAGATTAGCTGGATCTTGTAAGATCAGGCAGGGAGAGAGATGTCTCTGCAGGATCCTAAGCGCTCAGAAGATGAGGCAATGACAAGGTACCTGCAGACACTGGAAGCATTTGTATGTTCCAAAGCTGGGCTCTCAAGTGACCTACTTAGTAGCATTTATTGTGCAACTTCAGAAGTACATGATCCCCAGAGAGGGGTAAGTTTTGCTAGTAGTTAGTTTCTGCAAGAAGGAAACTTCAAGATTCTGGTTAATTGGGTAAAAATCCTTGAATATAACTTCTGCCCACCTGGGATTAAATTAAAACTTCCAAATAAAAAGGCCAGGGTACACTTGAAAAACATTTTCAAAAAATGCAAAGGCTGATGACTGGAGTGGCTTCAGCTGACCTCCTTCCTCAGCACCCTGAGCTTTTGCCTTTACCACTGACATTGCCTTTGGCACTTGCTCAGGATACTGTTTAAAAGTCAGGCATCTTGCTCCTGCTGATTTTCAGATTCTCTCTATAGCGAATGCACAAACATAAGCAGGTCCAGAAAGCAACAGATCTCATCTTTCACTGACACTAATCTGTAGATGAGACAAAATGCTTCATGGAGGGATGGACCATTCTCTGCTGCAGCAGAGAGCCTGGATACTCAGAGAGGCTCAGCTAAAGGGTATGAGCCCCTGAAAGGAGCTTAAGATCATATTTATCTTCAAGAACTACATGCACTCCTCCGTCTGGCTTTTTCTGTCCCAGCCTTCATCAGCCTACAAGTGGCTTTCAGGCAAAGCAGAGTCTCTTGTGCAAAGATAAGCCCTCAGAGTCCCCAGCCTGGATACACACAAGTTCCCAAGACATCTGCCCCACCAGATAAAGTTTGCAGACTTTGTAGGGCACCAAAGTTAAAATATACATTGCTTCACTATGATTTATGCATCTAGGGCAGGTTCGAGTTCAGCCAGTTGGATACCTGTATGGTATAAAACAGGCAAGCTGTCAATGCAGCTGGGCTGATTCAGCCTGCTTGAGAGGAGCTGAGCATCCCTCTGGATTTGCGATCACACTAGTGCATCCACTGAAACAGCCCAAATTCCTTTTCTTACTCTTGCCACTCCAGCCCAGCCCTTGCTGTCTCTCTCCTGCAGGAGCACATGGGGAATTTGGAGGATCTGAGGTTTTAATCCAAACTGTGTCTTTATGCTCCTTTCTTCCTTCCTGTTTACAGATTTTTTTTTTTTTTACACATAGTATCTGCACAACCAGGTACTCCTCGGTTCAAACAAACATCAGAAGGGATAGAAAACCACCATGTTTTTCTGCAACTGCTGAAGCACAATGTACTAGTTTGAAAATAAACCAGTGGGAGGCACCAAGTCAGAATAACAATTTAATAGAATTTAAAGAAAAGGGAAAAAAGTAAAAGAAAACACTGTCAAACTGACAGAGTCAAGGTACAACCTGACACCCTGTTAGACAGGGTGGTGGTAGCAGTCTGGTAGAATGGTGGCTGCAGTCCTCTGAAGCAGTGATCCTGTAGTAAAACAGTCTGCTCTTCCTCAGAAAGTCCAATGGTGGCTGTGTAGCTCCTGTCCTCTGGAAATCCAGTGGGAAGGGGGATGACTCTGGTGGTCAGAGT
Organism: Corvus brachyrhynchos; assembly: GCF_000691975.1. Lineage (NCBI taxonomy): Eukaryota > Metazoa > Chordata > Aves > Passeriformes > Corvidae > Corvus > Corvus brachyrhynchos. Next base: position 5,778,703 of record NW_008238448.1, on the reverse strand, counting down.
CCCAGATTATATCCACGATGGGATGCTTGGTTCCTCCCTCTGGGTGGAGCATCTCACAATGGGGTGATGAGTCATGAGGCCAAGTGTTGATTAGGCTCATTAACAGAAGATAGTCCGGAGGGAGTTATCTCTGAGTCAGGCGGCAGGACAATGATGGGCCATTAACAGAAAGATAGTCTGGGGGGAGGAGGCAAGGAAACACTGCCCCACCTGATTTCAACAGCTCCTGAGGATGGTAATAGAATACACTGCAACCCAGGACACACAACAAAGAACAGTTTCTGGGAGGTCAAGCCAGACATTCCCACAGGGCATGTTCAGTAGAGGAAGGGATGCTCTCAAGAAAAAAGAAGTAAGGATGGGTACACAGTTGTTGTACTGCTTTATGCAATCTTGGGACAGACAACCAACCTCCTTTCTACTGCTATGATTTTTCCATAACCTCACTGATGGGAATGAATTCTGTAGACTGCAGGAAGGCAGTCCTGCTCAAGGACCTTGAGCAGCTCTCTGAAAAGAACATTATATATGTTGAAAAAGCAGGACGTACCATTCTCTTCCTGCAGGGACTCACCCACTCTTGGGTCCCGGTCTCTGGAGAAGAGATTTTTCCAGCTTGGTACCCAGCCTCACTTTAGCACTGCTAAAACATTTTCAACAAGCACGTTGTACTCCAGGCCAAGGACATCTCTCTTTGTTGGTCCTGTCTGTCTGTTATTTGGTTTCTCTACTGTCATTTGTCTCCTTGTGCTGACCTTTGAGCTCTTCCTTTGCTGAAAGCCCATTCCCCTTTTTCTCTCTAAGTAGCAGCTTTCCTTAAAGCATTTGTTGTAGCTAATTTACCTTCATTCATTCCCCCATAATTTCCCTCTTTTTTTTGCAAGGATTTTCAAGGTCTCTCTTGTTGGGCATTTTTGATATTAAGAAGCATGGTTTTGTAATACCCAGTCTTTCTCTACAGCACACAGTACCAGGCCAGGCTTTGTATCTGGCCCAACACCATCTTCGCTGTGCATGTTGGGCTGGAAGGGAAGGTGCCATGGTCTTCAGTGGGCAGAGTACACATTCCACAGGGTGTTTGACCATGGGTGCACACGAGATCCAAAGGGAGCCATGCCAAGATAAATACCCCACCTCAGGCCTGCAGCCAGTATATTGAAGCAGCTTCTCATTTCTGGACAGGAGAAGCAGAGGGGCCTCTGCCCTGGAGCACAGCTCCCCAAGGCACAGTCAAGAGCCTTAGCCAAGAGTGGGATTTCCTTTGATACTGGGGCACGTCGAATGATCTTTGCTTAATTGCCTGGGACAGACACAGGAGTTTGAGACCTATGGAAAAAAAAGGGGAATCCCATCACCCAACAGGTCTTCTCAAGTCTTTCCTTTGGTGAAGCTGTTTGCTGTGACACTAGAGAAGCTGGACTGGGGCCTGGGAGCACAAGGAGCTCCCAAGCAACACATCAGGCTTCAGCACACAGTTACAGATGATGGTGAGAGGTACCAAGCTGACTGCAGTTACCAAGTTGATGGTGAGGGAGTCCATGTTTCCTACAGCTTTCTGTCACACTGGCCATAGCTGGCCACCAGCTGGCCTCTGCAGCCAAGCCCTGCTCTGCTTTTGCTCAGCAAGGATGCTCACTGGGTCTCTCCCCATCAGCTGCTGAGTCTCATGAAACCTAAAAGGGGTGGGAAGTGGCTGCTGATTTGGCAGAGGGCATGAGGTATGGGATGGGGTGCCCCATGGCAGCAGGCCCTGCACAGCTCCCTGTTACATCAGCCACTCCACTGGTTTACAGCCCTCGCCCTTGAGCCTTGGCCCTGCAGCCTGATGTGGTGTGGACACATTGCACAACACTGTTGGCCCCTCTCCCCTTTCCTGCTGGGACTGCCCACTAGCCAGCTGCTGGGAAGCTGAGCTGTCGCAGCAGCCTGCAGGTTCCCAACAAGAAGGAGAAGATGCTCCATCCACCCATGTCTCCAGTAGGGCACTGAGGAGGTGGCAGGACCAGGAAGGGTCCCTGAGGACCGACTCAAGCCTGCTGGTAGAGATGGCTCTTGAGGGAGCATGGCAGGGGAAGGAGGGCCCCTCAGGAGGGGCAGAGAAGCTCATCCTCCCTGCAGCAAACCAGCAGGGCTGCATCCAAGAGGTGCAGGAGCCACCATGTCCTGTACCAGGATGTGCTGGGGTAAATACTCATTGAATGAGGAAGGAAACCCAGGTGAGACATGATGAGAGAGAGGGACCCTCCTTCCAGAGCTGTCTTTTGTGGATGGGACTAGTTCTGCAACACTCCCCCAGAGAGAAGCAGTGTGCAGCCTCTTCCTCATGCCAGGGAACAAGCTCTTCTCATCTCTCAGCAAGGCAGGAGGGGTGGAAAGCTGTGGGGAAATCACAAAGACCACTGCACAAGGGCCTAGCATGGAGCTAAATATAGCCGCTATCTCAGCTTCCCAGAGATAACAGACTGTGTCCACAGTCTGCCGCAATGCCCTGCCCAGGCTTCCACCTACCTTTGCTTCAGGGGCAAACACCGAGCCACAGTTGTGAAACACCGTGCCCCACTCATGGCAAACAGGGGCAGACATGCACCCTGAGCCACCTCGTGTGCATTCCGTGCCTGGTGCTGGGGCTGGCTGGGCACAGCCTGCACAGCACAGAGGAACCAGCATCTCCCTCAGCACCTCCGTGGTGCCGAGCTGCCAGCAAGGAGCAGGAGAAACTTGTGGCGGACCAGAGTGACAAGTTTGAGTCAGATCAGGGCTTCCACCAGTTTTGGGACTCATCCCATTAAGTCCACCGCTTCCACCTGAACTTCTCTGGACCAGTGACACTGAGCCAGGAGGCAGTGGCTCTGCCTGGAGAAGGGGGGGCAGCACTGGAGGGGATCCGGGCCATGACCACCTTATCCCATGTCTGCCTGTTGCTCCTGGGGAAATCTGAACATGGGTCTCCTCATTTCTGCTGTAAACCCTGTCATTAAGTAACACATGCTAAAATCCCACCATACCCTCAGCACATGAAATATTACTGTAAGTCTGCAACACTCCTGCAATGGGTACATCTTTCAGCTTTCTCTCCCCAACTTTAAATATTACCATTGCTTTTACCAAAAAAGAGTTTATAAAACAAAAAAAGTGCAGCTTTTTTCCCCCCAACAGAATCCTTTTGCCTTGCAGAGTAATAAGTTTATTAAATGTCAGCTTCCAGCAGGAAGTCTCCAGCTTTAACAATAGCTGTCTGTGTTTCCACAAGTTAATGGAAAACAAATGTTGACACTTCAATCCTGCTTTTCTGCTCTGTAAGGAAGGTGAGAGAGAGCAGCATTGCTCGCAGCTGTGCAGTTAGAAGCTAGATGTGGCACAAAAAGTATTCCCACTACTACCATGGGGAGAAGGTAAATGCACCTTCCTACCTTCCAGCAGGCTTTACAGCTTCTGCTGCTTGCCCATGGAGGTGGCGTTTGTCCACAGAGCCACTCCCCTGGCAGGGAGGCCAGCTCCATGCACACTTTCCACATTATTGAGGACATTGGGCTCTGTGCTGACATGGACACAAGGAGCAGAAATGGGAACTGGAGGCAGGAGAACAGCTGGGAAGACCCCTTGGCCCAGCTGGCCCTGCAAAGCAGTGGGGATCTATGACAGAGCATCGACTCACCTGGCAGATGTTTTCAGGATCTTGGAAACACCTTTCCAGTTCTGCCCATGTGCCAGATAGGGATTCCCATGGAGCTGATCTCTTTGCCAGACAGGCCCTGTTGGTGTTTTTTCCTCAGGGAGGGAAGCCACCTCTACAAAAAAAAAAGCATTTTTTTCCACTGCACATTGTAAATATTGTCTGGAAAGCAGATTTTTGAGTATCCTCTGGAGATTTCCACCCAGGGCCAGCACAGGCCTGGGGCTGTGGCTAAAGATATGAGTGTGAGAGTTACCCTCCTCCCCACCCAGCCCTGAGCACCCAAACACCCTGGGCCAGCTCAGACAGGAAGATTGGTGCCCCAAAAAGGCTTTCCTGTCTCAAGAGCAGATTCTCATGGGTTTGGCTGCTTACTTGTGGCGTCTGGAAAGCCTCCTCTGCTGTTCTCACTTCTGGCCCCTCAATTCAGGAAAGAAACTGAGGTGCAGGAGCAGGTCCAGAGAAGTGCAACAAGGCAAGTGATGGGTCTGGAACACAAGTTCTCTTGAGGAGCGGCTGAGGGAGCTGGGGGTGTTTAGTCCAGAGAAAAGAAGGCTCAGGGGAGACCTTAATCACTGTCTGCAAGTACCTGAAAGGAGCCTCTTCTCCCAGGTAATCCCTGACAGGACAAGAGGACACAGTCTTAAGCTGCAGCAGGAGAGGTTTAGGTTGGACATTAGAAGGAACTTCTTCACAGAAAAGGTGGTTAGACATTGGAGTGGGCTGCCCGGGGAGTTGGTCACACTCCCTGAGGCGTTAAGGAAAGACTGGATGTGGCACCTAGTACTGTGGTTTAGTTGACATGGTGGTGTTCGGTCATAGGTTGGACTCAATGATCTCAGAGGTCTTTTCCAACAAATTGATTCTGTGATTCCGGACACATAGGGACAGCAACCTGGCGCAGGAGCCGACGGATAGTGAGGGGCTGCGGCCAGCTGAAGCCTGACACAGAGCTTGTCACTTCTACCACAATGAGCTTCCCCTTCGGGGTGGGGAGGAGCGGCGGGGCTGCTCGGCGAGGTGCCCCCACACGGGAGCCGCGGCGCA
>NW_008238448.1:5771462-5773514 GCF_000691975.1 Corvus brachyrhynchos | reverse complement strand
TGCGGCGCGCCCGAGTGCTGCTTCAGCCGGCTGCGAACTTTGGCTCGGCAAGTGCTGCCCGCCCAGCCCTGTGCAAGGGGTCGCCTGTCCCCAGGTAGAGTGGGAAGCATAGCGGAGGCAGCCGAAGGGGTTCGTAAGGGAGGTGTAAGTAATTCCTTGGCTCTGGCTTAATTCTCCTTCGTAGAATGACAGGAGGGAGGAGTGAGTGGCGACAGACATCCTTTTCAGGAGAGGGTAAAGTTATGGGAAGAAGTCCGGAGGCAGAGTCGAGTTTGTTCCCTTTTTGAGGGGTAAGGGAAAGGAGTTGGCACCTGTACCTGCATAGGGCTCCCTGCCTTGCACTGTTTGCTTTCTGGAGTTTTCTTTCCTGCATGAGCTCTCAAAACTATATCCCTGTTCCCACCTTCAAAGAATCTGAAGTTCAAGACAATCCTCATCAGCCCCGAAAGGGGAAACCTGCCTCTGGCTGAGAGCTGAGCATCAGCAGGCTCTCAAGTGCAGAAGAAGTTCTCTGGGATATCAAATGAGCTGGAAAGACAGTTCATAAAAGCACAGAGCTCATACTCATAGTTGGTTATGAAGAGCTCTTGCTATAGTTTTTAGCTTGGAAAAAAGCTCCCAAGCAATGCAGTTGGGCTGGGTATTTTATGGCCTCTTCATTCTAAAACTGTGAATAACTAAGGCTTGCCATGAAACCTGACTTCTCAGAAGTTACAGGAATTCAGCTGAATAAATTTCCCTGGGAAAAGATGCAATGCAGATGGAACTGACCCAAGTAAGAGTAGATGCATTGGAGGCTGCATTAATTTAAAGGAGGAAATGACCTATATAAAGTGTGTATGAACAAAAACTTGGTAAAACCAGGTAGAGATGAGCAGAACAGTGTTAGCAGACAGTGTTAGGTGGATCTGATGTGTCTGTCTAGCGCAGCTGCCCTTGAGCTGAAAGGAGGCACTGCAGAAGGAGTTGGCTGGTGGGTGTGTTGGGATGCAAGCCTTGGCACATGTGCTCTGAATAAACAGATACCCTTGCTGAGTGGATACTATGAAAGCCTGCTCAGAGCTGCTGTGTTGGTGTTACAGGGTGGGGAGTTAAAGCACTGAATTGGAGAGTGTCGCTCTTGCTTTTTCTTGGCATGGGAGCAGCAGTCAAGTACTAGAGCTGGCTGTGCATGGCTTTGGCAGCCGGAACTCTGCTGCATCACAAGGCCAGTGGTCACTGCTACTGCTGCTGGCTCATCCTGCCCTGTGGTGGGAGCAGCTTTGAAGCCTGGCCTGCAGCCAAGCAGGATTCTTATTAAGGGTATACTGTGTTTAAAGTCACCTGCAGTACAGTTAATTTAAGGGGGATGTGTGTGATAAATGCATCCAGTAGTTTATCCAGAGCCAGGCAAAAGAGTCTGCCAAAAGCATCCATCTGAATGTCAGTGTAAGGGCAGGGAGTGATAGATGCAGTGTTCTGGGAGCTACATCTGGCAAAGTGCCCTACGGTGGATGTATAGAGAGAGATGGTGCTGCATCCCTGAAGGAACAGGCTGGGTGCTGGAGGAGAGGCTGTAGTGGAGTGGCACACGGCCTTCTGGGAGAAGGACTTGCTTCCAAAGCCTCAGTGAAGCTCGGGTAGGGGAGTTGTGTTCGGCAGAGACCTGTGGCTGTATGGATGTTTTCCAGGGGCTTAGCACAAACACTGTGGAGGCTTGAGGTGCAGACTCTGCTGGAGATAGAAGTGGCTGATGTGCCTTCTGAGCTGACACTTGTTTTAAAGCGGAGTGGAGGGAAGAAAGCTCCAGAGCAGTGCTGGCTAAGCCGGTGCCCTCCTGCTGTGTCAGACTGTTGCTATCCTTACAATACTACTTGCAGGCACTTTGGATGGAGCAGTTCTGGGGGACAGTGGTGAGCAAAGTGTGTAGTTCAACTGAACTGGCTGACATCTGGGGTTTTATGAGAGGTGAAGTCGGTTGTGTACAGCAGCTTGTGACAAACTGAGTTCCTACTCCTACACAAGCTTGTGAAGCCCTGAGGAGAATGTCTCCTGGAGGGAGGCAAGCGCAGC
>NW_008238448.1:5765418-5771351 GCF_000691975.1 Corvus brachyrhynchos | reverse complement strand
TTTGAAAATCTGTGGGTTTTGTGAGCATGGGCAGGACTGAGCCATGGGCTTTGCTTTGGATTGGAAATGTTCTGGTCCTGCCACTTCTGCTGCAGTGTGTTTCTCACAGTGTCTGTAAATCACACCATGCAAGTACCTGCCTTTAATTAAGAAGCAAGCTTATTTGGGATGGCTGGGGGGGAAGTGATATATCAATTTTCTGACAAAATTCATATTAAAATGGTTTTCTAGCACCAACTGACCCTTCTTCTCATCTTCCAGAGTATTAGACTATTTCCCTCACAAGCAAGCAATGGCTGTGGATGTAGCAATGCAGCTGTACCTGTGCTCTCCACCCTTGCGAAGAGAGAAGTGTGCCTGCAAAATTGCTCCAAAGCCAAGCAAGCCACTGCGGCCCTGCATCCAGCTGAGCAGCAAGACTGCACTGAACGGACCAGGAGAGGCAGCAAAATCCTTCACGCACAACAAAGTGAAGAAGAGGGTGTCGTTTGCAGATAGCAGAGGCTTCGCTCTGACAATGGTAAAGGTGTTCTCAGAGTTTGAAGATCCACTTGATATTCCTTTCAACATCACAGAGCTGATAGACAACATCGTGGGTCTGACAACAGTAGAGAAGGACAGCTTTGTCCTGGATTTTGTTCAGCCCTCTGTAGACTACCTGGACTTCAGAAACCGCCTCCAGACAGACTGTGTCTGTCTGGAAAACTGTGTGCTAAAGGAGAAATCTATTGTGGGAACGGTGAAGGTTAAGAACCTTGCTTTTGAAAAGACTGTGAAGATCCGGATGACGTTTGACACCTGGAAAAGCTTTGTAGATCACCCGTGCCAGTATGTCAAGGATATGTATGGAGGGTCAGATCAGGACACATTTTCCTTTGACATCAGCTTGCCCGAGGGAATTCAATCACACGAAAGAGTCGAGTTTGCCATTTCCTTTGAGTGCAATGGGAAGGTGTACTGGGACAACAATAGGGGCACAAATTACAGGATCATACGGTCAGAACTGAAGTCTGCCCAGGAAGCTGTCCGTCCCCCACAGGCTCCTGACTTTGGCAGTGCATTTGACCGGTTTGGGAGCCCCCGGTGCTCCTATGGCCTCTTTCCTGAGTGGCCCAGTTATTCAGGCTACGAGAAGCTTGGGCCCTACTATTGATCCAAGGACAAAGCCCAGGTTGAGTAACTGTTGCTGGTGTGTCTGCAGGCCTTGGGGCTGGTCTGAACACAGACGAATGAATGGGTGGAAGAAGTATGGCTCTGTGTAGCTTAGCATAAGCCTCCTAGCAAAACCAGATGTGCAGTGCTCTGCTGGCAGGGGGCTTATAATCAGAGAAGCAATTCTGGCTCTCCAGATGATCAGAGGACCAGGGACTGCTCATGTGTCTTCAGCACTTCTTCCTCTTCAGTAAAGTTGCTGTGTCCAGGGAAACACTACAGTGCTTATATTGCCTGTCCAAGCTATGTAGCGGCTGCTTTGTATTGCCTGCCTATTATTAAAAGGCTCTTTCAAAATATGTCCTAGTATTATATTGTTAGTGGGCTGTACTACAGCTGCAGGGCTCTCCTTGCAAAGCCAGCCTGTGCCTGTCAGGAAATAGTGTGGTTGGATTGCCAGGAATGGAGTCCTCTCTTTGCACATATCCTTGTAGTGAGGCCCTTCCTACTGGAGGCAGAAAGTGTGTTTTGGAAGTGAAAATGCAGTGTGATGACAGGAAGTGTGGCCTTACAGCTGGCCGTATTAGGAGATGTGCCTGTGGGAGAGGATCTGATATGCTTAGTCACCAGTTGTTATATCAGATGATCTTGAAAATCTCTCATACCATTGGTGTTACCAAAAATAGATTAGCTGTAGCTGTGTGGTGCTTGTAATACAGCTGTGGTTGATATCCTTGACTGCCTTCTTCAAAACCTTCCTGTTTCTTTAACCACAAGTGATCAATGATGCTTTTTCCCCTGATGGACATCTGAAGTTGGCTGTGCTGGACCCTGAAAACGCATTTCTTCCTCCTGTGGGTGGTAAACCAGAGTTTTGCCCAGCTGGGGCCCAGGGTCCTGTGCAGGAGACTCTGCTTGTTTGTTACAGGAGCTCAACACCAACAGACCCCATGGCTGTCTAGGCTGTGTCCTGTATACAAAGGTGGCTGTTGTGTACCCACTGTGGTGGAAGTGCCTTGACTGAGAAAGGGGTGGTATGTGCGATCCCAGCAATACTTTGGGATGAGCAGGCTTTGGAACTGATGTTGCTTTTAAGATCTGGTAATGGTTTGTTACTCTGTGCCATGGACTGCTTGGCAGCTAAAGGTGTGGCACTGCTCACATGTGAGAGTGCTGTGGCTGTCCTGGATGAGCGTGCTGGGCTCCCCTCACTGTTGGAGCAGTATCTGCCAGTTTGACCTGCAAATGCCCAGATTTGCATCTCTGACCATAAAAAGTGGCTTGCCCCACCTATGCAAAGAACTAGCCATGAGGAGAGTGAGATGTGGGGTTATCCTGACAGCACCCCTGCATGTGAGACAAATCACAGATGTGAGCCATCCCTATGATTAAAGAGGTGGCTTGTCTTCTGGATGTGTGCTTGAGGTGGTGAGCTTGGCAGTGCCATACAGCCTCTTAAAGTTTCTGGGGTGTTAACTGAGCAGAATAACTTAATCCCTCAGCTCAAAGGGAGAGTGCTGAACAGTTTGTAGAAATAGAGGTCAAGGAAATACTACTTTTTCTAGTGCATAAGCTTTATATAATTTTGGGTGCCTGTAGTGGCCTGTGGATGTGCTGGAGAGAAGCAACAGGCTAGACTACTTAACTTTGTTAACATAGCTTTTAATTCTGGATACTACTGTGTAAATACTTACAAGCTGTTTTACTCTAACCTAGAAGGGATACTGGGATCACTGTTGGGTATCAAAAAGGGACAAGAGCTTGCAGGAAGAATAGCTGGCCCTCAACTGCTGCTTTTTCAAAATACGAAATCAATGCGTGTCTCCACTGTGCCTGATCACTTAGTCGAGGTGGTGAATCTACTTGCTAGCCAAGAGCTCATCAGGCTTGGTTTCTCTGTTCTAACAGCTTCCCAAGTCAGCCCTTAGAGCCTGCATCTGGTCTCTCCGGGAGGGACTGTTGCCTAGCTTGGCTTGGTTTTAAACTTAAGGCAAGTTTGAGTGATGCTGATACTTTTTATTTATTTAGTGTATGGTGTTAATGCTGTAAGACACTGACTGTAGAAAAGTCGTGTTCTCCTGGCACCTTCTTATGCCTATGGAGAGCTGTTTGTGAGCTGAAACAAAGCATGTGGGTCTGGGGTGCTGTGGATGGTGGGATCTCCTTATGGGCTTGTTTTCAGGCTGTGCATTGGGTGTGCTTAGGGAGGAACGTGGAAGCTAAGCTAGAAGAGCAGTGCCATAAGTAAAGCTAGGTTGGGAACTGACTATTTGACCAATAGCAGTTTAAAAATGCTACTTGTGGCCTTTCCCCTTTTCCCTTTTTCCATTGCCAATGTGAACATAGAAGTGAGGGGGTTGCTCTCCTTGCTCTATGCCTGGAAGTGCCTTGTAGGATGTTTTGCATGTTTGTTTTTAAAAGGTATTTTTGTACACAACATTCAAGTGGAAAATGCACTTTATAATTGCCATGTAATGACTCTTTTAAAAATATGGTTCTGTTTTTATCTGATTGTTAAAATAAAGGTGGAACAAAATGTTGGCTGTGTATCTTGCCATCATCTTATTTAAGCACCCATGGGGCTGGGGAGGCGATTTGGACACGGGTCCAGCTTCCTGCAAGTGGCCGTTGGCAGGGAGGAGCATACATCCACATTGAATTCTGCTGCCCGAAACAGGAAAGAGCTGCCTGTTCCTGCTGCCTTCCTGCCAACACAAATGCTTCCATTGCCTCTGCAGCCCTGCGATGGGAGGAGCCCAGACCCTTTTCTCTGTGCTCTTAGGTTTCCCCACTAATCACTGTGTTCCTGAACTACTCTTCACTCTTCTCCTGCTTGCAGTGCTAGGAACAGCCTTTTCGGGTTTTTCTGCTTTTGAGTCAGTCTCGTTCTCCCCTTTCTCCCCTTCCCCCATGCCGGCTTGATATGGGATCAGTGCTTTACTGTCTGCCTGTGTACTGGGGTGTGATGGATGCTGGGAGAGGTGTTGCAGAAGTGGGGGCAGACTCTTTTCTATACCAGGATCTGATGAAAGCTAGACCCTTCTTTATGTCCAAGTAATTGTCCCTGTTGTCACTGCAATAAGAAGCACTAGCAGGAAACATGCCCTTTTGCAGAAAGGGAACAGCTGGTGTGAATGCCAGCCAGGGCTAGTTTCTGCATTTGACCTGGCTTTCACCACAAAGATTGAGCCTCGGTGATGCCCTGGAGGTGTTGTATTTCAAACAATCAACTACTGAGCTGGGTGGGTTTCGCCGCTTACAGATGAGGTAAAATGGAAAGCCATGGGGAAGGGGAGGAAGATGTGTTTGTCTTGGTGTGTGCTGGTTTCAGCAGCTCTGTGGGCAGTGCTTCCCATCTTACCGCAAAGCCTTGTGGAGAGTGAGCTTGGCCTTTGCTCTATACAGAGATAAAACCGAGCGCCTTCTGACTGTGGCTCTTTCCAAGTCTCCTGCTGTCATAAGATGAGCTCTCTTTACAGGGTGTTTTGCTTTCTGTAGCAGCTGGGTAAAGTAAAGCTTTTCGTTTCTTGGTTCCTCCCCTAGTATTTGCATCACAAAACCAAGCATGCTGACGCAGGGGGGTGAAGCTGCTCCCCTTCACAGAGAAATATGGGGCCTGCATGCACCTAGGACAAGGTTACTGCATGGTGTCCCTTGCCTGTGATCATTTACTGCCCTGTGGCTCAGGGGAGTCTGCCTTGGCTGTCACCCACTGCTGCTTGTGTCCAGAGGCCCTTCTGGCCCTTTCTTTGTGGTGGGATTCTTCCAGCTGAGAGCACTTGGGTCCTGGAAAAAGGACAGGGGAAAGGCTGAAGAGTGTGCTGGGGGCAGGGGGAAAGTTATGTGTGTGTGATTTTTCTCATGCAGTGGGTAAGATACAAGCCCTGCACGTAAGCCCCTGCCTGACAGCAGCATGAGGCAAAGGGCTTCACCTTCTTGGTAGCCTTTTGCTGCTCCCTTTTCTCCACAAATTCTTTGTCACCTCCACATCTAAACAACTGTTGTTAAGCACTACTAAAAATGCTTCAGACTTTTTTTACCACTGTGGTTCTTTTAAATCAAACATACACCACAGGTCTCTTTTAAAAGGTAATTGGATTGTTTTTCTGGCTGCATGGAAAAAAGAAAATTAAAAGGTATTTGTGGCCCTGCCTCAGCACATCACCTGGTGATTGGGGTGGCTTGGCCAAGGCTGTTTTCACATTTGAATACTGGCCCAAGCTCATGAATGACAAAACTGCAGCCAGACATTTCCTGTGACAGCCTTGTGGCTGAAAACCCCATGTGAGGACAGTTTCAGTTTAAGACGTAAGGGAAGTCCAAGTCATCCAGGGCAGCTGAGGAGATGGTGCAAGCATTAGAAGGGCACTGGGGTTTCTCACCTAATGCCCAAGTGTTATGTGCTAGATGACACAGACACTGCAATTGCTGCATTTATAAAGCCCTTGGTAGCAGGTATGATTGTGTACTTGCTGGATAATATCCAAAGATTTCTTAGAATGCTCATGCCATTCCACCTCCTCCCCCAACCACTTTTCTCTGAAGTTCCCAAGCCTCTGTATCCTGAGGGTTTTCGGTGCCATCTCTGGGTAGAGATAACTAAGCTGTGGTGTCCTGTTGATCTTGGAGGTGTTTGGAGGTCCAGGTTTCCAAAGTTTGTGTTCCAGGGACAGTTTGGTAAAGGAGAGGAGGGGCAAGTATTCCTGTGCTCCACATCCAACTCCCTTTGGCAATCTCCCATTGGCCTGGGGCTGCTGTCCTACAGCAGAGCAGCTCTGCTG
>NW_008238448.1:5746975-5765397 GCF_000691975.1 Corvus brachyrhynchos | reverse complement strand
TGAACCACTGCTGTCACAGCAGCCTCCTCTAGAGCACCCTGGATTGCAGGTCCTGGATATGGTGGCAAAGGCAGGATGTAGGCTCTCTGCACCTACATCCTGGCAGAGCAGGGTCAGAAATGTTGTATGAGCACCCCACATTCTTCCTTGAGATGTTTGCCAGGGTGGGGGGGATGCTCTTGGGAAAAACTGCCCAGAATGGGATAATATGCAGAGGGTAAGAAACATGTCTCTTCTAAAGCATGGGAGTGTAAATGTGTCCAGATAGTACTTTGCTGCTGGACCAAACTTTTCTTTGGTTTTAAATGTAGCTCTTAGAGGCATTTGCAGTGGAGAGTGACCTGTGGAAGATGTGTCTGCCTTGCTAATGGAGGGCAGCATAAGAGGGGAGGAAACTAGAGCATGTAATTTCCCAACAGCAGTCAACTGTTCTTCCGTTTCCTCTCCACAAAGCACCAGCCAATGAGCCTCTAAGAGACTGGGTCTCTGGGGGGAAGTCTCTTGACCACAAGGCAAGGGAGAAATGGGGCTTACATTTCAGCATATCCCACAGAGCTCCTTGTTGCTCTGTAGTGCCTCCCTTGTCAGGGCACTGCTCTTTTCTCTCTTACGTACCATGATGCTGTTTCCAGTGTAACCATCACCAGACTCAAGCATCAGCTTGATTCCACAATGCCTTCCACAAGCTTGTGTGTGGTCACAGGGGGCAGGAAGGGCACTTGTGTGGAGTGGGAGGAGGCTGTGCTGGGGACACAGCTCTCAGCAGCAGCATGAGTACTCCTGGGAACAGCACAGAGCTTTGCCAAAAAGCCAGCAGCATGGGGCTGGGTTGTGATACTCCCAAGCTTCCCTGGTGTTTCCACAGACTTGCTCCTATTGGGCAGTTCAGCTGGCTCTAAACTATTTCCATAAACCATATTTATGTCCTTGGGTTTTTTTTGATGGAACTAAGCTTCAAACCAGCTTCTCTGGCCCAGCTAGGTTCTGTCATTCTGCAGCCAGAGAAGCTGCCTAGCCTGTCTTTATCCTCCCCCTTGGAGGGGTGCCCTGCCAAACAGTTAGCTGTCTGTAAAGACTGGTTATTGACATTTACACAAGACTAAAAGAAAGAAAAAGGGTGTCTTTGTGGAAAAATAATTGCAGCTGGCCTGTTCCTTTGGTACAGATAAGTCAGACCAGTCACCAGTTTAAGTACTTTGGCTCCTGGAATGGGATATGGGCGAGCCCTTCCAGCCAATGCATTAGTCACAGATCTCCTCTCTGCTCTGCTGCTATGCAGTCTCAGGAGGAGGGAAGGCTCAAACTCCTTAACTCAGGAGAAATATATTTTGAAGGCATAAGAAGAGTATGAAAAGTGAGTAAATGCTTTTATAGCTTCCACTATTTCTGGTGTGGGAGTCTTGTTGAGACCATGGTGATGTCTTCTACCTAATGAATCCTTGACAGGTTCAAGTGGGAGGAGGTCTCTAAGATGTCTGCTCCAAGCAAAACCACTCTCACAGCTAACTGAGGTCACTCAAGGCCTCATCCATATGGATGAACTCAGTGATGGAGATGCCACCACATCTCTGTGCCCTGTCCCAGGGCCGTACTGCTCTCCTAGGGGAAAAGACATGGTCCTCAGGAATCAAAGGACTCTGCACAATGTTGTAGTCTTGCCAAAGCACCTGGTTTCTTCCAGCTCCTGGCCAGATTCAAGGTACAAGGTAAGCAGCTACAGGACAAAAATATTTCAGGGCTGGCAAGTCCTAATATACGTGTAGTTCGGGGCAAGAGAGCAGCCAAGGCATGCTGCAGTAAAGGGAAGAGCCATATTCCAAATACAGTTTCTGGAAAACCCCACTGTCAAGAGTCAAAGGCCTAAACTGACCTACAGCCCACCTTCCAATCTGAGCGAAACAGACCCCAGTTTGCCTCCCAACACTCAATATTTAGCAATAGGGAACTCATGATCTCCTGCACCTGCTTTCCACCATTATGGCCCCTGGCAGAACAAAACTGGACTATTATCAGCAGGAGTGTAATTCCTCAGTGTTTGTGTGGTGACACTCCAGTGCTATGGAGACAGTCACTTTCATAGGACAAAATATAATAGCCATCTCCAGTCCACTGAGGGTTTTACGACCATTCCCCTTTCACATGGTGTTCCCTTGGACACCTGGCAGGTGTTGCTTCTCCTGCATTTCCCTGCTTGCTGTGATTTATTGGCATCTGCATGGCCATCAGAAATGCAGTGTTTCTTCATCCACGAGCTTGGCAGAATGTCCTTGATGGTGCTGCAGGCCAGGGTTCAGGGTACTTGTAGGTGATGTGGCACCTTCCACCCGTCACTCAACAGCACACTTGGTCACTGGGCTAGGAGACATTGGAACAGGTCTCCCTCTTGGGCTGAGGACTGTCACAGTCCAGCTTTACTTTCTCCAAGAAGCTGTCTCCAAGGACATCAGTCACAATAGGAGGCAAACTAAAACCAAATAAATCTACCAAACCCTCACCTCCTCTGCAGTGGCTTCGGCAGGAGAAGAACTTCACTTCAGAGACCAGAACAATTATCTCTTGAGTGCTTTATAGCCATGCAAGCAATCATAGCAGACACACACTAATTTTTAAGTTGGTGGTCAACAGGATCTCTCAGACAACCAATGAATCTACACACAAATCTTTCAGTGCTTCTAAATGCCCTGCAATAACAGCCTAGTGCTGATAAACAGTGAGCCATAAAGCCAGCAGGGATGCACTCCTGGGGGTTAATAGCAGGATGACTGAGCATTTTAGTAATTTTTCCTCCTTTTAGTTTTGGTGTTACTGCAAGGAAACATGCCTTTTGTTCAGTCAAGCTGTCTTGTGGGTGTTATTTCTGCTAAGAGTTATCCAGATTTGGCCTGAAATTGAGTATTTATTAATAGTTCAGTAAAAACTTGTCATACTTATCTGTATCAGTCTGGATTTAATATTTAACCACTTAGTTCACCAAACACAGGCACTGCACACAGGACTTGGTAGCTCACTCTCAGACCTGGGAAACCCACAGCAGCCTCAGGCTGCTTAGGACCCGTGGAACCCAAAGCTGTCTTTGGGGCTTGGCACCATGTGAGATGGCTCCAGCTGGCAACTCAGGATCACTCTGGAGAAGCCAGGAGGGAAAGCAGTTATCTCCCTCTGAAACTGGAGCAATATGTGCTAGCAAGGACAGATCTTTGAGGGCCTTCTCTTGGCCACAGTAATGCCTGTGGAACACGCAAGAGACCAGGAGCTTGAATTAGCCATCCTTCCCTGGCTCACTGACAACATGGAACAACTCAGCTGTGCCAGGAAAAGTCCACCCCTGGCCTTAAGGTGACTAGATGGGGAAGCAGGACATTGGCTGTTTTGCCAGTTCCAGCTGCTGCTGCTGGACCAGGAGGACCGTATGAGAATTACAGCTTGTGCTGGAAGCACCCCGCTCAATTCATCGTGCTTTCTGAGACATATCCTACAGGACAGCAATGCAGCAGCAAGGCAAGTTACAACAAACACCTATAAATAATGCTGGTCTGCTAGACATCTGCAGGTGAATGATCCAGGCTTCAGGCCTCTCCTGGAGTGGAGAATATGATCTTGTAGGGCTTGGGACAAGCCCCTCAAGCAGGGTTACACAACCTGGTATCAGAAACACTCACTGCTCTTGTCTTCTGCATGCTGGAAGGGCTAGATCTACCAAAGCTGCAGCTGGAGACAGCTTGGGAAAATCCTGCATCACAGATGAATGTCTGGGATGAAAGAGTGCCAGCAGGCTTGCACATCATGCCAAGCTGAGCCAGCAGAGACTCTCAGGCTTCTTCTGTCTTTATACAAGTACGATGGTGCTCAGCATTAAAGCACTGCTCAGATCCCCAGACTTTGCAGCTGCACAGCCACACTGCAGAAGGTGCAGCTCCTTTGAACATCTCTAAGCCACGTGTCAACTTGAGCCATGATTTTCAAGGGGCTGGGAAATGGCTGCAGGTCACTCCTGACCAATCTCCTTGGTCTTCTGTGTCTCAGTGGTGCTAAGTGGAGTCATGCTGGCATTCTAGCACAGCACATGCAGTTTATTCATCTCGCCATCAGCCAGCTCCCTACAGCAAAGCCCCCAGTGATGACAAGCATCTTCCCCCACCATGGGTAGAAAGAACAAGGGAGAAAGACAGCCACAGCTCAGCTATCCAATCAACAAAATGAGAGATCTGCCAGAGTCTGGAAAAAGCGCCCATCTGGCAGGATCTCGAATCTCCACCCTCAGAGAATCTGCATTTCTGACACACAATCTGCCTGCTTGAGGGCATACCCTCCTAGAATCAGCCGCAAACAGAGAGACTTGTGAGCCTGTTCTGTACAACTTGGTCTAAGTAAGGGTCCTCCCAGCTCTACCTCCAGCCAAACAGAAGGAAAGGTTCTTTTCCTCTGAAAAATACAGGAGGTCATGAGCTAACCTGGAGCCGTATTTTCAGCTCTGATGTTGCTTTTCAGCTCTGCTGCTTGTGTTTGTGCTTGGCTGCTTCCTCCTTTCCAAATTGCAGTGGTGGGTTGCCTTTGTTTCCATAACAAAGAAGGCAGAAATTTGGATATGGTCTTACAGGAAAAGATCAGATGCAGTTTATAGCAGCTTGCACCAAAGGAGCACTGAGAACAACTAGAATCATCAAACCCATCTGAGCTTGAATCAGTAGCCAGATTTTTCCAAGGTGTGGGTGACCCTGTAAGAGGAATGGGTGAGCAGTCACCAAGGCGAGTTCCCAGCTGCAGTATAGACCCTGAGAAAAGAAAATTTTGAATCCTGGAGACATCTGCATAACTCAAACTTTTCCATCAGTTGGAGAGAATGCTCTCTTCTCTGGTATGGAGCAGCTCCGCAGCCCAGCAGACCAAGCTGTAAATAGAGCCCCAGGGAACCAGACCACTCCAAACTGGTGCAGTTTTTGAACGGTGGGGATGAATCATCCAGATAGCTTTCTTCAGGCAATACAGGGAAGAAATGTCACCAGCCATGTGAAAATTGAGACCATATGCTTCTAGGATGTTTTTTGAAAGGAGTATGCTTGACAAAGCTAGAGTGACTTCAAGGCTGGTTCCCAGGTCAGACCCCAGCAGAGCAGTCCCTCCTCTTCTGGTCCCAGGGACTCTCTCAGCTCTGGTCATTATTTTCACTGCAGCCAGTGTCTATTTTTCTGCACTACCTAGTGAAAGGCTGCAAGTTCTTCAAGGCTGAGACAAGAGCTTGTGTTTTTTTAGTTTGTTTGGAAAAAAATGAATGCCAGAAAAACCCAGATGCCTGAGAACTGCCTCTGGCCTCTCCCGTCTGTGCATGAAGGCAACTCCTCCACAGCAGCAGCAGCAGCAGCCTCTCCTTCCACTTGGCACGTGTTGTCTGGACCAGAGCCAAAGGTACTGGATCTCTTTTCTGTTGAGCATGCAAAGGAGAGGTGGTTGCCTGGCACAGCCTTGTGTGCTTCAACAGCTGATCTGATAATACAGAGGTGCTGGCCTCTGTTCTCTGTGCTTCATTCCCTGAAGAAGCAGCGTGATCATTACTTTTTCTTTCCAGGAAGAAGCTGTTGGACATAACCTGGCACCTGAAAGGGGTTTTTTTCACTGTGCAATTAGTTTTTGGGAATTTGGCGTTCTTTCACATTCTGAAAGGTGGAATTTTGCCCCTCTTGGGAGGCCTGTCCCTCATCATCCAACTCTCCGTGTGCCATTAATGCAGCCACATGCTTTGACCTGGTTACCCCACCCTGAACAACCTTGGCTACAGCACCCACATTTCCAAAGGGCATGCACCAATGGCTGGGAATCTCGGAGAAGTCAAAGTGAGCCCCAATCAGGCAAGGCAGCTAGTTATTACTAAGCTGCTATTTCTACTGCAAGAAGCCCTGGAGCAGCAAATCTGCTCCCTTCATGTATGTTCATTAGCAGCATGGATAAGAGCAGCATTGATTGCAGGCTATAATTAGATCTCTGGGACCTTTTTTGGGCCGGCTTTCTCTGGCATTGTGCTACTTTGAAAGGACTTCCAATTTCTTTTCTGAATGGTTGGGATGGCATTTCCCTATTCAGCAGATTTGGGACCGTTTCTGTTTTCTCCATTGTGGCGCACAGAGCTCTCCCAACTTGGTGCCACAAGCCCCACACTGCAGAATTAGCAAAAGCTCCATTGTTTGACCACTCCTGGTCCCTTGAGTTGTAGAGCTGGCCCGACTGCAGCTCTCTTCTTAGCACTGCATGGCCAACATGCCAGGCAGCCCTCCCTGCTTCGCTTAGCTTGCCAAGCTGTAGTTTTGTGAGTACCTTCCTCTAATGATGACTCTGATTCTCCTGGAATCACTTTCTTAGCATGTTCTGTGCAGCCAGCCTAGAGCATTCCCAGAGGAAATGGATGCACAAAGCCAACACTAAGCACGTACTCAGGGCATGGTGGCCTAAATGGAAATTATTACTCCTCTCTTGGAATGCTGGAAAACAGCATCCACTCTGTGAAAAACAGGGGAGGAAGAGTCAAGGGAAAGATGCATAACATGAAGGATTGGAGTTGAGGTATCAACAGTCCACATGGCAAACGGGACCCAAGGGTGTCTCTGCTTGTGGTTTCCCCTCCAAATGCTGGTGTGTTGGAGACAACCATTAAGCACAGCCCTGTGGTGGGCATCTTTCTTTGCCATGTTCACAGACCATTCCTGTATCTTCTCTTGCACTGCCCACTCAGCAACTGGCAGGCAGGGGCAGAGGTGCTGGCAGCCCACCTGAGATTATGAAGCCAGAGGCAAACATGCACACACCAGATCTTGGCTGACCTGTGTGCTGAAGGAGGGCATCTGAGGAAGAAAGTTTGTACCTCTGGTTTTGAACCCAATACATCTGGTCCAGGTAGCTCGGTTTGCAAACTGCAGATTGAGATGCAGATTGAGCTCTGGGTGGGAGCCCCGAGAGACAAGAGGCCACAAACTGCCAACCTTTGAGATAACAAAGGGCACAAAGACAGGTGGTGCCAGCCAGGTGAATGGACACTTGAGAGACACGGCAGGAGCCGGGAATTGCTGACATTTTGATAACAAAGGAGAGGAAGAGGGGTGATGCCAGCGAGGTAGATGGACATGGAGAGGCTCAGCAGCAGGAGCAAAGGCTGGGGAGGAAGAGCGAGACTTGCGTGCGGGTAGATTGTGAGGGTATAAGAGCCCAGGGGTTCCATCGTTGGGGGTCCTCTTTGGAGGCACCAGCTCCGGGTGTTTCTGTGTTACTGTGCCACGGGTAAGTGGCTTTATGGAATGAGACATCTGAGACTCTGCTCTGGGAAACCTGGGGTCAAACTAGTGAGGAAACCTGGTCTGACACTGTGTGAGTGGGGTGTGCAGGGAGTCAAGTGGGGCACGTGTTGGGTCACTGGAGCTCCTGCCGTGAAGGGGCTTCAGACCCAGCAGTCTGGCCTTGGGAGTGTGGCTGCCAGAGTCTCTTGAATGGTCAGACTGGGAACTTTCCATAACACCCAAGGCCAAACCGACTGAGATTAAAGCATATTTGAGTGGCACTCTCTTTGAGGACAGAAATTCACCCAGGACAAAACGTTTTGGAGATGAGCCACTAGTCTTCCTGCCTTCTCACCGGAGACTTGCTGACCTCATGCTGATGTGTAACCTGAACCAGAAATACTGAGTGCCTGCCTCTTCCCAATACCTTCACCCAGCAGTACAACCTCTGACCCACCCAGTGCATGATAACCGTGCTATTTTCTGCAATGTCAACATGAATTTTATCTATTGTTTATCCTTCAAAGCTGTGCAAATCATTTGAAATAACTTTATCTTTATTCCATAGCCTCCCCTTCCCTTCTCTTTCTATTCCCTGGTCTTAAATTGCTTTTCTACCAGTTTAAAGCTAAAGCAGTTTTATGTTAAAGCTCTGCTCTAACAAACGACTTTGTGAAACTATTTGCTTACGTTTTAAATTTGTTCTCTGTGTGAGATCTAAGCCAGATCTGCTGAGGTTAGTGGCTCTCATAGGGGTTTATTGCCTGTTACTCCTCTGAACCCAGGAAGAACAAGTCCAGCAAAGGGAGCAGGTGTTTTGTTCTGGTGGTTTTTTTAATTACCTATATCAGCTATGCACGTGCAAACCACAGTGTCAAGCCACAAGGTCATCACTGGTACAACATGGCTTGGCTGGACCTGAGAAACTTTATGATAAGCGAGGGGTGAAAAAGACATTCCAAGCTCAAGTTTCAGAGCCCAGCACAGGTTCTGACCCAGCTCATGCTGATTAGCAGCCAAAAATTTAGCCAGCAGAGACAGAGCCTCTCTCTGCCAAGACAGCCACGGGTTTTCAGCAAATTGGTGTGGCAGGAAGAAGGGATGGCCACAACCATTTCTGTTCCAAGGCATTTGACAAGGCAGTGCTTAGTTTGCACTGGAGCCAAAGTCCATTAGTTTAGCAACAAAGAGCCATCAGCACCTGACTTTCTAATGTAACCTGATACCACTATTTAATGTCTACTGTGTGAATTATTAACAGAGTTCCACCTAAGACCTTGTCATTGGGACGCTGGAAAAATTTACTTCCAAGGGCAGGTTCAGTATCCTTTGCCTGCCCTAGATTTTATAATTCCCCCCAATACCTTAGCCTTACTTACAACTGAATGAGGGGAAGAAGGTCACCGCTACCTGTCTGTTGGAAGGGAACAGGCTGGAGGGGAAGCAGGGAGGGCAGTTCTGTTTTCTGTTGGTGTAGTTTGCACTGAAAATGCACACACCTAAAAAGAAATGGAACGTTTAAAGGACACTCGGGCAGGGACATGTTTGCAAGGTAAAGACAAATCCTTTTCTGGCCAGACAGAAACTCAGGTTGTCTCTGCCTCTCCTAGGCCACTCTTTTGTACTACTATCTCCTCCTTGCCCTGCACTCCTGTGGTAAGCTCCCTGATAGAAATCCCCATTTCAACTCTTCCATTCCACTCCTGGTCTCCTCTCCCTGCCTTGGTTTCTCTCTGGAAACCCACTGCTGCTAAAGGAGCACATCATTCCCTCCTCACTTCTATCAGGGCAAGCCATGCCCTAGGTTGCTCCCAAGATGTTCGCAGCTAAGTGGTACCCAAACATCTGGGTGCTCCTGCTGCCATGCAGGCTGAACAGCAAACCATGCTCCGACGTGAGAAACGTGACAGCCATGCTGCTCAAGGGCCTGGCTTCTCACCCAATAATTGGCTTGAAGAAGGAGAAAAAATTGTTTGCAAGAGTATCATGGAGAGACATCAGGACGGGGTTATTAATAACAGGCAAGACACAACCTGCAGGCCACATGTCACAGGGCTGCGTGGTGAGGCCATCGTGTGGGATGTGCAACTCAAAGTGCCTTCATGGAGAGGCAAACCCAACCCTCACTCCTGTCGACCTGCACCTACTCAACCTTTACACTGACTATCCCGCTGCTTTGTGATGTTGTTAGGCTGCCTGCCTGCCTGCCTGACCCCTTGTCATGGTTTGCTCTCCCCTCCTGCCACTTCCAATACACAACCACCAGGAGAGCAGCGGTGGGTTGGTGAGAGGGTGGTCTTGTGGGCTGGTGGAGGAGGGAGGGACCTGGAGAAGGAGCCCCAAGGCCAAGAAGGCAGGTAGAGATGCCCCAGCACCATGGAATGAGAATTATGAGAGACCAAGACTGGAGGAAATGGCAGTGAGAGGCCTTTTCTGTTTCCACTGTGTGCCTTCACAAGTCTGAGGAAGGGCAGCAGAGTTCCCCAGGCTCACCAAGGCTGTCCTACTCCACCACAGTCCTCCACAGTAGAGGAGAGCGAGGAACTAGTGAGAGGTCGCTCCTCTCCCCAAGACACAGCAGCAGCCACAGACAAGGATGCTTCAAGGTGAGGCAAGCTGCACATTTCTCACCCAACCAACAAGCAGCACTGACCATCAAATCCCCCCGAGGAAAGAAGGAAAAAAATGTGTGTCACACCCTGACCAGAAGCCAGCCAGCAGCTCTCAGTCACACCAGCTGTCATGCAAAGTAAGCCTGTGGCTCAGCCGAGCCAAACCCTGTTCCACCAAAATTCTTTTAGTAAAGCATATGCAACTCTAAGTCAGAAGGCCCATGGGGAGCACCCAATGAGAGACATAAAGTTTCCCCCAAGTTGCTTGTAGGGTGGGTTAAGAAGCCTTTCCTTAGGCATCCATGAATAGCCAACTAAACACAGGGTAGCAGAATCAGCTGTGGTTTTGCTGGAGCCAGCTTTTTCCTCTTTGGAGGCAAAAATTCTCCCCATGAACTAATGTTAAGTCGCTTAGGACCAGGAGTTTCATGAAAAAAGTCTGGGCCAAGGAATGGCTTGGTTAAGAGGAAAATTAAGATATTTAAAAGGCCAAACATCAAGTGTTTGAAAACTGCATGATGAAACATGGATAAATCCAACACAAAGTATTCCCTGAGCCTTGATTCACATTCTCTTTGACCCTCCATCCTGGTTTGGGATGAGGAAAGAATAAAAACATTGCAGTTTTCGTGGCAAAAGCAAACCCCTTCCTACAAGGGTGTTTGAATTCACCATGAGAGAGGCCTGAAGGCTTGCAGGGAGCAGTGTCTGCCTATGACACAACTATGGCTTTCTCCCCCCTGAAACAAACCCAGACACTCAACTTAGGCCTTGCATTCGCTCTTCAGGGAGTTTTTCAACCAAAAAGAAGGATTAGCATGGAAAAAATGTTTCTGTGGGTACTGCACTGGAGTCTGGGGCGTCCTTGACTCATAGTGTTGGCAGAGCAAACCCTGGATTTCAAAGTTGGACCCATGCTTTGGAGTCTTTAAAATCCCATTGGAACTCAGGCCCTGCTGTCTGGAAAGGCTCCCTGCCAGGCTCTGAGCCTGCTGCTTCTTACCCAGGGCAGGGCTATTACCGCCTCTTGGCTCCAAACCTTTTCCCTGGTGAGAGCAGTCCTATTTTCCCCAGCTGCTGCAAGCTTCCTTTCCTCAGTTAACCCTCACACCAGAGACAGCTGTGGACTCACAGGATACTTGTCCACTCCCTCGGTGCGAATCCCCCAGAGGGAGATGGGGAGAAGACAGCCCTCCTTCTCACTGCCTGCATGGCACAGGGTAACAAGAACATGTGCCAGTATTCCTCTCTCTGAGATAAAATGGACAGAGCCCATTGCAGACACAGGATGCCTTAGCCAGCCATCCCACCATTGTCCTGCCTCCAGCAGTGTCAGATCAGTGATGCTGTTAAAGCACTGAAAACACTGTCTTGCATGGAAGTAATCAACACAGATTCATATTCTGTTCCATGATCTTCCCAGGCACAGGAGTGAGGCTAACAGGTCAGTTGTTCCCAAGGTCCTCCTTTCTACCCTTTCTAAAGATGGGTGCAATGTTCCCCCTTTCCAGTCACCCGGGACTTCACCTGCCTGCCTTGACTTGTGGCAGGCGGAGCGAGGGGTCAGTGCAGCTCCAAATGGTTGAATGCAGACAGAACGAAGGTCAGACAGGAGACAGAGAAAAGAGAAGCCTGGACAACTGCCCAAGACCTCCGAGGAGCAGTCTGACTGGGAAAGATCAGCCCTACAAAGCTCTAAGGCCCAGCATTGCTTCTCTGGGTTTGCTCTTGCAGCAAGAGGTGTGACAGGCTCCGAGCCCAGCCCACGCTGATGGACCTGAATGTGAGGAATGCTGCGAGGCAAAGGCATTCCTAAGACATGAAGGCTATGGTGGACATTTTGGTGATGACCACCAGGTTTTAAGCCTGTTGGCAACATTCTGAGATTTGGCATTTTTGCCACGAAGTCATCTAATGAGCCCATGCTGGAGTGAGAATCTCACCATCTTCTATATAGGGAATCAAACCTCGTGTCACTCCCTGCTCCCCCTGCCCCCGTGTTTCTAAATCCTGTTTAAAAACAGGATGTTTCTGAGTTCAGACTCCCTTAGTGAAAGCCATATGAACTGTTGCTATGCAAAACAGTTTGTTTGAATTGTGTACACTGAAAGACTCTGAAACTGGAATGCAGAAAGCCAGTCACCTCAGGAGTGGTAAAAATGCCTGCAAAACTACTCCCTCTTCATTTCTGTTGCTTTCTCAACAACTGCCTGCCAAAGGAGACAAATGCTTGTTAATTACTCGTTCCCCAGAGTTGCTAAGTAGACTAGTACCAAGCTAGCTGAAGTCTGACATATTTGCTTTGTTAAAATATGGTTTTAAATAAGCATACTACATTTCCTTCAAAAAACATCTTTGCTGTGCAAAAGAGCAAAAGCCAGCAGTCTGTGTTTAATTGAGTCCCTCTATGTTTGGCTTTTGTGCACTTTAGGAGGCTGACAGAAGTATGCAAACACGGGAACAGGGCCAGCTTTTGCAAAGTTAATGAGGAAAAAACCCACAGTCACTGCTTCTGCTGAAGCACTGCCTCCCATGAACTGATACTTACACAACCAATCAAGAGAAGAGAAAAGAACCCAACACGGCCACTTGTGCTGAGCACTCCTTCCCTTCTCCCTGCAGCAGCACAGGGACATCGAGTCTGGGTAGTTTTTTAGCCCATGATGCTGTGAGATAGTTTGTTCAACTGTCCTGTACCTATCTGCAGTCTTTCTGTCAGTCAGATCTGCCTTGGTCAAACATTGCTCCTGGGAAGGTCAGAAGTCTGCAGGAAAGAGAGAACTGCTGCAGCAGGCTTTCAGTCTGCTGCAGCAGGAAACACCTATGAAACTTCTCCAAAGCAAAAACCAAGGCTGAGCATACCAGTAGTGGGAATTCTCCTCCAAGGACATCATACCCCATGTGACTTGGTGCAGGATCACTGGTGGTGGGAGCTTCCCTGCTGCTGCTAGCTCCTGAGAGCAGAAAAGCCAGGCTGGAAGTACAGAGATGCTTGTGTTGCTCCAAACACAAACACTTGACACACGAGATGGCCCATCACAGCAGTTTTCAGCCCTTTCCCAGGAAGAGGGCAGGGGAGGAAGTGCCAGTGCCAAATCTGAGATGACGTGACTAAGTGCCAGAGCCCCACAGTGACTAGAGGTGGGAACTGGCTATCAACTCCACAGGCAAGCATAGCAGGGTGGGACACAGCTGGGCTGCTCTGGTCAGGCCCTTGTCCATCCACAAGGCACCAGGATTGCACAGGAGACCCCTGAGAAGGAGTCACTGTGCAGCTGACAGTGTGTCCAAGCTGTAAAACCAATGACTTGCTGCTGGCAGAATAAGTGTTCTCCATTCTCAGCTCTGAGCAAGGAGACGTCGCTGTGTTTCCCCACTCAGAGACCTTTTCTATGTTGTTTTGAGGACGAGCTAAGGACAAACCACCCTGCAGTCAAACACTTGGCTATGAACTGACCATGTAAAGCAGAATTCAGTATGAGCACAGCTTGCCAGCAACTGGAAGGCCTTCTCAAGCAGAAGAAGGCTCTCAAAAGTGTTCAAAAATATCCAGAGCCCTACAGCCTTGTGTGGCAACACCAAGAAAAGAAATTCCGAAGAGAAGATTTAGTACTGGACAAACACAGACAAGGGACTGGCCCTGTATTTCTCAACTACCGTGAAACTCAAAGCTTCCTTCTTAGACGTTGTTTTCTGTTATGCACAATCCTTAAACAGAGAGTTTTCAGCAGTACGAGCAGAAACTACTGCAGCTGGCTTAAGCGATTGCCAGCCATGGTGAAAATGCCTACAATGGCACAAGCATCCAGTGGGATCTATTTTCTGGAGGTTACTGATCTCACATATATCAGTGCTTTTCATCTACCACTGCTAGTCATGCTTGCCTCTCTGCAAAAGATTGCCTGAACTTACTTGGCCAACATTTTGCTCCAGTTAGAGCTGGAAAAAAGGACACCTGAATAAGCAGTGACCTTCCTCAAGATGAGACCCTCATCGCCACAGCGACATTTCGAGTTATTTGTCATCTTGAGCAATACAAAATCAGAAATTTAACCTCAGCTCACTCTTACAAAGTAAACAAGCAAGAACACAATGCCACTACAAAATTGCTACATCACAGGGGACTGCAAATATCTGAAAATTGAAATAATGTGTAAGGTAAACATCACTTCAATACTTTCTTATATTTTCCTTGCTAGAGACCAAAAGACTTTCTGTATATTAATAAAGCAAGACTTCTCTATTTCAGTAGTCCACAGACAAATCAAGAACACATGGTATCAACACATTAGCAAGTCTAAAAAAAGAACCTAGGGCCGGGAAAAAAAAGCACTAGCAACTTGGAAAAAAATGCTGGTGCTTTTTTAGGAGTTTCAGGAAAGGCTAAAACTTGAAATTGGCCTGAGCACCTCGAGTAATGCTTATGGCTACATGCACCCTCCTGCTCTTTCTGGAGAATTGGCTACTAGCACTTCCATGACTTGGAAGCCATTGGCCCTTCTCACCTCCGAGTTCTGGTTGGCTGACCTTGGAAATGTACTTGGAGTCATCTTGGACACATAAGAAAAGGCCAGATACAGGCATTGAGCAAAACTATGAAGTTCTATGTCCTGCCTTGACACTTTCCTCAGTCCTGCCTCTCTTTGAGCACATTCAGACCCTTCCTGCCTGACAGGACACCTTCCCCAGTGTCAAGAGCTCAGAAGTGCATTGAGTAAAAGATGAGAGCAGCATTATTTCCCCACACCCTGCCTCTCCCCGTAGTCATGGCTCAGAAGAAAGGCATGTCTCTCCATCACACATACACCATTTATAAGAGAAACCACCCTGTCCAAGGCCTGTTCCTGCCTTACCAGTAAGGACTGTGGTTTTCTGCCAACTTGTATTTTTGGAGCCTGTTTACATATAATGACTGCTCAGATCACTGCAGTTTGTTGACATCTTTTTTTCTGCAGGTCCTCAAACTGGACACGGTTCTTCTGAAACAAAGCTACAAACACCAAGCAGATGGAAACTAACCATCTCCTTTGCTCCTGTCAAGTGGGTGGGAGCTCATCAGGAGAAATCACCCCTGAGGGCAAACTCTAGAACATCAAGGATACTTTCTGTCCCATCCAAAAACCGGAGTGAAGCTGGATAAGCACCACCGGGAATTGTCCTCAGAGGTGTGACGAGCTCTGTAGAAAACAGGGCAGCAGCTGGGAGAGAGGTGTACTTGTGGACACCAAATCCATGGTTACATGGACTGCAGGAAAGGCTTAAGTCACTGGCAAATATGCATCTGCGTTTAAGGTTTATGCTAGAATTACATTTGCATCCTATTAATTCAGAAGTCCTTTTCTATCTTGTGCAATTTTGTTTTTGGAGTCCCTTAGCATTCACTGAAGACTCCTTTTTGTATTGAGCCTGCCAGTTTTGGGGTTAAGATGAACTGGCATGAATTCTACAGTGTTCTATACAGAGGGTGTCCTACGGTCATCAGAAAAGGCAAAGAGAAAGGAGATGCCACTGCAAAAACCTCGAGATGATTCAGAGTCCAAGAAGTAGGTGCCAGCTAAGCTCTCTGGGGACCCTGAGTGAATACTACCACCAGCAGCAAGATGGCATTGGGGAGAAAAATTGCTGAACTCCAGGAAGGTGTTTCAGATGGCCAGCTGCAGCCAGCATCCCCCCACCTCCAGCTCTGTTTTCAGTCTCCTTTAAAACAACATCGGCTGCTTTACAAGTTTGGTATTAGCAACCTGGTGAAAGAATTTGTGCCTGATTTGCCAGGTAAAAAGGGAACCAGTTTGCAATGATGCTGTCACACAAGGTCAAAGTCACCTGTGAAATAGTGCAGGCCCCAGGCTAAACATGGAGGCAAGTCCGTAATAGCATTAGCTGCCAAATTTGGAAAGCCTTTGACTGCAGCACTATTATCTAAATTTAAGGGTAGCAGGACTGGTTGAATTATTCATTGCAAGCAAACTCTCTGGCACACCTTAGCCCTGCTACCTGTTCACAGGTCTGCTTGCAGATGTCTGTTACACAGAACAGTACAAACTGTTCATGCAAAACACATTTCAGCCTGGGAGCTGTCTGCCAGTCCTTTACTTCTGTAACTCCCTGCCCCATGGGCTGTGCCCAGGGTGGTATCCCTGCTCCCTCCAGTACCTGCAAATCTTATCTATGGGCAGAAGAGAGATACAGCCCATAGGGAGGAGCAGGATTCTGCCTGCAAAGCACATGGCTAGGTTTCACCACCATTTTTGCAGATGCTTATGCATGTATTTGCTTGTATCCACTTTGCATTCTTTCTTGTTCTCCCTCTTCCATGAGACCATCCTCTTTCTCCAGTGGGGTTTTTTTGCCTGTCTGAGGCACCAGACTGAAGACAGTGTGGAGAGTCCATCATTAGATGCCCTTCTCTTACTGCTGTCCCTCTGTTTGCAGCCAGCACTCTGTCCCTTTCTGCCTTCAACAGTCTCACAGCCATTTCCAATTCTCCTGGCTAAATAATTAACACAAAGCATTCCCACGCTTGTGGAAGAGGCTAGTGCTGTGCTATCAGTGTTGCATACACATCCCTCTGAGGCCTTGCACTACCTTTTCCAGAGGCAGGACTCCGTTACCAGGAACGGTCTCTAGCACAGATAAACTGCTTTTTGAGAAGAAGGATGGAGCTGAAGGCAGCCCAGAAAGACTGGCTGCTCCAAATTTACAAAGGGAAAAATAAAGTCCTAAAATACTCTTTTTTTTTTTCCCTTCCATTTTTTGGGGGGCATTCTTTTTGCAGGGGAGGGACAGTTCTCTTGACAACCCCGTTCACCTATAATCAGCTCTGTCTCTGTGTCTTGCAAGACTGGATTCACTGCTGAGCACTCTGGTTTGCTTCACTTGTTTTCATGCAGCTGCACATAAATTAGCTCTGTCCTGCCTGTGCAGGATATGCCTTTCCATGTTCCACCAGGAGAGACAACAGTCTCAGTCTTTGTGGTTTGTGCAGACAACCACAGAGGTACTTTCGCAGGCAAAAGTTGCCCTGAGAGGGAGTGACACCTAACCCTGAAAGTGCTAAGACCAAGCATCCCAAATGGCATTTTGTTCTAAGAATCTGAAAAGCTGAAATCTCTTCATCCCAGCTTAAATACTAGCACCAAACCACTATCAAAAAGCAAGCACCACACTTTCCTCACTTCAGCAAGTGCTTCAGACTCTTCCCAACTTTGAATCAGTTCAAGACTTTCTAAAGGCCAAAGGCTAAGCACCCTGCTCTGCAATTGAGGACTTTGGCAAGTAATTGACTTCCAGATCAGCTCCTCCACCACCCCTGTGCAAAGTGCAAAGTATAGCAGAACATGATCCCAACCTTAGCAATCGAAGAGCAGTTGCCACTATTCATTTTCACTGAAGTGCAGAAACAAAACACCTAAATCCAGATCTAGTTGTGTTCCTCCCATGCTTTTTGGGAAGGCTAGTGAGTGAACTGAAGAGAAATACATCCCCATTTCCCAAAGCCTTTGATGTCTGGGAGATCATGTCTGGGCCTCAAAATTGCATTCCCTCTCCCGGCTGCCTGAAATTCCCATCTCTCTAGGGAAGTTCTGTGGAAGCTTGGATGCTGCACAGCAGCAGCAGCAGCACAGTTTCCACCTCCCAGCTAAGTCACATAAAGAGGCAGGGAACACCAATGGGACAGTTCATCCTCTGGCAGTACCTGTCTGTTCCTGTTAAGCTGACTGGGCCATGGGCTTGCTCCAGGGCACCATTCCAGTGCCCACACACAGGTATGAGCAGCAGTGCTATTGGAGATGCTTCAGGTCTCCAGGGTGGCCTCTAGCTGCTGCTGCAGAAGACAGGAGGTCCTGCAGGTCCCACATGCTTTGTGCAGACAGCTCAGATACTAGAGGGCACCAGACACCTGTGTTTAGGTAACTAAATCTTTCCCCTAGCAGGCCCTACAGGTCTAATTCTTGAAGAGCTTAATATAGAGGGACTTACGTGTTGTTTGTGCCAGGCTCTTCTGAGACAGGAAGAAATAAAGTGGAATTGGGACAGAGCTAGATTGAAAGCTGTAACTCTATAACAAATCCAGCAAGTGAGAACCATCTCTAATCAACAGGCTTCTAATTCTTCTGTCTTCTTGAGAAAACAACTTTCTAGCTGGTCTCTGTTTACCATTAAACTGCTGAAAATATATGCTTCATCATACTTCTGTACACTATATCTGGAAAGACTCACAGACACCTTTTCCATTTCAGAGCCTGTCATTTGAGGTTGTACCCTTCAGAGCGGATCAACAAAGTTGTTTTGTAGTAGGACACTACAGGCCCCTGCCATCCTTTGAGTTCTCTCTTGTGATGGTAGATTCTGCAAGGATGGCTGTGAGCACAGCCAGATTTCCCTCTATATTGTGTGGGATCCTTACAATCCAGTGAATCATTGGTGCCTTCGCAGCTTCTGAAATGGTCCACAGACACTCTGCAACCCGAGGATTTGTCTGCATATATGCTCCCAAGACCAACTTTCATGCTCTCATGAAGCCAAAATAAATCAAACAACATGGATCGGA
>NW_008238448.1:5729925-5746938 GCF_000691975.1 Corvus brachyrhynchos | reverse complement strand
CAGCACGAGTGGGAAGGTGCCCCTGCCATAACTGTAATCCTAGGATTATCTTGTCCTAGCTCTGTGAATCATTAGGGTGTCCTCACTGTCTTTTGTCTCTTTATCTCAACAATTAATTGCCCCAATCCCATTCCTTTATTATCCAACAAGCATATTTTTATGCCTTGAGATTTCAGATTTGTCTTGTCACAGTTTAGGCTATCCATTGTTCATTTCATGTAGGTATTCCTGGAAGTGTACAAGGCCAGGTTGGATGGGTCTTTGAGCAACCTAATCTAGTGGAAAGTGTCCCTGCCCATGGCAGAAGGGCTGAAACCAGATGATCTTTAAGGGCCCTTCCAATCCAAACCATTCTAGGACTCTATGAGCTGTAGGTGTGCTGTAATTTTGATGACCTGCTAACACATGTGCCATCAGCACCCCTCATTCTCAGACACTTCTAATGCCTTCTTTCTGGTGCTTCTAGACGTTCCTTCTCCTTCACAACTCCTGGCAGCATAAGAGAGTTGAAGAGCAATTCCTGATGTTCCTTTGCACTCATCACAAACATAGTCTAGAGGGTTTTATGCTGTCAGCTTGAGTGACTGCCTGCACTCAGAGTTCTTGGAAGTCTCAGTGCTAGAGCCAGGGCAGGCAGACTGCAATGCCGCATTGCTCAGGAAAACATTTGCAGAAGACACTTCCTGCCTGTCCAGAGAGGACATGCAATGCCAGCTGCTTTGGAGACCGGGACCTTGTGTGGAATTCCCTCAGGCAAGGCCGTCTTCAAGAGCTCAGCCAAAATTACAAGAGCAGTGGCACAGCTTCTTCCTCTGGTGGCAGCCTACACTAAAATGTTGTCTACTGAAAAGAAACAGTGGAAGGTTTAGGGAAGACAGCAGCTGGAGAGACAAGGCAGCTGGTTTCCATTTCTAGCACTTCCCTTAGTCATTGCATGAACTTGAACAGCAATTTAATTCTATGCCTGGATTTCCTCTTTAGAGCAGGGATAGTAACTTCACTGTAAACCACAGTCAGTGTCAAAAAGTTACTACACTTGTCTCTTTCCTTAAAGCAACCACAGGGCTCAGCCCAACTGCACATGCTTTGGGAGCTTCTATGTCTGACATTGAGGAGCTGCTGAACTGTGCTAAGATGCCATGGTCAGGACCATAGCATAGGGAAGCAAAAGAAGAAAGAGGTAAAACAAAAGGAAAGCTGTATTCCAGATATGCAGAGCACAGCTGGTGCAGAACAGAGTGGAAAGCTTAAACAGAAAAGCAAAAAGGGGACAGAAAGCAGACAGTTGTACTTCAAGGTATGTTATAGATACTTTGTCCTGCCAAAAAAACCCGTAAGTGAACAGAGCAGTGGTTGTCTGCCAGGTTGAAAGTTAGGTGGTGTGGATAGAGGGACAGAGGTCAGCTAGAGTGCATGAAGACAATTCAGTCCGTTCTACACATGCTCCAAAACTCAAATATTAGGGTTGGTGGGAGCACTTTAAAGATTACAACTGCATATATGGCTCTAGAGCACAAGGAACTGGCTGAAGTGCAGGCTGTGCTCAAGGAGATTTCACACCATTAAAAAATATTCTGCAGATGACAGAAGAGGAGGGACAGATGGAAAGCTCCCCACAGCCATGGCCACGTGGCTGCAGCCACCAGCTCAGTTGTTACGCTGTGAAGCCATTTCATATCCAGTATGAACACAGTGGGACAAGCTTCCTTTATACCCAGCGGCACACAGCCAAGATCCATGCTCTCCATCTCTCGAACACAAAAGCTGATGTTTCCACCTCAGAGTATTTTGCTCACTACCACAGCCACCAAGAGGGACCTTAATTAGGTCTGTGGTCTCTTGGCTCAGAAGAGCAGCTCTACAGTCTTGAACATGACTACCTTGGTTCAAGACAGAAGTTTCATCCAGTATGACACACCTACTACAACGTCTACAGAAATGTTTCACACACCAAATGAGCCAAGCACAGAGGAGTTCATTCACTCTCTGCCAAACCATGTCACTAAACAACAAAAACTCCCGTGTCTATGGCAGTCAGTATCCACCAAGGTGGGCAGGTCTTTTGGCTGGACGACAGCATGGCAGCATTTCTTTTTTTCTGCCAGAAAGGGAGCTAAATCATAGGCTGTTACAGTGATTCTGTTTTCATAGTGAAAGAGCATTGTCTGGGGATCATTCATTTTGGAAGCCTTGATCCAACACTTGCAGGGACATCACCATCTCCCAGAGTAGAGTGGAAGAAAACTTCCCCCTGCAATGCTGAAATCATATGTAGAACTCTTAATCTTCTCAATCCCTCAAACCCAATAATTTTAAAGATTTTGATAAGTTTAAAAACATTATTTTTTCAAGTTTTCCATGCTTGAAGTCTAATGACAACCTACCAGAAAAATCAAAGGCATTTGAACAGGTTTACTTGCAGAATCTAGTAAAGTGACGCTCTACCTCCTCCACATGATGTTACACTTACCAATGCAGCTCTAGTGTGGAAACAAATACCAATCACACAAACAAATACCCATCACACATCTAATTTAATTGTCATTTAGTTTCAAAATAACCCTGCCCTTCCCATGATTTTTAATCTGTAACGGTGGCGGCACCTCCAGAGATGTACATTTGATAGCATGCATGAATGAAAGCACCATTAAACCCTGAGAATTTGCCACAAGCAGTTTGCCATGACATGTGAAGGAAGCCAATAGATTCTCCATTTACTTATACTGTCTTCCCTACTGTTGGTGTCTGCTAAATGGCTGCAGCAGCATTCAGGAACCCCAATACTGCACTACACAAGGCAGCAGTCCCTGATCTGATAAGGTTTCTGTAAGACCTGTTCATAACAGCGAGGCCAGCAGTGCAGACAGGATTACAGCAGAGAGTACAGCTGCTTCCAGACATGGCTTGTTAGAAAATCAGTACAGGCAGGGTCAAAAAAGGACTATCTTGTGTATGCAAAACAAGCAAGAACAAGGAGTGAACCAGTACATTTCAGAGAAGCCAGCCCCAAAAACAGCAAATGAGAAGTTTTTGAGAAGGGTCCGAAGAAGAAACATGCCCATGTGACTCTGCAGATTAAGAAGGGGAAAAACAAAGCACCAGCATAGCTGAAATAAATTGCTCCTAGAGATCTGCAGCACACCAACAGACAGGCTTTGCAGGCACCACCACAATTCCCTCTGACGCTGGAAGACTGATTTCTTTTTCAGCTATGCCCCTCCCAGGCTTCTCAGCTCAAATAAATGCTCCTTATCTTCAGGTCTGCCCGTTTACTGAAGACTGCCAAGAGTGGTATGACCCAGATTGTGCTTAAATACAGCCAAGCTCAGCACAGTAGCAGTCAGCCACCCTCCCTGGACATGGTGCTTGGCATCCCAAAGAGCCTGTTTGTCAAAGTTCAGCTGTATCAAACACTCAGACCATATGGACAGGTAACATC
The DNA here is from genome assembly GCF_000691975.1 of Corvus brachyrhynchos. Classification (NCBI taxonomy): domain Eukaryota; kingdom Metazoa; phylum Chordata; class Aves; order Passeriformes; family Corvidae; genus Corvus; species Corvus brachyrhynchos. The sequence goes on along the minus strand of NW_008238448.1, from coordinate 5,743,499 downwards.
TGGCCTAGACTGCCTAGATCAACTAGTAAAATGTCACTTCTCCCTTCTTTTTAGTTCTCTATCATCTTAGTCCATCTATGCACGAATGGAAGTGAATCACAAACATAGGAGTGTTTTCAAGTGAGAAAAGGAGGCACACAGTCTCACAGCTGGCTGCTACACCTGCCTCTAAATTGCATATAAAGCACTTTCATGCTGCACAGAGCATAAGTATTCAACTACTTATCAATTCAGCTAGGAATTAAAATAAAATAAATTTTGCTCAGCATGGGACTCTCTGGGAAGGTGTGTCACACTTCACAGCCTGCCTGCAGCCCAGGTCCTGCATACCAGTCCAAACCTGAACGCAACCACAATGAAGCAATTCCTGCTTATTGGGACATCTCTGGCTCACAGAGATCCATTTGGCTACATATGCTCTTTAAAAATTAACACTGCTGAAAGCAGGGAACATAAACAAAGGAGGTCAGAATCACCTGCAAGTACTTTACCGATGCAAGACCACTACTATCATTCACTTCAAAGAGCAAAACCTCCTAATTAGCACTAATTTAGCCAGAAAAGTAAGCAGAAACCCTGCCATGAAATATCTGCAAGCAGCATCACAAGATTTACAAGTAAGATGTGCAGTTATGACCACAGCAAGTTAAGATCACAGGAGCAGGACATGGTGCTACCCATGGGCACTCCTGAACTGAGTGGCCACTGAGGAGACACATGCCTGAGCCATGGAATCACATCCATAATCAGAACACACCCAGAGTCACCTCTGCCATAAAGAGGTGGTCAGGGCTCACCATTCACTCAAGAAAGACTTTTTTTCCATATGGGGCCACTTAGTGCAAAACAGTCACACTCCTTTAGTTGAAAGAGCACATCGCTTAAGCTGCTTCAGGTTTTCCTCCCACAACACCAAGTCCTCCAATTTAAAAAGGGCAAAAGCCAGTCAGCACTGGAGGCTGTGAAAGGACTGAACTTGAAGGAACCCAAAAGAGAAGCCACTGCTCAACCTCCAAAGCCTTGTCAGCATCCACACTTGCAGATCAGCACCCCATTCTCTGTTGGAGGAAGGTGTTCTAGAACAAAGTGTTGGCCTGCTCCCTACCACAGCTGTTCAGCTGAGGCCACAGAAGTGTGTACTGACTACACCTGGCTACCTTATGCATCTCCACCTGGGGAATCCTCCTGGTGAGCTGTCACTGCTACCCCACGGGGCTGCCAAATACGAAGGCCTTGAGAGAAGGCTGGAATGGACTTGGTTTCAGCAGAATAATGTTCCATACATTTAGCCCATTTCAAAAGCTGCAGTCAGTAACTGGGTCTCTTCTATCCTCCACAGGCAAGACTTCCAATTTCTTTATAAAGGGCCTGTTGGTTGTTATTAGAAAGAACATACAAAGATCTTACCTAGCATGAACTTCTCTCCAGAGGAGGAAAACATTCATTAGTAGAAAAAAAAGGGAAAGGGAGGAATTAAAAACAGCCATGGGAAGTGTAGGGTGAGAGAAATGAGTGAAAAAACACTGCTTTCTCAAGGTCACCAAAGAGCAGTCAAGGCCTGCAGTGAAACAGCGAGAGCTCTCCAAGGGCATGAGAATGTAAAGTGAACTGAGGTTTTCACTTACTTCCACTGCTGAGAACAGCCCCCTCCTCATTGCAATGTCAATTTCCAACAAAATATGGAAACAACAACTACCTTGTTAGACCAAATTATTAAATTGTTTTACTATCAGACAAGCCCAGACAAAAGCAGTTTCTGTGGACAGCTGACCTGCTGTGAGCAGCCCCTGTAGCCATACCTCACAAGGAGTTAATGGGAGGCTATGAACTGTTGTGACCTCTCCTTCCCATTTGTTCACTGACACAGAGATGCTACTGCTCTTTAACCTGTCTGAGAAACCTTTTTTCCTAACATAACCCCAAGATTCTGTGAATCCCTCTCACATTCATATAAATATATATTAAGAAATCTACTTGAAAGCACTCATGTTGAAATTAGTCTGCAATCCCTTTGTTTAAAGCTGCAACTGTTCCACAAAGGCTGTCTGCAGTAGTAGTAGAATTTGTCAAGTACAGCTCCCAAAATGTGAAATAAAAAGCAACAACAGAACAAAGCCTTGAACTTGATCAACAAGGCAATCAGTGTCTGCATGCTTTTTTTCCCTGCATAAAAAAGAGACTGGATTGTTTTTTACATAGTTGTCAATGAATTCTTCCAGCATGGGAAGACTCCTCTAATAAATTAAAATATTCATTAAAGCAGATGCACTCAGCAAGCCTCTTCGGATGAACAAATGAGATCAAACTGAAAAAACACTGTCTGGCTGAACATGAGCATCACTAGTAAAATCACCAAACCACTTTTTTTTTCTCCCTCAAGTGCCTCCTTCCCCTGCAGTATGAAGTATCCAGGAAAATTTATCTCATTACTGATTGTTGTGAACTAGTCACATGCATGGGATTTAAGCCACCCAGCCATGGCAATGCTGAAGACCAATCATGAGCTGAGCTGATGCCAAGACCCCCAGGACTGTTGAAATAATCTCATGCTTTACAGACCAAATTCAGTACCTGACATGTTTAAAAATATGAAATTATTTTAATAACTTTGTTTACATTTCCAAAAAATCAGCAAACATTGTTAAAATTCACTTCATCTCAAAATCACAGAATCAAATAGTCTGTGAGAATACTTCCAGCTTACAGTTTGACATTAATCTGACAGATAAAATAGTATCTGGAATGATTCTACTGAATTCTACAGCTCACTGATAAAAAGCATCCCAACCTACTCAAGCAGTAAACAGAAAACAATCATTATTTAACCCTTACCTCAAAATATCTTTTTGACGTTACTTAGCAAAAATAAACAACTCTGTACTTAAAATAAATGATGTACAATTACAACAGCTCTTATGCAACCTGTAGTATAATCTGCAACAAATAGAAGTTTCTCATTCGACTGTGAGCCCGGTTACAGACCTGTAAATAAAGACTAGTGATAAAGTCTCTGGCTGCCCAGGAGAGATCTTTTTGTGACTCAGAAGCAAAAGAAGAAAATTACCATGGTACTTCAGAAAAAGAGGAACTACAGTCACTACAGTGAAAAGCATGTATATAGAAATTTGTACAAAATATGGGCTGACAGATACATGGTATTTTAGGAGCAAGCATATCAGAGATTCGGATTTTACCTTCTGAAAATCCATCAAGTATGGCTACAAAAGGAAAAGAAACCGTAAAGTTCAACAAAACTCTACAAGAGAACAAGTATCTGCTTTCAGGGGAAAAAAAAAAAACAAACCAAAACTAAACTAAAAACCAGCATTCTAAGCAGTTATGACCATCCAAATCTGTGACTCAGGAAAGAAAACATATGAAGCAACTGAGAATTGACTAACACTTCTCCCTCTTACAGGAATTTAAAATGGAAGGTTTCACAGTTCCATTGATGCAGTTTAACAGTCAGAAGAGCAAAGCAGGGCTGGGAGGAGTTTGATTAGTCAAACAGTCAGTGTTCTTAACAAAGTTTATTAATTGGTTATTTTGTGTCCTGAATGTAAATGGCAAAACGGGTGAATTGTAACATAGGGATAGCAAATTTCTTTTTCTTTTTTTAACTACGAGCAACCAAAATATATTATTCCACTTTTCAGAACAAGCCATTCTAATGCAGAGTTGATCACATTAATGGTGCACTTTGTAACAGTCCATGGAGACAAAGCAAATTAACACTCTGGCCTCTTTTGAATATCATCTTATCTGAGGCCCGGGGAGAAAGCAGAAGTAGTTAGTAATTAGCTGTGGACTTTAATAATAAAATTACATTAATCTTCCAATGTTAGGTTTTGCAATGAAGGTATAGCTTCATGGTGGTAGAAGCACAAGAAGATACCAAAAATAGCTAAGCATGTCTTTAGCCATGAATGAGAAACTTCCTGTTTTATGTAATAATCACACAGCATGAAATTTTAACAACCTGGCATGTTTTGAACTTACTTTACTTCACTCATTGTTAAGACCAAATGGCTGATAGTGTCTAAAAACAACATTAAATGAAGGGCAGCTATGTAGGAATAGGAGATGTGATCCTCAAAGTGAAAATCTGAAGAACCTTCCCCTTTGAAACACAGGTTAGAAAAATACTATCATATAACGTTAATGGAATTTTTATTCAACACCCAGCTCTCCATTTGATGGGGAAGCAGACAAACATATCCCTTTAAGAAAAACCCCAAACAACAGAGTACTCCTCTACTGCTTTAGAACTGATGAATGCGTACCCATTTCTCCTAGACTTTGTAAAAAACAAAAAAATTGGCAGGAACCCTTAGAAGAGTGCCTTATCAGGAAGGGCCAGCCCAACCACTGCTCTTTCAGTTCTTCCAGGAATGGTTTGTGTGCAATGAATAAGGAGATGCTAGATATGATTGGAGTACATCACAGTGAACAAATACTACCCACAGGCTGTGGGCACACAGACTCAATCCCTCTTAGCAGGTGTTTAAATTACATGCTCTTAAAAGCTTAACACTTTGTCTGGATTCCAGATATCAACCTCACTGCTAGCTAAGTTGGAAACAACAACAGAAGTCATCAGTACAAAAAAAAATTGCTGTAACAGGCTTCTAAGAGCAAAAAGCTTCCACACTCCTCTTTATTTCAACAGAGATGATTAGTTAAGGTGCTTTAGGATTCTGCATGGCAGACAAGCTGGCAGAGGTGGCCATTTACTAAGCTCTGGAGTCTTTAGCGGGTATCTGAGGGCAGTTCCTGAGGCAGAACCCTGAACTGCTAGTTTCTGTAGCGGGGCATCTGTGGAGCAGGGGCTCCCTCTAAGGGGACTGAGGAGGAGACTGTCATCAGCTGTCCACCGTGAATTCTCTCATTCACCCGCAGGTCACAGCCATCCTGCAGCATCCTTATAGCTATCCTTGCAATGTTTTTAGAGTCATCAAGTCCACTGTGAGGTCTCCCATCATAATTCATGCCCAGATTTTCAAGCATGATTGTCAGCTTGGTCTGGTTCCTAGGAACCTGATGGAGAAAGGGAGTAACATTCAAGGATTAGGTTCAGTACCAAATCTTTTTAATCTAACACGGGGCAGTAGAAACACATGCAGATTTTAAGTCTACTTAAGTCACATATTACTTTCATGTTGCCTTCTGTCAGATCACTAACCATTTAGCTTCAAAGCACCTTGGTGAGACAGACACTCCCATTTTTACAGAGGAGACACAGTCAACAGGAGTTTGTCTAGACCTGAGATGATGTCAAGGGCCTCTCACCAGCACCAGCTCAAGATACACCTGTGCTGGCAAGGGTAGAAGCCACGGCCTAGATAAATTTAACAATCTTTACAAAAAACAAATTACCACCCACAGAGGCATTGCAGAGGGAATCAGATTCTGGTTTTCCTTATAAATTCTAAGTGATTAAAGAAGCACCAGGCTCCTGATTCTCACTGACATCAAGATCCTGAATGCCTTCAACCTTCACAGGATCTGATCATCAACATCTACAGCAACCCTGTAATATTTGCCCAGCACCAAGTAAAGCTCTTCCCTTATTAAATGTCAATCTCTCTTTTATCTAGAGGTCCTAATCTTTCTCTGTCCCCATTACACTGTCAAAAGTCAAGACTATATGAGGGTAGAGGTGCAAATTAGTTTTGTAGTGTATTGCATGAAAACAGGAAAAAAAAATTGAAAAATCAATACAGTCTTTTCAGCTGAACTACTTCGAAATACATTTGATCTAAGAGGACCGGTATAAAAGTTTTAGACAATCCTTCAAGGAGCACAACCTGACTCTTAAAAACAAGATTAAAACCAAAATGCTGTAGATTATATGATCTTCAATCAGTGAAGTGAGATCTGCACATGAAGCACATTTGAAAATCAGGCACCAGGCAACTAGTTTAAGTACTATAATTTTATACTACACAAGTAGAGATGACAAGCACAACAGGACATTCTAGACTTTTAAACCAAATTTTCCCATAAGAGAAACAGCAATTTGTACAAACCTTGTAGAAGTTCCCATATGATTTGCGAATATTGATCCACTTTTTGGCGAAAGAAGGGTATTTGATACGGCTAATACGGCACTGGATGTTCAAAAATTTACTCATATCCCACGATCTTAAAAAGTCAAAAGAGGAAAACATTAGTCATATATAATCCTGTGTTCTACATATTACACACTTGTAGAACTAAGAGCTGTCTTGTCTCTGGTAGAAGAAAAACAGTTTAGGAAAAGCTCTTTTGCTATAGTCATGGTAAAGAATTTTTTAATATGAATTTGTTAATCATGGCCAAAAAAATAATGATATGAGCAAGACTTTCACCAGGATAGTTTCAGGTCCACAATGGTTAAGACAAAAAATAGCACACCCAGTACTCCACCTACCACATCAACACTGAAAACTGCCAATAAATTAGATGCTTACACAGCCCTCGGGGAAGCAAGTGACACCTTAAATCTTCCTGATTATTTGGGTATGCATGTACCTCTATTTCAGGTAGGCTATTGAAACTAGACTGCACCTAGTTTTATGAGAAACCAGATCTCTATGAAAATATGAAGAAATTATAATACTATTTATTTAGCAGCCTGCCTTCTTGAAGGGAACCACCCCAACAAGTTTGTAAGCGGCAAGCTAAAGTAAAGCTTTTTTTCCCCATCTCTTGTAGCTGTCTATGCAATCTCACCTATACAACAGAGATTTCAATGCACCTATTTTCCTTAAGGAATTTCACTGAGGGTATTCCTCTGGAGGGGAATTCCAGAGACATTTAGGCCCAGTAATATAACCAGCCTTGCGCCAGTTTTGCTTTAGCATTTTCTGTTTTGAATTCACCATTGCTTCCAAAGATAGCAATGTAATTACAGGTTAAAAATTAGTTAAACAGAAATATTTACCATAGCTCCTTAAATTTATTAAGATTGGAATGGCATTATGTTAACTCCTTATTTTTAAGGTGCACATGGGTCTATACTGTACACCTCAAGTCCTGTGTGACACCTTTTTAAATGGTTCACACTGGACACAACAGTATTTCAGTAACGTGGGTTCTTCGCCAGAAAAGACCTGTGACCTACAGTAATTGTCTAAAACTTCAGTAACTTTGAGAAAAGGGTCTCATGGCCAAAACCAACTCTCATTAATTTAAGTTGGGTCAGTCAAAAAAACCCTGTATATCTATTATGTATCTACTAATCTACTCTGATAAATTATTTTTCAAACTACTCATAGACTAGAATATTTATCTGGGCTTTACTTGACAGAAGCGTTAGGCAATTATGCTCAGATTCCACAGGCTGTTTTTTCATAAGCTCCATTTTTGTTTCAGGGTTCCTCTCATTCTGGTTCAACAGAGTCATTGCATCAGAGCAGCACAGAACTGCCTTTTTAATCCAGCACAGCAGAAGACCTGCTGCAGGCAAGTACGAAAGTGCTCATCATTTACCTCAACATAGCTAATGTTAAAAACTCCCTGTCATACTTAAATCCTTCATTCCAAGAGAAGGAGTAAAGCAGATATGTTAACAGAATAATACTGTTTCACAGCTAAAAGGCAAGTGGCATCTGTAAAAAAAAAAAAATGCTCTGGCCAGTGCTCTACAAGATAAAGCTCAAACACTGTATTTCACTATATAACAAAGGTAAGATCCCAAGAACAATATTGCACCACAAATGTATCTAGATCTCAAGACCTCTTCACCATGCAGTTATCTGGGGACTTGATTTTCCACATAGACCTTGTGAGAGAGCAAGTTCAGGTGGCAGTTCCAGGGACTAGTGGAACACACAAAGCTTGTCAGAGGTGGGACCCACCAGAGCCACAGTCCTCTAAGCCAAAGCAGAGGTTTCTGTGCTAGCCATTTCTCCTTGTTCCATAAAGACCACCGTCCATTGTCTTCCAGCAAAATATCCAGTATGTATTAACAGTAACACTAACAGACACAGGGTACCACAGCACACCCACCACACACTTCTGAAGCCTCAGATGCAGAAGGGCACAGAAGTTACCTAGAACTAAAACTGCAGTGTTATTTTCAGGTATTATGTGCTAGATATAAATGGAGAATTACAGCAGCAATAAAGCATAAAGTCTGTTCAGCATCACTTTGTTGCATACAGACCACTAGGAAAGAAACGGCGCCATCTGATGGATTTAAGCTTCATTTTCAATGGTTCAGTTCAGCCTTCCCAATTTTACCAAAAGCTTCAATTAAAATAAAATCAGCAAAATGGCAGTGTCCTGATCCATCTTTAGCAATGCTCTCACAAATATTAAACACGGTTTTGCGGTTTTAGATTGTGCTGAAGGTTGCATAAGGACATACCCATCAGTCAACATGGAATAGCTATACTTTGTTCCCAGTTCTCGTTGTCTCATCCACTCTACAACATTCTGCAGAACTTGAGGAAAAGTATCAGCTTTATCAACAATGTCCTAAGAGAACAAAAAAACCCAAAACAAAGTAAGGAACATTTTTTCAGGAAAAGAAACAACCCAGCATTAAGTGTAAAAACTGTATTGGTATATGGGGACTTACAAAATTGGCTTCATCACAATCTTTACAAAACCAGCTTACACATTAACAGATGACTGGAGAGATTTTTCTAAACTGAAAAAATAGCACCACAAAAGCACCGCTACAAGAGCGAACCTCCTAATAGCTTCTGTAAAGGTAACAAGGTTAGTCTGCAGTTGAACTAGGATTAAAACATCTGAGGTTGTTTCCAAGGCTCCTTCTTAAGTCACTTATCAAAAGCCATTGCCATCCTAAGACTCTAAACTCTTTAGAATAAAAATCTTAGAAGAGGAACTGATGCAATTCAAAAGATACTTAGCTCTACTAAAGATTAAATTCCTCCGCATGAATTAAAAAGTGAATGCTCTTCCCCACAAAATGACCAATTTAGTGAAATCAGCTCTGTGATAACTGGGAGAGGGAAAAAACAAGGATTAAGAGAATAGGCCTTACAGAAAAATAACCATGAAATATTACCATTTAAAGTTACCAGTGTGAAAACATCAACACCACATATCTTTTTTTCCTGTTTCTTCCTGAAGAAACAAAAGCACAATTACCTGGGTTATTCCTGTCAGACTGATGCAGAAGTTTGAAAGCTTGGGATTAATCTCTGGCTTCACGTATTGCTGAAAGGTATCCTCCTGTAACAGGAGAATCAAAGGCTCAGCTGCAGCACGCTGTGCAGCCCACAAGGCAGCTTCTCTGGCTCGCCTGCAGCCCAAAGGCAACAGCAGCTACTTGTCCTGCTGCAGGCAAAAAGGAGTGTGTACCACCTGAGCCAGTATGAGCCTCCTGACTGGCCATCATCAGATTCCTGATGGGACACATAGCTTTTCATAAAGTCACCCCAAAACAAACCAGAACATGTCCTTTCTCTCAGCCAGTAGGCACCAAAGAGTGGGAATGTGGATTTAAGAGGGGGAAAGGACAGACTGCAAAAAAGCAGAGGATTTGGGAAAAGAAGAGTGTGAGTAAGGAAAAAAGTGAAAGGCATGAGCAAAGCCTTGTGTTTTTTAGGTGGTTTCTATAAAGGTTCACCTGCAATTCACAGAAAGCAACCAGTTGCACACCTCAGAAGCTTCATGCAAGTCCTACACCTCTGGATGCCAGCCAGACAGAGACAAACAAAACCTCACTCTGGGAAACTGAGCAATGCAAGAGTGAAGACTGAAGGCAAGTTTCATGGAAAAAGAAAGCCCCAAATCCCTGCTGTTATACAAAACCTTTTAGACAGACAAAAAAACCCACTCTAAGAGCAATAAAAACAATCCTGGTAATCTGCACAATCCTTTTTCTGCAGTTAGTCATACATGTAGCTATACTTTAGTTTAGCATCACAATGATTACCGGAAATCCTCCTCCTCTTAAGAGTTCTTCATAAATGAACCATTAGTCAGAGGTGTGCTCACTGAGTCACTCAGTTTCACTTAAGCAGCGGGTAGTTTATCCTAAAAGAAAGCTGTACTGGAACAGAGCACTTGAGGCTACCAAATGCCTGCTAAGTATGTTTGTTTAAAATCAGGTTACACAGCTATCAATCTGTTGGGTACAATGTAGAAACAGTTGAGCCCGACAAGAAGTGGAGTTCACTCAGCCTCACTTTCTTCATCTCTGCATTAGTGTCTTCTAGATTGCCTCACACAGGACCACAGAAATTAATCATTTTTTATTATGATGAATCCCTTAAGTCCTAGAAATAGATTTGTGGACCTTAAAGCAGGGAAAAAAAGGGCAGGTGGGAACAGACACAGACAAGAAAACTCGTTATCAATAGAGGGAGTCAACAGCAGGAGAATGATCATTTGGAAAATGCTTTCAGAATAGAAAGTACTGTTTGTACCTAAGAGACACAGAGGATAAGCCCTTATGAAAAAAAAAAGTATGCTATTTTAATGAAGTTCAAGATCTACTTAAAAACTAATTTAGACTTTCTGATGCAAACAAGTTACATCAAAGAATAGCATACCAACACAGCAATTAGAGCACTTACTATTTCCAGGGTACGTGTGTTTACTAAGACAACAGGAAACTCAATTATTTCATGTACAAATTCAGGTGGGTTTCCTTCTTCACATGTTGCTTCAAAGTCAACAACACAGATGTAGTCATAGCAGCTGTTTCCATTAGTGTGTTCCTTCTGCATCAGCTTCTGTTTCTTATAATAATTTTTCAATCTCTTTTTCAGTACATCTTTCACTCCTCTAAAGAAATAGGGAAAGTGACAAAGATTGCACTCTTGTTTAATTATTTCCCTTGTTGTAAAACTGAAGCTGTATTTAACATTTGAAAGTTCAACATTTATTAATCTCATTTTGAACACAAGCACTTGTGAAGTCTGAATTCCACTTTATCATAGAGGAGTGTTATCCCCATCATCTATGCTACATTATATCCCATTATGTGGGATAACGCAAAGGCTGTGATACCCCCCATCAATACAATACCAGGGACAGACTGGGAAGCATGGCACAGAGAAACTCTGCAGTCACCTCTAGTTCAGCAAGACTCAGTATCCAAAGCTTTTCCAAAGCTCAAGTCTTTGTAGATTACTCCTAGTTGGCCCCTGGCCCTGGAAGAAGTATTGCTTCACCTGTGCCCTCTACCTGAAGTGAGTCATGCCTGAGGCCTTTCTGCATCAGTGGCATAGATAACACAGAATCCAGCTTAAATGCCCACATTTTAAATTCTTCTTAATTTAAATTTAAAATTGAGCTCGAATAACTCTGTTAAAGTATTTGAGATTTCAGTTGTCAGAAAAACTTCCTGGTCAAGATCCTGCTTTTCAGGAGGTTTGTGGCTATAAATAAATTCACATGGCAAGAGATTAAAGTTACTTACTGCGTCCTTTTAATACAAACATTGAGTGCATATGCCAGAACTGCCATGTACCAAACCAGAGCTGAATAAATGAGGATAATTTACCCTTTCAAGGAAGTTGTTTACAAAATTATTCATTGCAAATGGAATAACAGAAGCTGTAAGAGATATGTGTAGCAAGTGGAATTATCAGAAAAGCAGCCCACTGATCCACAAATAAGAACTGAAATCAAACTACTAAACCTGCATTTGAGAACATCAACTGCTTCTGCAGAGATAACTCTTCTTCACCCTGGTTTACTGATCTAGTTTAAGTCAATGTCCAGTTCATTCAAAGTTGAGACAGTATGGGAACTGATGGAGCGGGAAATTACTTCTTTCTCCATCAAACTTATAAAAAAAGCTGAAAATAGGAAACGATCGACTATCATGATAACCTCAAAGGAAAGGATGGAGTGTGGCAATCTGCTCAATTCTCTACAGTCACTATTTGTTTACAGACAAGACATATTCTGACTTGACTTAATTGAATACATTGACGAAAGAAGTCTAGCTCCGCTGAAAGAGAAATTTAAAGCTTTCAGCATTTACAACTAGATTAAAAAATGCATGTAGAAAACTTACAACCTAAGAGAAGACCACAAACACATCATACACTATTTGAATTCTGCTTTTTATTTTTAAATCCGAGCAACTGCTAAACAGCTACAGACATCTAATGTGTTTTATGAAAAAATTTCTCAGGTAATGATAAGATTTTTTCCTCCTGAAGCACTAAATTAATTTAACCAACTAACTCCCCACCACTACTTCCTCATTACTGTTGCCTACAGAAACAATACACTTCATTTTTCCCAGCTGACCTTCTTCACAGTATCTCAAATATGTCTGGCCACAGAATTATTAGTCTTGCAGCTCATTTTCAATACAGGAGGAACTATGCTATATTCCCTTGCCTCCGCCCCAGTGAGCGCAAAATCAGCTTATAATACATTCATTTTTTCACATTATTCCAGGGCATGTATTCAGAGTAGCAAACTCTCCATCTAAGGGTACCTGTCCTCTGATTGATTAAATCCTGAGCCACATCACCAGAGTTTGTAGCGAGTATCAGATCTGTACTGGTACAGTAAATAAAAATATGGCTGTTCTGAAGCAAGTTTCTATATGATGAAGGTCTGCAGCACCACCTGAGAACCACTGTAGTTCTTCTTTCCCCCTTGACCAAAAAGTGATGAGAAGTACCTTACAGTTATGTATTCTTTCATTTCTTTGGGTTGCCAGTTGAGACAGCACACATAAAGCAGTATACTTTAATCCTACAACAAAAGCTGCAACAAGATTGCACATAAAACAATTGGTGTCTGGTGCTGTGTCTGCTTTTCACTTTGTGCTGAGTTTTTAAACCTTAAAATAATCATCTCTCATGGCTCTACTGCTCTCAAAGATAAATCAAGATGTTAACAAATAACCTGGTTTCAAGCTTGAACTCTGCAAGTTTACTTCTGAGCTCTTCTCTGGTCATTCTGTTGATATAACCATTGGTTATAGCAATTTCTTTGTAAATCGGATCACTGAAGTCGTTTGAACTGGCAGCTGAGGTTTTGCCATTAGTTTCTTGATCACTGATCCTACAATGCTGCTTACCCTAGAAAAAAGAGAAATCAGGAAGTCATTTAAGAAGGTCGAAACAAGAAGCCTGAGCATTCATAGTTCGTTTTTGCACCAAAACGCAGTAAAGCATCACACTGTTACACTTGTGATCCGACTGAGTGAACTAGCTTAGAGACAGGTAAGAAAATAAATACTGCCTGAAACACTATTTACTGCCTGAAGCCTGCTCTGAAACACTGTTTTCCTAAACAGCAGCAAACAGAATAAAGGGATAGTCATGCACGCGTCTTGAGCCACGTCGAACAGCAGCTCTTGGAGACAAAACTTGAATACGCATCCTAATCTGAACAGAGTTCTGTGGTGCAAGCGGGCAAAGCCTTCACCAGCTTTCTCTCGACAGCTGAATTAACCAGAATCCACACTGACTGGGACACGCGGGCCGGTGCCCAATACGTGCAAAATAAACAAAGCAATAAACTAACAGGACGAACTACGGACACTTCGGCTCCCGACCGCTGCTCGCGGCCTTTGCGGGGTGCGCACACGGCGCGGCCTCGGGCGGGCCCGCGGCCCCGGCGGCGCCCCTCGGGAGGGC
>NW_008238448.1:5728224-5729656 GCF_000691975.1 Corvus brachyrhynchos | reverse complement strand
CGGCGTCCCCGTCGGGTTTTAAACACTGTGGTGCGCTTGTGCCACGCGTGCGGGGCCTCCTCACCCCCGGCCCCCCCGCCAGCCCTCGGCCCTGCCCCTCTGCAGCAGCACCCCCGCCTCATGCGCCTGCCGCAGCCCTCCTGGGAATTTGCCCAGCAGTCCCCCCGGGGTTTGGGGTCACGGCGGCTCTTTGTAAGCTCTCTCCGTGTTACGGGAAACACACACTGGACAGACACCTCATTTATGCCTCCGTGCTCCTTCTCATGGCACTGACTTTGCACAGAGCACCCAAAACATGGATCTAGGACACCCGTGGTGTGTTGGGTGCCAGCTCACAGCTACCAGAAGGATGCAGTTGGCCCCCAGCCCTTTCCTGCCAGGGAATTTGCCTTGCCTGCTGTTCCCCATATCCTTTAATCCACAGTCAACAAGCAGGGTGAGGTGGGTGGCACGAGACACGTGTAAGCTCTCTGGATCTTCTTGGCCAGGAGGTGAAGGCAAAGCAGTGAAGTCTCTGTCCATCACAGGTCAGTTTATTTTCTGCAGGTGCCTCCCACAGTCCTGAAGTGCAGTCCAATATCCCTCAGTGATGGAGGCCGATGTGTATTGGCACCCACCTGATGCAACCACGCCAACACCTCCACATCTGCTCCCCGCTAAACAGCCCAGAATCTTCTCTTCTGCCCTGTTGTGGCTGGGGCCCCAGCATCCACCTTCAGCCTCCCATCTCACTCTGGCACACCAGTATCTCATTGCAGATGCTGACATCCCCTCCCCTAGACCTGCTGGGCAGCATTTGTCATCTTCGGTGGGTGTGCCATAAAGGTCTGTCTCGTCTTCTCCTGATGGAGTGATGGCAGAAGTGAGGTCACACACAAACACTCAGGGCTATGTGCGTGTCTCGGTTTTGGCTGGGATAGTTAATTTAGTTAGAGGCTGGTGAAGTGCTGTATTTTTTGGATTTAGTATGAGAATATTGTGGGTAACACACTGATGATTTAGTTGTTGCTCAATAGTGCTCACTCTAAGTCAAGGACTTTTCAGTTTCCCATGCTCTTCCAGTGAGAAGGTGCACAAGCTGGGAGGAAGCACAGTTGGACAGCTGTTTTGGCTGGGATAGTTAATTTAGTTAGAGGCTGGTGAAGTGCTGTATTTTTTGGATTTAGTATGAGAATATTGTGGGTAACACACTGATGATTTAGTTGTTGCTCAATAGTGCTCACTCTAAGTCAAGGACTTTTCAGTTTCCCATGCTCTTCCAGTGAGAAGGTGCACAAGCTGGGAGGAAGCACAGTTGGACAGCTGACCTGAACCGGCCAAAGGGATATTACATATCATGGAACACTGTGCCCAGTATGTAAATGGAGGGGGGGCGGGGGGGGGGGGAGTTGCCTGGGAGCTGGCGAGGGTCATTCCCCCTCATCCCGCCGCC
>NW_008238448.1:5720288-5727747 GCF_000691975.1 Corvus brachyrhynchos | reverse complement strand
GATGCTCATCCCCCATCATCCCGCCATCGGGGAGGGGCTGGGCATCAGTCAGCGAGTGGTGAGCAACTGTATTGTGTATCACTTGTCTTTCTTGCGTTTTATTCCTCTCTCTTTCATTGCAATTACTATCATTAGTAGTATTATATTTTACTTTGCTTTCATTATTAAACTGCTCTTAACGTATGGGGTTTACTTTTTTTCCTATTTTCCTTCCCACCAGGAGGTAGTGGTGAGTGAGCAGCTGTGTGATCATGCTTAGTTGCCCGAGGGGGTTAAACTGCAGCAGTGGGAAGGGATTTGCTCCCTTTTTTAATTCACCCTCCTGGTGCTGCCACAAACGCCCCTGTTGCCAAGCAGAGGACCACCTGCCTTACCACTCTTTCTCCAAAACCTGCTCTGAATATGAGCAGGGAACCAAGCTTTGCACGAACGCAAACAACACGGTACCAATGAGAACCACTGAGGCGGCCTCACAAACCCATAAAATACCTTAAAACATAGTGGAGAAAAAGCTGTTCCCCAGAAATCACCTCCCTTGCTAGAGTGGGCAATGGTTCACAGATACTAAATGAGGGGCTTCATGCTCAGATCCACTCAATGCCAAATCTCTTCATGACTTTGCTACAGCACAGATCTACAACTAGGTGCAGACCCTTCCAGAACTAGAGCCCAAGGAGGCACTGCAAGAGGAAAAACAAATCACACAGCCAGGACTCTCCTGGAGATTGAGATCACTTTTATTTTCAGTCATTTTGGCGAGGATGTGTGGGCAAGTGTGGGTGTGGTGCATGTATGTCTGGGCATGCATGTGTGTGTGCGCAGAGTCCTGCCCAGTGATGTAGATTATATGAATACCTGCAATTAGAGTCCATGAACTGAGCCATGAAGCATGTGATGAGTGCTACACTGCTTGCCTCTTCTTGTGCTTACTGCAGTGCAGCATCTCCACCTCCCGGCACTGCTGTTCCAAGGATGCCAGCCCAAGATCCCATCCAAAGGGCACGAGAGGAACTGAGCTCCGGGATCTGGCTCTGCAGGAGTGAGCCAGTGGATTTTCAACTCACTTAGTGAGCTCCTAAGTAACATTTGCAGTTCCCTTTGACACAACCGCATCTAACTCCTCACAGTGAGGAGCCTCTACTGCTTTGACAAACTTTAACTGCCTCAGAGGTACAACAGGGAAGAGAACACGGACCCCACATAAGCTCCAGTGCTACAGCACAGCCAAGCACACCTTGAGTTCCTGGGAAAGCAGCACCCAAATACACTGGTTTTAAAGCCACCATGAAACTGTGGCATGGGAGATGCTGCAAGGGAAATGACCCATGCTTCTGCAGCCCCCAGTCTCTTCCATCTGATTTGAGAGACCATAAGGCAGGGTAAATCCCAATCTAGGCTCTATTTCAGTTTAACTTGTTAAAGCTGAATCCTCTAAGCTCAGAGCAGAGACAATGCAGAAAGAATAGCACTGCCATGAAAGGAGACTGGTCAAAGGCATCCTGACCTTGTGGCAGGCTGGAAACAATCTTACTTCTCTGACCTTTTTGCTTATAGGACAGTTAAAACAGAGGTGTCCCACCACACAGGACCCTCTGCAGCTGCCAGAAGTCTCCAACTACTCCTGTAAGCCCTAAAATGACCTAGATGTGCAGCATCATTCTTTGCTCTGCCAATTTGTAGGCTGCTTAGGGACATGCAATTCCTCATGTTACACAGACCCAGAAGAAGGGAAAGCTGCTATCCTGGGAGTTTCACTTGGACGGGTGCAGGTTTAAATCCCAGGTTTTGCTTCAGAGCGTAACATGAGGTACTCCAGGACATCTTCCAGCTGCTGAAAGTCATTAAGTGCAAAGCAGTTTGCCAGCTCTGCTTCCAAACCTGTCTGAACCAGTTTCGGCAGGAAATCAAAAAGTGGTCAAGCAAGGGGTCTGCAAACCAATAAGCAAAACCAACACAATCATCTCGAGTGAAGTAGGCATCTAGGAGATTGCCAGGAGATTCTCCTCCTATTCCAAAGGAGTTAAATTCATTGTCAGCTCCACAGGGAGACAGCTGATGCCCCAGTCCTTTCTGACCTCTTTATAATACATCTTCAGTAAAGGCTGAAGAGTGCTCCATAGAGGCTTTAGTCATTTCTAACAGTTTGGTAACTCTCCAAGCAGGGACAAAACAGGAACATAATACATACTCTGAACTCAGGTATCTGCTGTTAGGGCACTGCATTGAGGCCCTCTTTCCTTGTAGCTTGATTCATGAAAAATGACAGATCCTTCAAAAATACAGGGCCCTCATCCCTGGAGCTCAGGGATATTAAGTGAGGTCTGAGGCAGGAGCTCAGCAAAGGGACACTGTATAAGGATCCCAGGACGCATCCTTAAAAGACAGCGACAGCAAAATCAAAAGTACTGTGAGCTGCTTGGTTTGGTTCTCCTGTATGGATCTCCCACCTGGCAATTGCAAAGGGGAGATGTTTCTGAACTGCATAGAAAATTAAATGGCTTTTGCATATTAAAAAAATTCAGATGAAAACACAGTTACACCAGTTACTAAACAGTGGGTGGATGAGCAATCACTGTTTCATATTAAATAGACCCAACTAGACTGATCTCCATACTGCCACACTCCCGGCATTACGGCTTCAGTGCACAGCAGCAGACTGAGTGCCTGCAAAGGCCAGGGAATGCTCCCACGGAGGTGGCACACCCTGGCAGGAGGGCTGCGGTCCCAAGGAGCAGGCTGTAAGACGTCTGCTCTGTCCTCTCACTCCTTCAATGCTCACGCATCCCAGACCAGATGGGCACACTGGGAAACAGGCCTCCGGCTGGAAAAGGATTCCAGTTTGTGGTTTCTTTACAATGTGGTTTCCACGCAACTTCACAGCAACAAATCGCTAGTTTCTTCCTATGGAGAATGGAAAGAGAGGTGAGTAGCAGCAAAACAGGAGGAGAAGGCCACCCAGCACGGGAGGTGACAGTAGGGAATGCTCTAACACAAGTTCTGCCTGTACCAGGCATGTTTCAAGGGCAGCAAGACTCAGGACAAGGGAGTCTCCTAGTATTATTCCTGACCACCATTCAAAGATCTCACCTCCCTTCCACCTCCAGCCACCACAGACAATTTTGAGTCTCCAGTTTATCCACAGCAACACAGAAGCACAATCAATTAATGAGTCTCACTGACGTAAGAAGGTTCATTGCCAGAGGTAGCAGGTCAACATGTGAAATCTGAGACCAAGCTACCCTCCCAAGCTGGAACGATTCCCTGAAGAGACATGAAGCTGACTGAGCTGCCAGCTTTTATTTGGCAGCTTTTCCCCCTTAAGTAAGGTACATGGCTTGATTTCTTCTACCTGGCCTCTGGATCTCCTGCTGGAGCAGCTTCTGCCCTGCTTTCCCAGCATTAAGTTCTTGCCAATGGGAAGATTTACAGCCTTGCACATAAAGCTGGTATTTGAAGGATCAGAAACCAGGGGAATATCACCTGTGCAACAGCAGCAGGTTCCAGCAGGACACATCACTGCCTTGCAGTGGTTGCAGGCCTGGCCAGCTCACATCCTGGTGGGCACTGCCTGCTGAGCTGTACCAGCCATCCCAGGTCTGCCATCACAGCCCGAAGAATTAAGAGCTGTACATTAACACAAGTATTTTAAGTCCCTCATCTCTCAGACCTCCCCCAGCATCTGATGATCGGATCCTGGCTCTGAAAATGCCTGCCTCCTATTGATTTACACTAAATAAATATTTGCATGGAGCAGGGCTCACAGGTACCAGGGCTCAGCTGCAGGGCACAAACTAACAGCAACATCTTATAAATCCTCAAAATCACATAGCTGGGGGAGAAACAAGAACTTTGGTGCCAGTGCTCAGCCTGCCCTTTCCCACATCTGGAGAGGGAAAATGGCTGCTCATGAAGCATGGCTGCCAGGGTCAGCCCAAGGAGATCAGGATCAGTTTGTACCACACAGCCACACACTGCTTCACTAGATCTCTGCACAAAGATGCCTGGGTGGCTTTTCTAGGAGGAGGATCAAGATCTAGATTTTTAGTACTCTAGTGGACACAATACATGGAGAGTACCACAATGGCAGTACCAGAGCATCCAGACATGGCAGACCAGCAGCTGTTCAGGGATAGTGGTAAGACTAGGGATAAGAAATAGCATGTGCCAGAGGCACACTGACTGCCCTGCTTTCATCCCTGCATGATCATAGCACATCCTCACCACTTCATGGCACAACGTATGTGAACGCACAGGGCAGGAAACATTTCCCAGCCTGCTTCTCCTCCTGCTGTGCCAGCCTCGGCCCAAGATTGCTGCATGGGACACAGCCAACTGTTTTGTGGTGGAGCAATTTTAAAGGCTTCACAGTACCAACCCACTCCCTGGCAAAGCCTTGGCCAACTGCCACAAAACTCACTTGTCCAGGAACAAATCCAGGGAATCCCGCTACAGCTCATTTCAAGAGACTTTCCTCCAAGCAGGTCTGAATTAAATGGTATACCAAGAACATTTTTACATTCATCATGAGATCCAAATGGGTTTTCAACACGCGATCAGTGGGTCCACAGAAACCTATCCCCAGTGCTTTCCCTCTGGCCAGCGGCCCTGCCATCTGCAGCAATCATTTTCCTTCATGCCTTGTCATCCCCAACCTCCAGATGACTCCACTCCAGCCACGAAGCCCCCACCTGGGAGCTGCCCTGCCCCACAGCATTTCAGAGTCCAAAGTCCCATTGATCCCCGTCAGCACCAACTCCATGGGAGCACTGCAGAGCATCAGCCATGTTCTGCCCGGTGGAAAACCTTTGGCACCAGCACTGACGGTTTATCTGGAAGAGGAAAGGATAAAGAAAAAGTAATGTAGCAGGGTTCATAGTGCTTGTCATGAATAACCTAAGACACACATTTTCTCTAGGCTTCTAAATAGGGAGTGTGAAGTAAAGTAAAAGTAACACAGGCCTTTCTGAGAACACAAGTTTCCTGCCAGCACAGTGACTGCGAAACTGGGACACAGTTAACAGACATTGTGGAAGGCAGGCTGGAGGACAGGAGGACAGGAGGTATACCCTGACAGCACAGTACAACAAAAATGGCACTCTCAGGTTAGAAACGTACTGTGCCAAGTGCATACACACAGGAGGACCAAATGAACAGGCAGTAGTGACCTGTGGCTCAGTATCAGAGCAGCTACTTTGTTTTCTACCCCAGGTGGGCACTTCAGCCTCACCTTCACACGCAGCTCAACAACCACCCATCACTGAAGCTATTCTCTACCAGAAGGAGTGGTATTTTGGAATGGGAGGGTACTGAACAGAGAGAACAGCATCTAAAGCTACTGTCAAGACACTGAAGTGAAAGTAACAGGCATTTGCATGCAGCACAGCAGCAGACACCAGAAAGACACTCAGCTGCTCCTCTAAGGTCCATACCAAATTCCCTTGTGCCACTCCAATTAAAACAGACTATGGCTGAATTTTTGTTTTGCAGGAAAACCCATGCCTCAAAAAGCCAAGGCACTGGCTGCTTTTGTGAGTGTTGCTGCACATTTTTTCCCACCACAATACAGCTCTGTTTTCCAAGCACATTCCCACTCTGTGAAGTACATATAGGCTATAGATACACAAGAGAGGAGGGCTTCTCTCCAGGGGGACCTCACCAAGTTGGAGGACTGGACCAACAACAGTGCTGTGAAATTCAACAAGAACAAGTGCGTAACTCTACACCTACGACAGGACAACCCCATGCACCCCCATAGTCTGGGGTCCTGCTGGCTTGGGATCTGGTGGAGAACATGTTGAACACAAGCCAGCAATGCATCTTATGGCAATGAAAGCCAAGTTAATAAAATAAAATAATAGCTGAGACTCAGATGGAACAAGAGGAAAGAAGTTCTGTCCCAGAATAAAGTCTGGAGAGGTGGTAGCACCTTCATCCTTGTCATCCAAGGATGACATCCTCACCTATACAAGGTCTCAAGGAACCTGACCTGCCTGTGAGAGTGGTCCTGTTTGAGCAGGGGGTGTACAGAAATCTCCTGAGGTCCCATCCTACCAAAACCCACCCACGACTGCATTATCTCCTGATCTGTCCTGCCCAATGTGTGTCTTGCATCTGCCGCAACACAGCTCAGAGAACACCTCAGCCCATTTCACTGTACTTCCTATCCTCTGAGTGGGCTGTCTACAGCCACAAATAATTAGAACAGTCCCCAGGCTGGCTGTGGGGCTGCTACCTTCCAGAAAAAAAGTGCTTAGTGAGGGCATGTTTTACATAGGCTTTCTGGTGTCTACTGACAGGGGAATAGGTCTGCTTTCTGGTCTCACTTGGAACAAGGGCTGATCACAGTAGGAGTGGGGGGGTAAACCAAGGCAACATTAACTCGCTCGCTGCCGTTCTTGGGACAGATGATCTCCGTCAGTCCCTCTGGTCTCGGCTGACTCAGCAGTTCTCCTGTGAATAAAGGAAAACAATGAAAACTTCTAAGCATCAGCAAGGCAATTTTTGTTTTAGCATGCCCTTCCTCTCCCCCTCACCAGGTAAGCATCCATGAGCGACAAAGGCGAGCACTGCAAGAGGGCTTACTGGTCCTGCAATGCAAGCAGGTCCCATACACGTAACCATGGTGAATGTCCTGAGTACAGCTTGGAGACATGCTAGTCACCACACACGTAACATCTACTATCTTTCCTGTCTCTGCTTTGAATCACTGCACACAGACTCAAGAGCTCCTTAGGAATTCATAGCATCTAGATGGAAGATTCCCTAATGATTCTCTCCCTGGGTGCATTTGCCACAACTGCCATGGGACTGCTGCTGCATCCTGTCAGGACCCTTGGCTATGCTGTACTCTGCTGAGCATGCACATCCCAGCTCCCAGCTGTCAGCTCGTCCATAATGGAGGCAATACGAGCTCTGTATTGAGTCAGTAGCAGTGGGGGGCTCTCACACCGCCTGGTATCCCTCTGTGAAGTAAGCTGCATCAGCTCCGCTGTTCAAGTGCCAAGTTGGCAGCTCCTCACTGCTGGCACCCTTGTGGAATGTAGTTCAGGGCAAGACACAGGTCAGCACAGTGAGAGGGGAAAGCCAGTTGCTGAGATGTGCCCAGCCCCGGGGAACACTTCCCCAACAGCTCACTCAGAGCAAATCAAGTTTCCTCCTGGCTCCACTCCACAGATGACTGGCCTCAGCAAGCCAGGTCCCCCAGACATCAATATGCCATCTCCTCAGAGTAGTCCAGCTACAGTTTAGCACCCAACAGCGCCAGAAACACCTCTTGATACCTGTCTGGGAGGTAGGGTCTGCTCTCAAAGGCAATATGGGATGACCAGCAAGGGCTCAATTCTTCTGAGTGTGCCTATATGGGTGCCAAACAGACCTACCCAAGGCAGAGGCACCAGATCACAACCAGCTTGATCAGCGACTTTCTTTACAGAGGCAGGCCAACAGTGAATGGGGGTGA
>NW_008238448.1:5717102-5720149 GCF_000691975.1 Corvus brachyrhynchos | reverse complement strand
AGGTCCACACAAAACTGTCTGGACCCATCAATCAAGCAGCCACTGTGAGCTGTCCCCACTTCCACCAAAACACTCAAGACAGATGGTGCTGGGACTCCTCTATTTTTAAATGCACTTGCAATAAATTCCTCTGCTGTTAAAGAACATCAGTTGTTCTCCTTGTGTCTAGTTGCTATTGCTGGGCACCCCAGGAAAAACAGAAAAGAAATCACACTTCAAAGTACTGCTCAGCCTGTGCAGCAATAGCACAAAAGGCAGCCCCATCACGGGGCATGAAGCCCTGCAAATGCTGCTTCCCTCTTCTCCTTCTCACACTGCTTCTCTTCTCACTTTCAGGAAATAGCAGATCTAAAACCCCTTGTTTTTTCCAAAGCATGGAATTTCATATCGTGAAAACAGAGGAGAGGGCCTGGCAAGGAACACACACCGTTCACCTTGAGAGATACCCCACTTTGTAGGGCCAGCAATTCCAGTTTGCTCCCATGGTCTACAGTCTGAATTCACATTTGGTTTGAGTATCTCCCGTCATCTCACACCTACACTCAAACCTGAACTGGCAGAGCAGCTTTTAAGCGAGGAAGACACATCTTCCGAACCAGAAGAAATGTTATGGCATTTGCAATTCAAAGTTAAGTCTGCAAGGCAGCGTCCTCAATTACATGAGCTGTCATACTTTGAAAGCAGCATTGCAACCCATCAAGCACGTACGCCACAGGGCTCCATGTCCCAACAATTCCCAGGTTTCCAACCCCAGGCTGACTTCCACTGCAGTATTGATAACTGTACTAAAAGCACC
Organism: Corvus brachyrhynchos; assembly: GCF_000691975.1. Lineage (NCBI taxonomy): Eukaryota > Metazoa > Chordata > Aves > Passeriformes > Corvidae > Corvus > Corvus brachyrhynchos. The sequence continues at coordinate 5,719,353 of NW_008238448.1, read as the reverse complement.
ATCTCTGAAAGATGAGTCACAAAATCAGAGCACCATTATACACTTTAAAGACAGGGCTAATATCCATTAGATCTTAAATGAGAGGAGTACAATAAGACTGGTCTGTCTGCTTGAGCCTTCATTCCTATCTTCCCACTTCAGAAATACTTAGATGGTGATTTCTCATGCAGAGAAGATTGCTGTAGGGTAAAATAGATGTCTGATTTGCAGGCAAACCCCTTGCCATGGCTCTTCAGTCACCCTCCTTTTCTTTATGGCTTTACCTTCTCCTCTAGGCTGTTTCTGGGATAAAGATCACCTTACTCTGTGCCCAGCCACAACCAAAGCTCCTCCAGCCCCCCTCCTGACATACATGCTGCTGCTCAGAAGAAAGACTTTTCTTATAATTTCTCCATAAGACATACCATGCACCAAGTGGACAGAAGGTCAACTATGCGTCCTTACTATTCCTCCCCCTTTCAGCTAAAAGATGTCCTGCTGTTTTACTATACTGTTCTCATCCCCTTCTCATTGCAAACTGGTCATCTTTGCTGCACAAACTCATCACAATACTAAACCAGCTATAACTATCTAAATCACACCTAATATCACTACTGAAAAAGCTGGTGCAAATCCCATTGCAATATGCAATGTAATGTATGCTATAACAAACTAGCATTGAGACACCCTGCTTGGATACAACTCTCCAGGCCCAGAATCTCTTGGAGGTTTCAGAAGCCTCACACTTCTATTCAGAAATTATACAAACTGTAGGGGATTATCAATAAAAGTCCTCAGGGCCACAGCAGGGTGGGAAAGAGGAGATCCAGTGAGGTATTGGACTGATTGATACAAAAGGAAAAGCTAAGTGTGGAGGTGTTTGCTTGGTTTAATTGTTAAGTTTAAATCTAGCTGTAGCACCTCATGTCTTCAGTACTTGTTCTGCCCCTACATACAGGCTGTATTTTGGTTGCACATTCCTCTGTGAGCATGTCACAAATTTTACTGGAAACCTCAGTTCTTCCTGCCCTCTCTGAAAGGTTGCCTGCAATAGCACACACACAGCCACGAAGCTTATCTTAGTCTCAGCATGGACTTAGTTTTAAAATTAACTTCCACAGAAGCCACTAAGGTTTTAACCAAAACTCCAACTCCAGCAGACAAATCAGCATGACTAAGCTTATTCATCTGATTTAAGAGCATGAGCCTTATTTACAAGGCACGTTAATGCTGGGTACTTGCTGACCAAGGCCTGATGTTTAGATGCATCTAAATCCCAGTTCAGTTGATAGCAGAGAGGCACCTGCCAAGCCTGGTTAAAAGCACCTGCAAACAGAGAGCAAATGCTTTAGAAGATGCTCCTTTTGCTGCTCCTCCATTTGCAATGGCACAAATGGTGCAGAAAAGCTGTATCAGTCCTGTGGTAGCCCTCCTGGTGTTTTGGCAGAGAGATTGGTCTCCACAACCTGGTAAAATGTGCTGCACAGCAAGTTAAGGTTGAGACACAAACCAAGACCCTATCATGAAACTACCATGGTCAGTCTGGCTGCAGCAGTAAGTTGGTTTGTGAACTCCCCCAGGCATGGGCTGAGTGAGTCATGCTGCCTGCACCATTTAAAAGAAATGTGCTACACATGGGCAGTCCCAGGGATAGGCAGGAACAAACCTTCACTCATGCCCAGTGCTCTACCAGAAAGGCCTGTTTCCTTTCAGCATTAGCCAGCTCACCTGAAGCAGGTATTTCTATGTCAGCAAGATGTTCTTCACTGCCACTGTTTTTTCCCAGAACAGACACAGGCACGCGCTCGCGCAGAGCCCATGCCACTGATCAGACCCATGCATGCTGCAAAGCACACTTCACTGGCCTTTAGAAAATACCCGTGAAATGCCAGATACCCATGACAAATCAGAGAGTTAGGAGAGAGGCTGACAGCAAGAAAAGCAAATACTGGTAGGAGTGTTTGGTTACTCCATGCCGGCAGCCAGACAAGGCCAGCTGTAAGCCTACTTGGCTGCCTAACAGAGAGGAAGGTTTTGCATGCAGGAAGAAAATCCCACCTAGACCATTTGCCTTTACGCAGTTCCCACTGCAATGGCTGTGCTAAGTGGCCTAAGGTTCCCCATTCATGTATCAAGAATCTGCTGCAAGGGCATAGGGATGAGATACTCTACTCTGGCCTGTCATGCCATCTCCTCTCCCTCAGAGCTCCCAGGAGAACACACTTGCACAGTATCAGCCTGATGATGTTTATAATTTTCATGCTGTCATTCC
>NW_008238448.1:5692487-5717067 GCF_000691975.1 Corvus brachyrhynchos | reverse complement strand
TCTTTCCTGCTGTCAGGATTTGGGCCCCATTGGGACAACCAGTCAGCAGTGGATGAGCAGGACCTGGCCCTGGCTCTGTGGTCTTGCTTCTCTCTCTTCAGTCTCCTAGGGACCTTGAAGAGATATTGCTCATGCTTCACAACATGAGGAATGGAGGGCATGAGAGCCAAAACCAAGCTGCTCCTACACCTTGTCCTGCTTCAGCACTGACCCACTTACTCCACCATATATCCCAGAGCTGCTCCAACCAAGGACACACTGGTTTTTGCAGCCTCAGTGCTCATATGTTCTCTTACCCTAAATCCCTTCTCACTCTTCCTCCATGTTGAAGGGTTTCCAACACAAACCACTGCAACTGTGGTTGACTGGAGACAGACTTTACATCTCAGCCTCAACTGCTTCTCTGTCAAGCCTCCTTTGACTAATCTTTGTTTGTGACATCTCTCAGCATAGCACTCACCAGCCATGCCTTCAGAACAGTAGAGAAGAGAACACTTCAACACTGCCTGCATACCCAAAGCACGTGTCCCATGCTTGGTTTCCAACAGCAGTTGGACAACAGGGCTCACATGAGAGCTCTGGGTCTCAGAACACCCCTCTGCGTTGCATGCAGTGCCATCCTCTTTCATCCATACAACTGCAAAGAAATTGGGGTTGGAGAAGCTACAGCTTCTGTGCCCAGCTGTTTGTTAAGATTCAATAGCTGGAGCACTTACACAATTACATCAAAGCTGTCACAGAGGCAGGGTGAGATGAATAGCCATGTGCACAGATTTCCCCTTCTGCTTTAAGTGCAGGAAACACCCTCACACACTAGGACTTTGCAGCCAGCTCTACAAGAAATCTTCCAGGAGTCTTGGCAGAAGAAAAGGGAAGGAGATGGTGTCTCACAACAAGCCTGCTTCTACTCCATGCCATTTAAATCTTGTCTTTGCAACTCTCTGGTTAGATGAAACTAATTACTTGCTTTATACAAATGTTGCTGTGCATGACACACAAGCTTATTCTCAAGCACTGTGCACAGAAAATTCTGCTCTGTACTGGTATGAATTTTTAATATGCTCCTTGCAGCACTGCCGGCATGTCACGCACAAAAATATTCCCCAGAAAGATAGAACACTGCACTTGATTTATTTCTGGAGTCCTGAGTGACCTTATCTACCCAGCCTGCTTGAGGCAGAGGGCTGGATAGAGACCTCCAAGTTAGGATTTAATTTTTTTCTCACTGAAGGCTATTCTCCTGGCTACAAATATAGCAAAAAAAAAAAACCCGAAACCAAAAACCAACCAACCAAACAAACAAACAAAAAAACGAAAAAGAAGCTGAAAGCAGAGACATCACAAAAGGGAGCAGAACAGAGTGCAATGCACATTATGAACAAAAGTTTCATAAGCCTCATGTTGCAGTCCCCAGTCAAAGGAGCTTAGAACTAGCAAACAAAAACAACAACAAAAATCGCAGCCTGTCAAAGAGCCTTAGTGGGAGAGACTGCTGTGCAAAAAAGGCAACAGAAAAGAAAAACTGTTGGTAAGCACTGATCACAACAGCAGGCTGGTGAGCAGAACCACCCATCAGGTACAGCACATACTCAGGAACCAATGAGCCTGGGATTTGATATCATTTAAAAAGAAAGGGAAGGCTTGAAAACAAAAAGAAAGCTTGCTCTGGAAATGTGGAGTGGGAAAGGCAGCCATCTGCAAGGCAGAGAACTAGCCTGAAGAGGTGAGTCCCCAAGACCAGAAGCTGATAGCACAGAGAATAGCGTGCGGAGAGCAAGAGTTAGAGCTTTCCAAAATATGCAAAAGGAACCGATTTCTCCTTTGAAGGGTTCAAGACTGAAAACACCAACAGCTTCCTTGAGCAGAGAGCAGTCTCCTGTGGCTGCCCAGCTCCAATCTAGAGCATCACAACTGCTAGAGGGGCAGACTCAGCCTTGGGGCTACTGGCTGATCCAAGCACTGGACAACTTTCCAGTTCCAGCATCAGCCATCTCTCAAGCCAGCACCTCATCTCTAGGCCTCACAACTCTGACTGTGGACATATATATGGCTCACCTGGCATACTTCCCCCAGATGGCTGCATGGGAAATTGTCTTCTCAAGTCTATTAAGTCATGTGAGGCGAAAGAAACACAAAACAACCTCTGGAAACAGACAGCAGTGCTTTTCAGCTTGGAGCTGACAGGTCAAGCTTTAGAAACCAGAGCTGCAGTCCTCCAGGCCAGGAACCCCAGAGGTGCTGCAGAAGCTGGGCTCTGCTCAGCTCAAGGCCAGGCAGCTTTTCCCACAGCAGCTGAGATCACCCCACACTTTACCTCCTACCCAAGGAACTGCCAGGCTAATCACCCTGGCAGGAAGCCCAGGGCTTCGCTAAAGGCTAGCGTGCTCTGCAAGGCCTGTCCAGGAGACACAGGCAGACAGATGCTGCAACGGGCAATCATTAAGTCTATTTTCTGCCACTCAGGGAAGGGGAGAGTCACACAAACACCAGCTACGGTCGAAAGGCTTAAGAGGGTTAAATATCCTCCTTCTTCCACAAGTCATTATAGGGTCAGCTAGCTCTTAACCCATCACTGTCACAGCAGAAGGGGACATTGACACACCTGAACACTTGCAAAAGCTCTGGGGAAGCCCTTGGCACTGGACCGAGCATACCTCTGTGCGGAGAACTTGAGTGGAAAGTGTTGTGGATGTTCGATTCAACAGCTACAGGAGGTTGATTACCCAAAATACCAAATTACAACTCATACACTAATTTTCTCCTCAGGAGTTATTTGAGACCATCCCTTACCAGTGTGGCAGTACAAGGCTTCCAAGTATAAAACCTGGAAAACTCTATGTTTGTCCCAAAACATTAGTTAATTATATTTTTCTCAGGCACATAGAAGTTATAGTTAGAACTGGAAATCAATTAAAAGCAAATAAAAAAACTCCTTACATTCCCCAAACCACACAATTTAGTACTTCCCATCTGCAGACTCACAAACACAAATGCAGAGAGCAGTAAATGATCAAAACAGTTTCATTAAAATAACTCCAGGGGCAGTCATGAAAGTTTGAGCCTTCTGTCTCCTGGCAGTACAAAATGAGCAGTTCTGAGAAATAAAAGATGGTTGTCATCTAACCTATTCGGAAACCAGTGTGGGTAAGTGATCTACCATCAATGTGGCTGCACAACGAGTGCAACTTCTCTCTCCTCCTTCCACAGTCCATGAGATACTGAGTGCAGACAGCATTTATGCCAGGTAACACTGACATCTCAGCAAATTGCCATGAGGAGAGAGGGCTGTGACTTTTGACACCACTGCTCCTTCCAAAAAGATGAGGGAAGGGGATGAAGAAGATGCGATTTCTCCACTCTGTTTCATCAAACTCATTATATTTCAAATAGTATTTCAGCTTGAGTAGCTTCCCTTGTTCAGCTTCATCTCTACCTGTTCTGTTGGGCACTCCATCTTTCTTCTCCCTGTGCAGTAGGGAAGGTGGGAACAAGCCATCTCTTCCCATTAGTGACCAGAGCTGACAATGGAGGAAGGACGTGACCAAAGGGGACAAGCAACCAGCACAAGATAAAGTCTTAGAAAAATGAGAGGGGGCACTGGGGAAAAACTGAGAAAATAAAATATCCTTCAAATTGCTGAATGTCCTTGTAATATCTGAAAAGCTTCTTGAATTGGTAGGCTGCAACACAGTACTTTCTGATAACTGCAATACAAAGCCATGAAAAATTGATTTGCTTCATTAACATTTTAGGACCTTATTAGCTGGAATGAAATTGACTGTCAAGGCATTTTAAGGGAGAGTCATGGTGTAATGAGCTCAGTGCGAATTATCCTCATCCCAGAATAGAAACAGGCCTGTCACTGAGTAACCAGGCCCAGAATCTACCTTTTGGTTATTTTTAATTCCACCCCTTCAGCCCTATCTGCCATAAGCACTTTCCCAATCTGCCAGAGCAAGGCACCAGCTGGAGAGAAAGCTGCAGCCAGCCCCAACCTGTCCTTACCCAGTAACAGCAAGGGACAACTGCACACAGAGCATCCACCTGAACACTAGACACCACTGGCTGCAGACAGTCCAGACAGCAACAATTCCCATCAGTCTCAGCCCATCTTTCCAAACATTTCAAAGTAATTTCAAAGCTATTACTCCCCCATCACAAAGGAGATGCTGACCCTTCTTTTATCCAGATGATCAGCACACCGCAGGTCCAACTAAATGGAAAAAAAGCAATTTGAAAGAGTTCCCAAAGCCATTACTATGATAAACAGTTAACAGGCAGGGTTCACTGAAGTCTGCAGGGAGTACCAGGACTGGTCACCATCCTGCTACCTCTGTCTCTCTGTTTGGGTCACAACACATTAATAGGTGGCCATGTGAAAAGCCAGCCCCCAGAGCAGGCCATACAAGACTCAGTCCCACTGACTTCTAGTCTTATGCAACTGATGAGGCCAGGCCAAGACTCCATCTGCCCTTCTGCTAACTTTAGAGAATTAGCCAAGTCTGCAAGACACTTTTCCTCACAATAGTCTAGCAACTAATACTGCACCCTGAACTGGCTGATTGTTTCCTGCCTGCTCCAACACAAAAACTAGAAAGCCTCAATGCAGGTACTACATGGTGCACGTGAGGAAAAGCAAAAGGAAGCACCTGACAGAGACTGCAGATGGCTGCAACGCAAGGGTTCACAAGCAGACCAGACTGGCAAAGTGTCTTCAAGCATTGCTAAAGAGACAAATCCACCCGCTGATGACAGACTAAGGGTGGGAGAGCACTTGGGACAATTTTTTTTCCCTGTTGGCTTACTCCTTCCTCACAAGATGCATGCCATGGTCGAAGGTAGGATTCTGGCTATGAAGCCCCTCTTCTAGAAGTTGACCGGTGTCCAGCTGGGAAGTGAAAAACCTGGAGTTCTCCCTTGTAGTAACCTTTTACACTCTAGCACAGCATCCTTTCTTCCTTTTTTTTTTTTTTAATTTACTTGCCTTTTGCCAGCCAAGCAAAAGGAGAACAAACCAAAAGACACATACAAGACTTGTGTTTACGTGTGCTGCCCAACAGTTTTCTCTGAAATTAAATTAACTCCTCTCTGGGTAAAAGTAACTTGATTCCATGAGTTGCTGTTGCCTTAGGGCCATTCCAAGGTTTCAGTGTGTTTTGCAAACTGAACTGGAAGCAGCTGTATTTTCAAACCTGTTGCGGTAAGTATTCTCTCCCAGATCACTTAAGGTGAGATGCATGTGCAATACCCCTCTGTAAAGCTATTCTGGTCACCCTAAAACACTCACTGTTCATCAGGACAACCACAGTCCACTTAAACATAGGAACATTGTTTTTTTACCCTTCAACATCGACTGGTCTAAGGAGAAAAGTCTTAACACCATAGGTTCTGCTCATACTCAAATCAAGTGTTTTACCTGGTTATTGAACCAACTTGAACTCATCCCTGCTCTAATCTATCAACATAACTTTGTATTGAAGTAATTTTACTGGGGAATTTGGTTTATGCATGAACATAACAAAATTTATTCTAGGCTCATGCTTAATTGGAACAAAATGCCTCCACAGCACTTTTCCTTCAAAGCTATCCACTTTCTACAAAGTAATAACTAACCCCACAGTACATGCTGTCCCCAGGTATGGCTTTAGCTGACCAGGAAGCTGCAGGATCAGAGAAGTTTCCTTAATTACAAGGACATCAGCTATAACTTCCTTATATGCATATCTTTTTTTCATTTACACTCTAGTTTGTTAAGTACATCCTTAGTCAAGTGTTTCTTCCTTGTGAGACTGAGTGTGATGTAGATTTGCATCAAGCTATATGGCTAAAATCAGAGGGAACAGAGCACCAAGACCAGTGGCAAATTCTCCTCTTGGTCTCATGCATAATGCCACAATTAAAGCATTGCTGGTGCACATGGAAGTGCCCAAGCAGCACTTCACAGAGCTCAGAGCCTGAGTCTCCCTATGCCAACAGAGGTGGAAAACTGATTTTTGTTTTGAATCTACTCTATTTGTTTGGTTTAATGTACCTTTTGTTATTACCAAAATTGCTGTCTTTGAAATTTGAGTGACCTGCTGGCTTTCTCTTGCTCAATGATAGGACATCCTTTTACTGGATCCTTTTACTGGACATAGGTCTATCCTTTTACTATTAACAGCTTTTACTTGTTCCCTTTTCCAGAGGGGATGAGAGCTAATATTTTGATTTTTCTTTTCTTTTTGTGTTGATTTTGGATTCCTTAGCATTTCCAATAATTTAACCAGTCTTTTCTGAACACTCTCATTCCCCAATATCCAAATCGATGACAGCCAACTAAAAGCTGTAAATCAATGCAATAGCTAGCTTTTTCTTACAAATACCTTTTTCCCAAGGAAAATTGCTTATTTATGAACTTAATATTATAGATTGTTTTATTATCTCTGCTGAGACCAATTCTTATGGCTTTTTATTCTACCACTGGAATGACTCCCAGTGAGAAGTCACATGAAAATAGAAACAATAGCTTTGCTACTTAACTCTTACAGAGTACATTGCCTGCTAAATGCCATCTGCTATGGGTTCTCAGTGCCCAAAAGTCAACTGCAGCATCCATCTTTGCTGTTTAAAAATCGCTTCTATGGTAGTCATGTTTGTTACTGAAACAGGAAGGAGCTATGGGGCCCAGAAAGAACTCATCAGCCTCCCAGGGAGGCAGCAGTACTGCCAGGAGAACATTTAACTCCTCCACCATTTCTTCTACCCCCCTGCACCTTTCCAGGAGCTGCCAGTTTCCTCATAGGGAACTCTGTCCCAAAGCTCAGCTCTCTCCTGGTCCCCTATTTGTGCTGTAAACCAGTATTACTTCCAGATTTCCACCAGGTGGATAACTCTGAGGCACTTACTCACCAGTGTCACTGTAACACAGCCCTGACCCACCCCTCCTTCAGATGTTTTACCAACTCACCTCAACTGCAAGCTTACTGGCTCTCCTCTGGATGGGATCTGTCTTGGGGAGAAACCACCTTAAAACTTCCCAGTCATCAACTTACACTGACCAAAAAGGAGACTCAGGGACATCTTAAGCATACACTGGAGATATCCCAAGAGTGAGGACTACTGGGATTGAAAAAAAGCCAGGAAGCAGCAGGATTCTTGCTCTCAAACACCATTCAGTGCCAGAGTTCAGGCCCCCAATCAGGCTTGCTCCGAGGGGAGGTGAAACAGCTCAAGAGGTGGCTACTACCAGAAAAGTGGGAAAAATGCTGGCATACAGAGGAGAAGAGGATATATTTCAGAGCTACTCAGAGTTCACATGCTGTTTTAGACAGTGCACTTTCCACAATAAAATGGCAGAGCAACAACCAAAGAAATAAGGTAAATCACACAAACTATATGTCATTACCATCACAAGAGAAGTAAATGCTGCACCTTGTCCAGGACCACAGTCTGTTCTGAGATGGAGGAGGCCCTACAGGACTACCAGTGTTTTGGACACAGATGGTTAAAAGGGGGAGTACAAACCAGATTGGACTAGATTGCCCTTTCCTTCTCTCCACCACCACCAGAGGTTTGCTCTGTGAGAGAAAATTCCAAGAGAACAGACCTACGAGCTACTTCTGTCTGTGCATGTAAGGATTTTGCATGCTTGGTGCTACTGGAAACGTGTCCCACAGCTCTGGACTTCACCAGCAGCCGCCTGGGAGCCAGACAGAGGTGCCTGTCTCCGTCCTTCCTCAGCTGGTTCCCTCCCACCTCCCTCGGTCTCCTGCATTTTGTTCTTAAACACTCAAGCCAGAAAAACAGTCCTCCAAGCAGGGAAAAGCTTTATTAAAATGACTTCCGATTAAAAACGAATTTTAAATCCTTTTGTGATGATGAGCAGATTATCTGCATCATGCTGCATTATGCAACTGAGAATAAAGCAGCACAGAGCAAGGGGTAAAACTGCTGTCTCCAGCAGAATCATAATTCTGTGGGCAGTTCTCAGTTCCAACACTCACCTGCAAGATTCAGATGGGACTGGGTGCACTTGGTACATGCCAGGAAGCAGAATCATGCATGAAACTTACATGATTCAGCAGCTGCAGAGCAGAGGCTGTTTTGCAACACGGCTTTCAACCAAAGGTGCTGTTTCAGGGAAAGACAGACACTAAATGCTTCAGGAAGCACAGCTAAAAGTAATAAACTCTGACCTGGAGCCTGGGCATGGGCCTGCCATAAAACATGACAACTTGGGATCCCATACAGGCAATAAACTAAAGGCTGGTCAAGAACTGCCCTCAAGCTGCCCAACCTCACTACAAGGACCATGCTGCCACCCGGGTGCCTGGGGGAAGGTGCAGCCATGCACTGAGTGAATAGCCACACTGCTCAGCTTCCCCCTAGCCAAAGACACCTGGCCACACTTGCACAGTGGCCAGCTTTTAATGGGAAGCACAGTTTTAGCATCTGCAAAGTGCTGGGCCAGAAATCCAAGTCACAGATTCAGAGGCGCCCTACTGCACTTCCCAAAATGGTCCATTAAGCATCTCCTCTCATCGCACCCTCTTCAGCCCAACGGCTGGTTGGGGGGAGTTTCTTTATTTTCTTTTAAACTTTTTTTCTTTTTTTAAATCAGATCCCTGTGTGAATCACTAAACTGAACACAATCTTACCATGTCCGGCAACATTTTCTTAACATTGTGTTGAACTTGACTGCAGGCACTCAAAAATGTGCATGCGTGTATCTACATAACATGCTAAACACTTTTGTCAGAGAAGAAAGATGTGATTTATTTCAAAGAAGGACAAAGAACAAGTTAAAAATAACAGAGAGCTTCAAAAGCTTTGTGGTAGTTTTCCATTACAAAAGACACAGAGAAAAGTGATTTTCTTTTCTGATCCCAGGGGAAGGTTCCCAAATTTTTCTTTCATCCAAGGAAGTCTTCACTTTGGCTGAGCCTTTGAGGCACAAATACATTGGCTAGGAAAAGACGCACACAAGACTCAACTCTTGACTGTTTATTTCATCATCTCACCCTAGCAAGGCTCCAAGCTGACCACAGCAGCCACTTGCTGAGCTGAATTATTTGCCTATGCAAGCATCAGTTAAGATCTTGCCAAAATCCAGTAATGATCACCTGAGAACCCGTAGGGCTCCCTCGGGGCACACACATGCTCCTCTGAGAAACGACAAACTTCTCGCTTACTCAAGGTGCCATGAAAATCTTGCCAATGCTGAAACACAGCACGATCCTTCACGTGACAGCATGAGCGAGACTCCCCGCCCAAAACTCCTGAAAGTACATGTTCAGGTACGCAGATCTGATTGGACCTTTTAGTGAGGACAAAGCACACTGGAGTTTCATTACCTACATAACCCTCTGGCACCATCATGAACCTGAATAAAAGCACCTGGAGATGACCAAAGTTTCAGAGTGAGGCTCACATTGCCTCTATTTTCACCCACTGAACATTTCTACACAACTGTCCACCAGAAGTTAAAATGATGCTAAAGTAAGAAATAAATTCTTGTTCAGCAGATTTCTGGGATATTGAGGTCAGCAAAAACGGTGTCTCTTCCCAAAATCCCAGTTGTCTTCCTTCACTCCATCTCAATATGAAAGCAGGCGTGGGATGTTCAGAAACAAGTCAGAAGGCTGTTGAAGCAGAGCAGTCAGCTATAATCAAGTATGAGCTTGAACCTCCACAGAGAAAGTTTTAACAAAGGAGATGGCTTAAAAAACACCCAAACAACCCAAACAAATAAAAACCCAAACCCAAAATGAGTAAGGAAGTTGGAAATCTTGAATTATATTCCTGACACCAAGAGCTCAAGGTGCTCAGCAGGGCATGATTCCACCAGTGCATTTTCCAGGCAGGGATGGCTCAGTCCTGGTCATAACAGTGTACAGTAAAAGGTCCATGAATTAAAGAGACCTGTGAAACCAGAGGCTTGACTGGTTCCCATGTAAGCCTCTCATTGCATCTGCTCCTTTGGTTCCAGCCAAACATCTCTCCTATACTGTCCTCCCAGAATTTGGAGGATGAGTGAAGTAGTGGTATGTGTGTGTGTTAAAATCCATCACCACTGCCACTCACTACATCTACAAGATGTTGGAGAAGTTCAGAGCCATAGAAGCTCTGAGCCCCAGAGACCCTCTACTGAGTGGGCAGGGCTCAAGAGAGCTGAGCAGGGCTGTAAAGGGGGGCCCCAACACAGCACTGGCACATGCTCAACATGAGCAGGCTGCCCTCAGAGCCCTGAAGCTGCAGCACAGCCGCCTGACTTCACAGAAACAAATTTCTTCTTTCACACTGCAGCCATCACTTAGTGCTCAACCAAAATAGATTTAAGCTGTTCTGTAGTAAAAATAACAGCGACCAAGAAACATTATGTCAGATCACAGGAAGGGGAAGCTCTTTTTTGTTAGATTTTCTAAATTTAGCCACTTTGATATACCAGAGTCATATGGATATGAGAATCTTCCAAATCTAGTGCATGCATCACTGTCTGAAATAAGAGCACGAAAATCTCTCGGACAAAGAAAGAGGCTGTTCAAAAGGAAGGTTTAGAGAAATGCACAGGGAGCTGAAAACTCATCTGATTATGCAACGAGTGTAAGTAGGCCTGGTGCTTGCTGCCGACTCCCTGGTTTGGAAACCTGCCACCAAGAACCCTCTGCTTCAGCACATTCAACCCCATCCAGCAGTTCTGCCTATAAAATTGCGGTGGGTTAACCCTGGCTGGATGCCAGGTGCCCACCAAAGCCACTCTACCACTCCTTTCCTCAATGAGACAGGGGAGAGAAAATACAGGCCGCTGAGATAAGGGCAGGGAGAGATCACTCACCAATTGCTGTCATGGGCAAAACAGACTCGACTTTGGAAAATTTAATTTTTTACCCATCAAATCAGAGAAGGATAATGAGAAATAACCCAAATCTTAAAACACCTCTGTCCTATCCAGTCCTTCTTCCTCTGCTCAACTTCACTCCTTTTTGCCTCCTGATTTTCTCTACCTCCTCCCTCTCCAGTGGCACAGAGGGTCAGGAATGGGGTCTGCAGTCAGTTCATCACAGATTGTCTCTGCTGCTCCTTCCTCCTAAGGGAAGGACTCCTCAGACTTTTCCCCTGCTCCAGTGTGCGGCCCCTCCCACAGACTGTAGTTCTTCACAGACTGCTCCAGCAAGGGTCCCCCACAGGGTCTTAAGTCCTACCAGCAAACCTACTCTAGCATTGGCTCCTCTCTCCATGGGTCCATAGGTCCTGTCTGAGGTCTGCTTCAGCACAGGCTTCTCACAGGATCACAGCCTCTTTCAGGCATCCACCTGCAAGTGCTGCTGCAAGGGGGTTTGGTTTTTTTCCCCTTTTCATATGTTATCCCACAGGTACTGCCACCACTGCTGATGGGCTTGGCCTTGGCCAGTGCTGGGTCCATCTTGGAGGCATCTGTCAGAGAGATGGGAAGCTTCCAGCAGCTTCTCACAGGAGCAAACCCTGTAGGGCCCCACTCCCGCTACCAAAACTTTGCCATGCAAACCCAGTGCAAAAATACAGCCACACACAGCAAGGGGGTAAGAAGCATCATGCACACCAGGAGAGGAAACGCACAATCTTCCATCTCTTCCCCTCACTGCAGTAGCACAGACATATAATAAAGGATAAGTTGTCCATCTTCCCCTGCCTGGAATGTCCTGGAAATGCGGAGAGGTCCACCTGCTTGTTTCTCTCTGAACACAGCATGCTGGCTTCCAGAAGATACAGTCCAGATGAGGCTTCCCCAAGAAAGCCAACCCATCCAAAGGACTACCCAGGGAATACTTTGAGCCAGAACTGATTATTGCAGCTCTCACTGCTTGTTTCTAGTTGGGCTGCTCAGCAATACAGTGGTGCAAGACGGAGCGACTCAAGAAGTTCAACAGTGGGACAGAGGCTGGCTGGCTCAAAGCGCACATTAAGGCAGCGGAGGCCAAGCCAGCAGCTGTTCTCTCAACCTACAGCGCACTTTAAAACCATTTTAGACCAAGAAACAGCTCCCTATCATTGAGTGAGAGTTTCGCACCACACAGCTCCTGCTCAGTCAGACACCGGTTTGTCTGGATTTGCAATTTCCCATGCCCTTTGGCTACTCCCGGCTGCGTCTGCAATTTGCAAGACGCCTTCCGTACACTCAAAGGTGTGCAGAGCAGCCCAGCTGCCACCCTACTGCCACTTCTGCTCCAGCTCCTGTGCATCTCCTCATGATTAAATCACCCTGCTAAGGAAGGTAATCGCTCCTGTGAGCCACTCACAGCTTCACAGATGAAGAATTACCAAAATAAGGGGACAAGTAAGTTATGTAGCTGCCTCAAGTCCCCCTTTGGTCCCATAGAGACAAGGTCCCAGCTGTTCTGCTCTTTTGGGGAGAAAATAAAGTTCAAATTGTTTATGTAGAACTCTTTGGTCCCATAGAGACAAGGTCCCAGCTGTTCGGCTCTTTTGGGGAGAAAATAAAGAGTTCTACATAAACAATTTGAACTATTCCCTATCACACATCACAATAAATACAGCTGCAGATTATTAAACATTGAGGATGTAACCCTGAAAAGTGCAAAGATCAGCAATTTGACAGACAATCATGCTATTTTCCCCATAATGTAGTAAAAGAGAACATGTGTACAGACTGGTGAGTTACACACAACATAAATACAGAAAGAGGGTGGAAAGATAAAAATTCAAGTGTCAGGAGGGTCAATATGAGAGGACTGATTATCAGAATGGGTCTTTATCACCAGCCATCACTCCATCTCTTTGTACTTCATTCTTTACTGATCTCAATTTATCTGAGAATTTGAATGAGAGATGAAAATCCAACTGTTCAGACATGGGCAACAGGAATATTTAGAGTAAAAGACTGATGTCAGGCAGCCAGTCTCAGACAGAGGTCCCTGTCTCTCTGTCCTCCACTGTACAGCCTGCACACATTTCAGCTCTGCAAATTGCTAAGTTCTAACACTATCTGTTCAGAGAAAAACTGCTTGCCATGCATACCTGACTGCTGTGTTTAAGAAAGAGGCCACAGGGAGTGGAGAAGGTACTAAATAGCCAGCAACAGAGTTCCACAACTACAGCTAGAGAAGCAGCAGGGTTCTGCTGCACCAGGTACACTCGTGGTCTGTGCTGCAGGACAATTTTGCAGTTCTGCTGTGTCCATCATAAACTTTCAGAAACAGCATGACAAAGATGCCTTTTTCTTCTGCTGCAAGAAGCTCATCCTCTGTATGTTGCCCATGTAGCTGGGGTGGGGGGAGGGGGTTGGGTCTTCCTGAATATGAGAACACTTGTTTTGGGATAAGTTTGGGACAAATCAACCCTTCTAGCAGTTCTCTGCTCCCAACCTTGCATTGATGCAGAAGAACTAAACACACTGTACATGTCTCTCAAAGTTAAGCAAGGCCAAATCACTGTACATCTTCAATATTTTTCCACTGTGTGGTTTCATGGGGCAGAAATCACTAGACACATTGGATGCAAACTAGGTCAAGCACCGCTGTCTCAAACTCTGCAGATTTTGATGCTCTGGAAACCATGGCCATTTAATTTTTTAGAAAGTTCATCGACAACCGTACCCTACTGCAAGGGCAGGATCTGTCCCCTATTAGATACCATTGCTGGAGAGAAAAACACCTGCTAAAAATGCAAAGAACATGCTCCAAGAGGAATTCAGCACACAGACTGGAAAGTTACTATGCACAGATAATTCAAGAAACAACTCTTAATTGAAGTGTGCTAGAATCTTGTATTCTGTTAGGACAAAAACCTACAATATTCATTTTATCACCAGTCATTTGTGGGCACGAGGCCCATAAATCCCTGTCCTACCACTGTTGTACCTTTGTTTTGTTCCTGTCACATTGTAACAGGAAGAGACTGAAAACTCTACAGAAAGTGATGGGTACCATGAATGAAGGAGGAAGGAGTTTTCTCAGAACAGTCTAGGTTCCCTCAGATAACACAAATAAAAATGTTTCTCTAAACTGGACTCTTGGCAAACATCACCCTAAAACTGGGTATAAGAGATACCCTAGTATTGCTTGCATAGAGTCTTGCAGAAATGCAAGAAATCCCACCACTAAAAGCCCAGCAGAAGTCTCCCATCATCTTATCAGCACAATTCAATGTATCCTACATCAACAACAATACAGCTGCTTCCTGGAGTGTTCGAGCACCAAATCTGAGTCAGCACGTGGCAATACAAGGCAGGTCTGAACAGGATTTGAGATGGAACTTTATTTTGTGCTGAAGGTTACTTGACCTCGTTCAGTTCAGTCTGATCTTCACAAAGCACTCAGTTTAATGAACTTCCCAACGGAAGCACCTTGCTCATCTCAAAGCTGTTGTTTGGTTCATGCAGAGCTTGCCATGTTCAACTGCCAATTCAAAATTAATGCTACTTTGTAAAGTCTGTAGGTCCTAGGTCATTTTCACACCCGTCCCCCACCAATCCACAGCTAAAACCAGTAAGGAGTGTACTCAGTACACCTTTGCGTAAAGCTCAGAGCTTTTGAAAATGACCACTGTGAAAACAAAAAAACACATCTGAAATTAAGGTCTTGCTTTAAACCACAACCAACTCCAGCAGGCAAGCACTTCAGCAATCACAGCTCAGTCTGAGCACAGCCTCCATCCACTGGCCACAGACAAGTCACCCCTAACCACAGAACCTGCGTTAAGTCTGAAACCACACTACTATTGACCATGTTGGCAACCCGATCAGTGTTAGCACCGAGCCTTAGCCAGGAAAATACCACAAGTACAATATGTCTTCAGCCTCCAGCAGGCTCCTGAGGCAGAACCGTAATCCCTCAAATATGTTCCATCTGAACTTCCCAAATTAAATTTCTCCCAAAGCTAACCAGCCATTTTTTTTCACAGGTCTTGCACCCCCCAATCTCAGTTCTTCCATCTGGTTGCCCAGAAATAAACTGCTAGAGGACAAAACTCTCCCAGCTGGTCTAGCTGGAACAAAGGCCACATTCACACAGGTGACCTTGCCATCCAAGACTGTAAACTTCATCCACGCAAGAGCTTCTAAAAACATCACGGCCTCCTCATCCTCTGTATAAAACAGCTCCCTCACACTGTGGTCACCAGAATCCCATCAGCTCTCCTGATGTAGGCAAGACCACCATATAAGAGACCATGGAGGCACGCTGAGATTCCTATAACCCAACTGCATTACTTACTCAGACACAGATAAGTTCTTAGCTAGTCAAAAGCCCTGATACACTTTGTTTGCAGCAGAGGAATTTGGTGGTTATAATTCACACAGAAATCTTAGACACTCCCTTCCCACTCCTTGTCCCTACAAGGAGCTCCCTTAAAACAGGCATCCCACCAGCTCCAAAGCACCTGAGAAGGGGCGATCTTATTTGGCACCAGCCAGCTTGGTTACTCTCACAGTTGTCCACATCTGTGTGACAAGCACAAATACCACAAATAAGGAAAGGGAGATAAAAGGATATAACTGATTACCTTGTATTCAACCCCCAGACCACAATTTTCTTTACATATCTACATATCTAGAGGTTATTCTTTCTGTATTCATGATGGGGGGGGATGGGGAGGGAAGGTATAAAAAAAATTGTACACTGATGACTTCCAAGAATTCAAACCCCACACAGGACTTTCCACTAAATAAATTTTTCTCCTTCTTCCCTGGCAAATTGCTTTCAAGAGCCAAACAACCTGCACTATTAGTAGCAAATTACTAACTGGAGAGCATGCTAGGCTACCACAGTTGCCTGCTAATACTGCAAAAGCAATGCACACCACAACTTACAGGAGAATTACCTACTAGATGCACTCTTATTTTGTTTTTAAACTGACACTGTTTTTTCACTGCTCTATCCCAATGTCAAGTAACATGTTCACGACCCCAAAAGACAACAATAATTCAGCACGGTTGGTGATTTTCCACCATCCGCTCCTGAGATGCATAAGCAGTAGGCCCCTGTAATACATGCATGTGGATCGTTCACATGCTAAATCTAAACTAAACTTACACAGGAAAACTTTTCCCACTTCAGTGGTTGTAGAAGCAGGCATCATATCACCAGATGTGTGAGCACACAAGACAATGGATATCATGTTTCATGACACCGGTGTCCACAGCATGCTGAAGCAGCACACAAATCAGTCCTCATGTAATCAACTGACTCCAGAGAGCAGAAAACCTACATCAACATCTTATCTCACCCTCACAGTCAGTAGCTTTTAAACAGATCTCATGCAATGAAACAAAGAATCATTTGGTACCCAGCAACTCTTTTATAGGTCATTTCCTGCAAAGACAAATTTCAGCAACTGTAATAAAAAACACAAACCAAAAACACAAACCAAAAAAAAAGTAATGCGCTGAAGGCCAAGAACTCTGCTTTGCTTCACTAACCAAACCAAAAGGATCCACTCAACCAAATCTAGCATCTCCCTGGTTCGGTGATGACAGCTCAAAGTCCAGAGGCTCAAAGCCCAGAGATGACTCCCACGGGGAACAGGTCAGGGCAAGACGTTGTTAAGGGACAAACCAGAAGAGCTTCCCTGTACCGGAGCTGACATACCACAAAAGCTTTCTTTTCTCACTAATGCATAGAAACTTTTTGCGTAAGGAAGAGGATTCCTTTGAGCAAGGAAGAGGATTTCTTCAAGCAGTGTTAAGTGTGCAAGTTGCCATTCTAATTTCAAGTAATTTTAACAAGTTCTATATTAAGAGCTTTAAAATAAAAGCCCCCAAACACACACAATACAAGGTAACCAGACACTGCAGGACAGCTTTAAGAAGGCAATTCAAAAACCTCAGCCTTTCCTCAAGCATCCACATTCCCTCCCATTCCTGTGTCCTCCCAAGCTAGACGGTCAGGCACAAGCCCAAGTCTGCACTGACTACTTCAGTTCTCTCCAAAGACTGGTTCCCACATCTGTGCCCCACCAGGGACAGTCCCACGGCAGCCATCCATGCTGCATACCATACTCTTCCTCTGGCAATTTCTCAGCCTCCTCCAAGACCACAGAAACATTCATTGTCCCTTTCAACAGGTTGTTTAAATTAGAGGATGCCACAGCCACTAAACAAGAGGACCTGAAATGCTCACCTTGCAACACAGGTTAATGTGAAGCAAATCTCTAAAAATCCCTCGTAGCAAATAGGCTACTACTGTGTTTCTACACTGTTACCTATAGCAAGTCACACCAGTCAAGGTTGTCACTTCAACAGCACAGAAAACAGCTCTAGTCAGTAAACTAAATTATCCACGCTAGAGCCACAGAATGACAATAGCTTCCCCAAGTCCAGCAACCAATCTATGCTCTTCTACTGAACCACAGGGCCCTGTTCAGCTTCATCCTGCCAGATCATCCACAGCCACAGCTCACATGGTGCTGAAGTCTTGTCCCATTGTCTCCAGTTATGCCCCAGTACTCTGCTGAAGCCACAGCCTGCAGGATAGTGTGACAACAGCCCCAAAACAGACATAAGATCTACTTTGAAAGTCAAGCAAAAAAAGACTCCACCTGCAAATGGGGAAAATAGAAGGCTGCCTGATGCTAGCATCAGGCTCTGTAACAAGCAGGTGTTGTTCTACTGCAATTGTCTGTGAAAAGAACCCCAGCTACTTAAAGCATGACTACAAAGTGGAATTAGATACCTGACATGAGCCTTTCACTGAGCAGCAACTCAGATTTTGGAGCAACCTCTGAGCCCTTCTGACAAAACCAGTCCCACCCGCTCTCGCCTCACCTTGCATTGGGTGACTCGACAGCATGACACACCATAGGATCTTCCACCTTCCTATCTCCTGACTCTATCCCAGCCACCAAAAGAGGTTATGATAGCTTTTGACTCCAATGTGGGGCTGGTGAGCATGGTTCACTTCGAATCATGAGCATAAGGTGGCCTATTTAGCCCTGCTCTAGCCATGACAGAGACACTCACAGGGGAACTACACTATGATACCTCTGTCTGTACCCCTTAAAGTGACTGGCAGGATAATCCTTGCTTCTGTTCACCCTTGATGTGGGAGACAGGCAGAGTAGAGGCTTGTGATCTCCTCCCTGCTCTGATACCTCAAGAAGGGGATAGTAAGGCAGGCGGCCAGTGTGCACTTTTCTCTCCACAGGAGACCTCTTGCTAGTCTTCCAGAACCTTTCAAAGCTCCCCAATAGCTCTGGAGCATCCTTCTGGACACGGGCTGCTAGGCTCACACAGTATCTTTGCCCATGGCTTTCCATTTGTTGTCATATTTTTATTCTGTGAAAACCCACATCCACTTATCTTACTTGTGACAGCATTCTGCCCATCTTCTACGACTAACACAGACCCTGACTTTCTTATGTCTAAACTCATACAGCCACTTCACAGGCAGGAATAAAGGAAAACCACTGGTCAAACATAATCCCTCCCTGTCCAAACACCAGAAGAATCAGACATAGAACGTCAGGATACCTTGTACAAAAGACAGTCTGGAAGCACACGTGGTGACCCAGACCTGGCCTAGCACAGGGCAAGGGGAAACAGCAGCAGGGCAGTTAGCAGGTGCACACGAATGCAAGCTTGGAAAATCCAGTCACATTTGTCCAAACAAAGCACACGTGTCTACTATCAGACAGATGGCAAACTATCTCCATCCCCCAATCCCAAGTCACTCAATAGCTTATGGGACATGAATAACCTAAAAGCTCTTCCATCCAGGGGGTAAAAGAACATCACATACAAATGAGAGCATTTCACAATGCCTGTGATGACCCAACTGAGGTCCTGTCATCTTGGAGAGGTGAACCATCCCTGTTGGTCACTCCAAGCAAGGATATGACTTTCTTAGGCTGGTAGGGACACTTTTACTTATATATAGTGCATATGTAAAGAAAAAAAATATTCAACACACTGAGTTGTTATCAGCCGAGTGGATGACTGCAGCCTCAAAGCACACTGAGATTGCAGCTCAGATGCCAATTCAGTTACTATTTCACCCAGCTACAAAACTGTTTCAAACACGAAAACTTCCTTAAAAGGACCCTAACAAGGCATTTTTGTATCACTTTCATTCACTGCTTGCAATAAGCCCTCAGAAAACTGAATCCAGAATCTCAGTTTTTATTAACCATTTCTATGCACAGTAGCTTGTTCCTAGAGTATTTCCATGTGTATTATTAATACTGGAAGCTATAGTGTGCAGGACAGAGAGGAAAGGGAAGGAGAGGAAAAGCAAAGATTAATCCTCAACTTGTGAACTACCTTTTTGAAGGGGATTCCAACAAAAATTTTGCATGACCAAAGAATGCACCATCAGTTTCATGAATGACGACACAGATTGCACAATCACTCAGAGCCAGACTGCACTTCCATTTTTGAGCACAAATTTGGCAGTGTCTCCCCAGAAATATTTCGCTTATTAAGGTCAACTGGCTGCAAAGCACTTCTTCAGTGCAGTCCTAAAAAGCCCACAGACTTATTTAAGTATTAGGAGCATTGTAATTGCCAGGAATTTCCACTAAAAGAGCTTGGAAAGAAACACAGACATCTATCTCCCTCACTACATATTTTTGTAACATTAAACCCATCTCTTTCCTACACCTTGTCAAAAATGACACCAACCATGATTCACTTGCATGACAGCAAGCTTGGCAGCATGACTTTAAACATGCACACCTCCCAGTCAACAAAATCAAGAGGAAAAAAAAGTCTTCAGCTTCATGAATGCCATTTAGGGGCTCCCAAACAGTCTTTTACTCATAGAGCAGACACACAGCAAAGAATATTTTAGATTAAATGCAGACATACAGACCTCCCAAGCCAAATCACAGCTCACATTTTTCATATAGTCCATATCACAGGTGGGCTAGATCTAAGCATCATCCAAGACAACAAGGACCTTTCTCAATAAATTGCAGCCTTTAATCACTCTTCAGCATTTCCACAGATCAGCCTTGCCTTTTAAACATGTTTGTCTGCTGTTCTCCCAGCTAGTGTCACGCAGTATCCATGTTTAAGAGAGTCATTCCCTGCCCCAAGGCAGGGTCACACCTGGGATGCTATCCTGTGCCCCTGATAGCAAGGCCTGACTGCCCTGCTCGAGCTCCTCAAAAATGCTGCAGCCCCCTTTCCACAGGCAGCATCATCCAGGTGCCATTCACAGACCTGGCACACAAGCCCCAGCTCCTCCCATGCTCAGCACCCTGCTCACCTGTGCCTTCCCTTCCCAGCACACGTGGCCTGGCTCCCAGGAGAGAGCAATCCTTTCCCACCTCTAAGGAAACACAGATGGCACAGCCAAATCCAAAGGAAAAGGCCCTTCAATACCTCTCTCATGCTTCTGAACCTGCTCTGACTATCACTGGGGTCAGCAACAGCACCAACTGCCTGCAGGCAGTCTGGCTCCCCTTCACATTTCACTTTTAAAGCATCATCTACTCACAGGGAAAAAAGGGACAGCCACAAAGCATTCACCAGTTAAGAAGAAATAAAGGAGATACGTGACTGCAGACTGGAATTCTCAAGCCAAATTTTCAACAGCTGCCCATGACACCATCACACTGCATGTACATGTTTGCTGTCTTGACTAATTTTGGTGGGGTTTTGGGGAGGGTTGTTGGGTTTTTTTGTTTGGTTTGGTTGTTGGGGTTTTTTTCAGGGGTTCTGTGGCACGTTTGGTTTTTGTTTCCAGGTTTTTTTTTTTTTGGAAAGCAGATCACATTGCCCTAAGCACCATGACAGCAGCAAGATATCACTCAGCATGTCTCACAGCATGGGTTCACCCCCCCAGTCCAATGGCTCTTACGTAAGTGAGCAGTTAAGAGGGAGATACAGTTGATGGAACCAGGACTCAGGCTGAGGAGCAAACAGCATCTCCTTATTCTAAATGTCCAGAGGAAAAAAAACCTAACAAAACAAAACCCAAAAATCCAAACCCCAAAACAATCCCAAAAAACCCACGCCTTATTGATCACATTTACTTATGAACAAATTCAGCACCACTGCTTGCTTTAACTCAAATCATGCTACAGTTCCCTGCAGAATTTCAGGCTACCTCTTAATAATGTTACAACACACCTCCAACATGGTTGTTAAAATGCAGATTTCTGGAGCATTGCTCACAGTCCAGAGTGTGTTTTGATTTCATGCAGATTTACACATCAAAGCACCCTTCCCATGGCACCCTGCAAGCCGCAGAGCAAACCCAAGCAGAACTGAGAGGACACTAGTTAGGAGGCAGTACCTGCACAAACAAAGTAAAACAGATGCTGCTGGAAAACATCACCAATAAAAATCACAACTTCAGAGGTGACAGCTTTATAAAGCACCACGACCAGTCATGTTCCAGAGGAGAGAGGTTATGCTTTTTTCGTTTGATGAAGGGAGAGAGAGGAAGGAAAATAAAATCCTCGTGAGAACAGCTCCAAAAGGCACAGTCTGGGAATCACTTCTAGGTGAGACACTTAAACAAAGAAGATGGAGTACCCTTCTCTCTTCAGGGAGGAATGCTTCCCGCTAGAGACAGGGCTCAGAGAAAGCTCTTTTTACACAGGGCTATGGAGACCAACGCACCCATTGTCTACCAGGAGGAGCTCTCCTGCATTCAGAGAGGCTGCAGCACAGGCCAGGTTTTGGGGGTGGAGGGTTGAAGTGGGGGATGGGGGACACCTGCAATGTTTTAGACATCTCTATGTGTGTTTACAAATAGCTCCAAGGAAGTGGGAGCTGCAGGGTGAAAGGAACTAGGGGGAAAAAAATCCCCCAACACCACAGTCCCCACTCAAAGGAATCAAAACAAGGAGGACAGGTTAGAGCCTTTCAACAACAGCACTGCCAACCCTCAGGGCCAAAACCCAAAAAGCAGAGAGAAAAGGCACAGACAAAGGGGGATGTAACACCCCCCTCCTCTCAGAATAGGGTTATTTTAAGCCTGTCTCCTTGGAGCTACCCTAATATTTTCTCTCATGACTCAAACCACCAGGGAAAGGAGCTAGAGCAGAGAAGAAAAGAAAAAAGAAAAAACAAAAAAAAAGAAAAAAAGAAATAGAGCTAGGGCTGACCTCATAAGACACCTTTCTAGAAGGGGCAAAGCTCCAGAAGAGATGAAAGGCAAGCTGGGCTGTGCCTTACCTGGAAAAGTGTGTGGGTTGGGTGACCCTCTTTTAAGGCACTTTGAACAGAGGACATGCACAGTGTAGTACAGGCCCGGCCATTCCTGGAGCAGGACATTCAGTTCTTCCACTAAAGGCGTAATAGCTTGCCAAGCTGTCCAGATATTTGGTAGGGACGCATGACTAGCGATAGACAGAGTGTCTGGCTGCAGAGCTCCCCTGGCAGGCCGGTAGCTCACCACCACAGGCACCTTTCCCCGGTAGGCATAAATCTGGTATTTGCCATCCGACCGCTGAACCACGTGGCTGTTAATCTGGACACTGTAGCGTGCAAACAAGCCGGGTGGGAAAATGAATGGAAAGCTATATTCAATCTGCAGCTGCTCCACCACGAAGGACTGTCCGCTCAGATTGGTGCCATTGATCCACGCCTCTGCATGGGGCACCTCATTTTTCACGTAACAGGGAAACTTGTACCAAGCAGCTGCCCCATTTAAGGGCTTGCATTTGGGTTTGTTGACACAGTAACATAGCCCCATCTTCTCCAGCAGCTCCAGAATGAGCTGCAGATCCTCCCGGCTCTGGATGTGGGGCTTAAGAAGGAGACGGATAACATGGGCAGGAAGGAGGCCATGCAGCAAGAAGCCCTCCACGTAATGATGAAGCTGAGTGATCCTCAGTTCGTCAATCTGGGTGTCACTGAGCAGTTTCTGTAGCAGCACGGTGGCATCCCGCTGGCAAAAGACATTGAGGATGTCAATGAGCCGTGGCAGGTTGTGGAACACATACTCCCGCAAGGTGAGATGCTCCTCAAAGTAGAGCAGCTTTCCACTCTCGTGCAGGTAGGACAGGGCACTCTGGAGCCGATCTTCCGTCAGGCCTGCCTGCAAGCCCAGTCGGGCAGAGTCCCACCAGCTAAGCCACAACTGCTGAGCTTGTGGCTGGAAGTGCAGTTCCTCCAGCACTTGCCAGGACTTGGGCAACACCCGGTGCAGGTTTGGGAAGATATCCCGGTGCTCAGCCACCGAGAGGAGCTTGTCCCGCAGGCGACGCACCTGGCAACGGTCCTGGCAGCTGAAAGGCAGCACTGGAGAGAGGATCTGTGGGCGGTGGTTGAGAAGATACTGAAACTGGGCCTTCTTTCGCCGCAAGTTCTTGTCTGAGACTCCGTAAAAGGCAGCGTGTGGGCTGGAGCAGCGCAGGTCAAAGTCCTGTCCCAGAGCCTCATCCACCTGCTGGACTAAGCTCTGGAGTCCCTCAGCATCCCTCTTCTCCTGCTGAGCGATCTGGTGATGGATGTCCAGGCACTTCTCTTCCAACTCCCGCTCCGCACAGAGGTCGGCATGGGTTCCCACCATGCACACCACAGCATGGGGCACCTTGGAACTGAGCCAGTGTAAGAAATAGCCCACAGAGGGGTAGAAGTGCTGAGGGACGTAGGCACTCAAATTCACCACCAGCACGTACAAGGCTCCAGGAGAGAGGAAGAAAGACTGGATCACATCATAGCTTGGGTCCCCTGCCAGCTCGTACACAATAAATGTCAGGCCCCTCTCTGCATCCGCTGTCCAGTCCATCACCTCGATGCCCTTACTGCCTCCTGATAGTCCTAGTCCCAGTGGTACTTGGGGGGCACTGGATGGCAGTGACAGTGCAGGGGATGGTGTCTCCCCTTTTGCTCGGTGAGAGGGCACACGAGAAGGGATATCCTGCCGCTCAACAGGGAGACGTTCCACCTGCTGCACGACAGGTACCCGAGTTGAGGAACTGTCTTGAGGCTCTGGAAAGGGGCAACACCCAACTGTCACCCTCCCAGTGTCCTGCTGCTGCCCAGGAAACCCTCTGTGCTGGGTGCTCCCTGCCTCCAGGCTTCCCATGTCCTCTCTCTGCCCATTTTCCTCCATGAGGCACCGTCTCAGCAGGGTCTTTCCTGCATCCTTTAGGCCCATGAGGACCAGCTTGAGGCGGGGTTTGAGGGCAGGCTGGGAGTGGGCCAGCTCCTGCTGGTAAGCTGCGATGTAGGGGATGCCTTTCATGCACACCTCATAGGGGGGCTGGATGAGGGGGTTGTCTTTGATCTTCCACAGGGTGACACGGGAAAGCTGCCCGAAGCCCTCGGGCAGGATGGCGATCTGGTTGCCTTGCAGGACCAGCTCCTCCAGGCTGTGGAGGAGCACGATGGAGTCAGGCAGGTAGCGGATGCGGTTGTTGTCCAGCCAGAGAGTGCGGAGCTGGTGGAGCTGACAGAGGTGAGGGGGCAGCACGGTGAGCTGGTTGCGGCTCAGGTAGAGCTCCTCTAGACTGGGCAGCGCCAAGATGGCAGAGGGGAACTCCCCCAGCAGGTTGGAGGAGAGGTTCAGCATCTTGAGCCGCTGTAGTCTGCCAAAGCCAGCGGGCAGCGCCTGCAGCCGGTTGCCATCCAGCATGAGGCTCTCGAGGGCACTCAGCTGGCAGAGGCCCTCTGGCAGGGATGCCAGCCCGGTGCCGCTGAGCCAGAGGA
>NW_008238448.1:5689751-5691422 GCF_000691975.1 Corvus brachyrhynchos | reverse complement strand
CCCTTCGTGGGCCCCGGTGGGGTGAGCCCGCCTGGCCCTGGAGGCGGGGGGCAGTAGCGGTGGCGGTGGCAGTGCCGGCGCTTCGCTGGGACCCCGGCGTGTGACAGCCGCCGCCCCTGGGCGGGGGTCAAGGTCTCGCCCTGCCCCTGGGATCGCTGAGAGCTTTGCGAGCCGCCCGACTCATCACGGAGTTAACTGCAAAAGCTGTTGTGTTGCCCGGTATCATTTTTTCACTAGGCAAGGGCTGATTTTTTCCAGCCCTGCAAGAAACCGAGATTAACCTTTCTTCCCATTCAGTAAGTGTGCTTCCGTGTTGGGAGAGTGCGAAAGCCTGCAGCCCTCTGGTTAATCGGAGCAACTCTGCCACCTTCCTGCCGTGCTTTGTTTCCTGTGCTGCATTCATCTGGCCAGACCCTAAACACTGCCTTCTTCAGGTTCCTTAGTCAAGCTTTGCTCCAGGAGGTCGGAGAAATAGGCGTGGAAATTTCCACCTCTGCTACTGAGGGGGAATAGAGCCCCTTTACAGCGGAGCCGCTAGTCAGGCTGACGGAGGTTGTGGGCGCTCAGCTTTCCCGAGATGTGTGACCTTACCCTTACAAATATCAGCGATGCACCGTGGCCAAAGGCTCACAGGTTTTAAAAGGTCGTTGTCTTTGTTCAGCGCTGGATACTCCAGCCTGCTTTGGGGGCTTTGGTGCTTCCTTTCACCTTGGAAGGAACTTTTCACCTTGTTGTAACAACTACCATTAAAGCATGCTATAAGCTATTACTTGAGACCCATGAAAAGAAAAAAAAAAAGGATTTGAAATTAAAAGTAGTCCACAGGGCAACCAGCTTCACAGCCTTTATTCTCTTCCTTATTGTGGAAAGCCCTCACAACAATGACTCCTTTTGGGTGGCCCTGTGCATCTAACTGTGCCTGGAGAGGAGGAGAGAGCTGAACCAACTTCGTGTGGAGCTATAGTCATTGCACTTAATTATTAAATTTACAAATTACTAAAACTACAAGATTGTAAAGGCTCAGACTCAGTTTCTGTCTTTCCCATCATTAACAGACAAGCTGGGATAAAATAATTTTTCAGGCCCTCTGAGTTGTAGCAAACCTTAACCAGGTTTCTGCTAAATGCCTTTCTGTGAATGACATCACCCTGTGAATCTTCCCGTGTTGGCTGGTAAAGCCAGACAAAGGACACAAAGAACAGGGAGGAAAGTCCACAGGCCTGAAAGAAAGCGTGGCTGTATGAAGGTAAAACTCATCTCCAAGTAGAATGCAGGAGCTGCCCAAAGCCAGCAGAGGCAGTCCTGGGGACTGGGCTCATGCTTTGGCTCCAGGGCCACCTCTGCTGGAGAACAGGTATATAGGGATAGTCATGATCCATGAGGCTCTGCTGAAAGGGCCTAAACCTGGGGATAAAATTCTTCCAGATCCCGGCCCTGGGAAACAGAAATACTTCATGGCCTCCTGCTAAATTGTGCCCAACTAGAACTAGTTTCCAAGCTTGCACTCATTTATTTTCAGAGGATCCCTGCAGTGGGTCAGTACCTCTTTTATTTGGGCTAACCCAAGTTTTGTGTCTTTGCTTTTCTGAAGGTCACATGGGAAGTAGCCCTTCTCTGTGCTCCAAAAGGAGCACTCTCCTTCCCCATTTCAATAGTGGCACATTCAATTCC
>NW_008238448.1:5684772-5689725 GCF_000691975.1 Corvus brachyrhynchos | reverse complement strand
AAAGAGTCATGCTCTTCTCCCACCCTCTTGCCCAATTGCTCTTGTGATACCAGGTTGATAGTTTCATTTCCAGCCTTCTACATGCAAAATCACCCAACCTGCTGCAATCAAAATCATGTTTTTAAATCAAGACGGTGTTTCTAGAAACAAAAGATCTCTGCAGGGAAAATTGACCCTGGCTTCAAATTTGCGGCCAATTTTCTTCTTTCCAATGCCTTGTGCAGGTAAAGACAGCAAAAGCAGCATCATTATTGAGGACCACACACTCCATGATTCCTGTGGGCACTGCAGATCCTCTCTGAGGCCAGGGCAGACTTCCAGTTGCTATATGACCTGCAGCAAGTGTAACTCAAAAGGCTGCCACTGCATTATCCTCTTGTTTCCCATGGGAAAACTGGAGGAGCCCCTCCACTGGGGATGTTCCAAGCAGCTGCTTGGCTCAGCCAGCTGAAAAACACCAGGGAGAGAAGTGCTTATCTCCATTTGCCTGCTATTAGAGGTCATAGCCTATATTAAACACATCTTTCTGGCAGCATGCAAGGACAGACGGCGTAAGTTTTTTCACTAAGCGGGGAAAGTTTTGACTGTCAACTTTCCTATCAAAATATGCAAAGCAGCAGGAACCAAATGCCTCCCCATCGTAATGAAGAGAGGGAGAAGTCATGCAGCACTATTCAAACTTTGATAAGCTCCTGTGGGTGATGAATGAAGCTAAGGCAGAAAAAACATGATGAACAGCATGCTGACACAAAGACATCCCCAGTGCTGCTTGAAGGTTGTCCAAAGAGGAAAGCTCTGGTGCTTTCCTATGAACCTTACACCTTATCCCACTGCCTGCATGAGTGTGCAAATCTGTGATGCAGTCACCCAGGGATGGTTTCTCTTGGTTGCTTCAACACATTCACCACAGTTAAAGCTGCCAGTTGGGAGTGAGATAGGTAGTTTCTGGAGAAAAGGAAGATTTTATTTCTCAGAAAATGTGGCTTTTGGTACAGACCTAGATGATTCCTTATCTTCCCATCTTCTTAGGCAGAGGAGACATATTTTTCCAAACATGACTTCCTCATTTCCTCTCAATTTACTCATCAGCTTACTAAAGGTCCATTAAACATGAGCACCGGCATGCTGGATGCTGGTGTTGGAGCCATTTCCTAATTTTTGGAGGTTAAAAATATTCAGAAAACATACCAAACGCCTCTCTTGCAGCTCAGGATCAGCTGGGACTGAAAGCCAGGTGGCTGTAAAATTGCCAGGAAAGCTATAAAGCATTTTATTAAAAAAAAAAAAAATCCCATTTCAGTGGGTTCCATTATATGTCGGAATTGCATTTGCAGTTATTAATTTTAAATAGTAGTCCTGCAAAGTCCTATTGATGGGATTTAATTATTCAGATGAAATCTGAAGTGCTTCCACTTTCCTGAGCCCTGCACCTGCATCATTAATAAGATTTCTATCTAAAGCACTTCTCTCCTGGGTCAGGCAAAAGGCACTGAGTAATCATCAGTATTTTAGAGCCTGAGTCTGGCCCTTGCAGGACAAGAGGTGCAAATGTAACCAGCTGCTTGTGACAGGACATGAACCTAAATCAGCTCAACAGAAGCACCAAGCTGCTGGCAAGTGGATTCAGGGTGTGCTGTGGGCCAGTGCAAAGCTCACAGGCAGCAGCACCAAGGGAGGCTGGCAGGGCCTTCGGAGAGTGCATGCCCTCTACACCACCAGACACACAGCCCAGGTGTTAAAAACCCCAGGGTCCTGCTTTGGCACCAATTCAAGAAGTCGTATTTCCAAGGGCTCAGTCGCTGGCTGGGGAACGAGCAATGGGTTGACTGACTGCTTTCAAAGAGCCTCCACATGTTCCTCCTCAGCCTTAAGTAGAAATCCTGTGAGAATGAAATTTTGCCCAGAACTGCATTCTCCATGCTGTTTTGCCCACCATTTCTGCAGGAGTGCTATGAATATACCCCAAGGCTTACCAAGCCATATACAAAAGGTGATGGCAGCACTTGAAGAGATCCTGGACATGCTTTGGGCAGGAGAAAGAGAGGGATTGTGGTGAATAGCACTGCTGTTTGCCTCAACCCTCTGTAGGTGAGCAGTGGTGCTCTACATATGAGACGGGAAGACAAAGGCTTGGAGAAATTTGGGAATGCAATAGGATAGGGACCCCCACCCAAATGTGGGGGTCTGAAGAGGAGGTGCATCCCCAGAACTGCTTTGCATCAGCCCCTATGTAACCCACGACCAGGCCCCACTTCCCCATAGGTGGATCTCATACTGTGAATCCTAACTGCTTTGCTTGTTTCTTCCTAGGCACAGGAATTCCTTTAATAGAATCACAGGAAGGTTTGTGTTGGAAGGAACCTTTAAAGATCATCAAATCCAACCCATTTGCTTTGGGCAGGGACATCTTCAACTAGATCAGGTTGCTCAAAGCCCAATCTCACCTTGGCCTTTAACAGTTCTGGAGGCAGGACATCCATAACTCCTCTGGGCAACCTGTTGCAGTGCCTTACCACCGTCATGGTAAAGAATTTCTTCCTAACATCTAATCTATATCTCTCCTCTTTTAGTTTAAAACTGTTCCCCGTTGTTCTGTCACTACCTCCCTGTGTATAAGCCCCTTTCCTCTTTTTGTTATAAGCCCTCTTTAAGTACTGGAAGGATACCATGAGGCCTCCCAGGAGGCTTCTCATCTCCAGGCTAAACAATCCAGCTCTCTCAGTCTGTCTTAATAGGAGAGGTGCTTCAGCCCTCTGATCATCTTTGTGGCCCTTGTCTGGACCTGCTTCAACAGGTCTAGAGGACCCCAGAGCTGGATGCAGTACTCCAGGTGGGGTATCACAGGAGTGGATTAGAGGGGGAAAATCTCCCTTGACCTGCTGTCCACACTTCATTTTATGCAGCCCAGTACACAACTGGCTTTCTAGGCTGTGAGTGCACATTGCTGGCTCATGTCCAGTTTTTCATCCACCAATACCTCTGTGGCCTTCTCACAAAGGTTGACCCAGTGTATAGCATTCCTTACTCAATCCTACAACCAACAATGATAATCCCCAATTTAAAAAAAAAATTACTTGTATTTTTAAAATTCTTTCAGGAAGTAGAACAGGTGTTTGCATACCAATACATTTCATAAAAGTGATGCTATCTGTAGCCTTGGTTTATGGGAAATACAGAGAGAGCAAAGGAATGTGATTTTTTTTGCCACTGATGCCACAAAAGCAACTGGAGGGTGAAATACAAACTGTGGGAAGCCAGTGGTGAGCTGAACAGAGCAAACTGATGCTCTGGCCTCTTAAATACCCTACAAAGCTTGGTTCTGACAAAGGGGGATGTTGCAATTAGCTTGCAAAGTCCTTTTGGAATTTTGAAATGAAAGGCAGCCATGAAGCAGCACTTGTCCAGATTCAGGTACCAGGGAAATCTTGCTGAGCTCTTTCAGTGCTTGGTCAAGGCCCATGCCTTCAAAGTCATGGCATGAACAAGAACTGAGCTGGGCACATTCAAATGAATCTTAATTTACTTCTCCACTGGTCATGGGGACTGATTTCATGCCTCCCTTCTCATCACCACAAGAAAGCTACTTAGTAGCACTAGATCAGATCCTAATTTCTTCTGAATTCCTATTTTCTGCGCTCCCAGCACTAGACCTGGTCAGTGCTTCTTCAGCACATCACATGGTGCTATGCAAACACTTCCTAAAGCCCTTTTGCTACCGAACAGCTAAGGCAGATGTATTTGCTAGGATGAGGCTGGCTGGCCTTAGCCATATTCACTCCTTTTAACAGGAATTCCTCATCACTCTCCCCATTCTCTGACCTGTGGCTGCTGCCCCACCAGGTGTACTGAGAATTTTCCAGAAATTGTTGCTGTTGATATTATTCCTGTCAATGGAATCTCCCATTTCTCACAGATTAAAGTTAAATGATCTCTTAGTAACAGCTATTGGGGCTTTCTGACTTAAACTGTAATTGGTGTTTATATCCTCCCTAGATATCAGAAAGCCAGGACAACTTTGGTCTCAGCTTCCTGCTGCTTTCCAAATCCAAACCAAAATCCTTATTTAAATGCTTCTGCTTATGCCCATGTTGTTCAGATCTGCTCACTCTACAGAGGGCCTTAAGGGCATGTTTTGATCCCTCATATCCCTGGATTTCTCTTTCTTAGCTTTTGGTACTGGCAGCCACCTTCTGCCTGGCTGCCCTCAGCTTCCTGTTCCACCTCTCCACACTTTGCTGTTTCTGAGCAGATGGAGTGTTCCCCACTTGGCCTCTCTCTTGGCCATTTGCTCCATGTGGCTTTTTAGTGACTGCCTTGCTCTGGCCAATGGGCTCTAAGCCAGAACTGCTTTGCTCCCTGGAATGATGAAGAAGTGGCCTTTCAGCTTAGCTAACAAACTTTTAAAGAACTGCCAGTCTCCATTTAGGTTCCTCCATCAGCTTTCTCTCCTGCTGGTCTCACTCCATCATTTCCTGGCTTTGGAAGAGGAGCTGTACCGGAATGAAGCAGTGTTCAAAGCCAGGTTGGAAAAAGCCTTGAACGACCTGGTCTACAGGGACCTGTGGCAGGGGATGTCAGGACCAGATGATTTTTAAGGTCCATTCCAACCCCATAACATTATACGATTCTGTGATTCTGTGAAGCCATGCTGCCAGCTTAGATCACCTGCAGGGGCAGGGGGATGAGCGCCAGGCCAAGAGCTTGCTACCCATGGGGGCAGGGTACCCCACCCACCTCGGACGTGACCAGTAAAGGAATGATAATTGGTTTGTCACTGATGCCACAAAAGCACCTGGATGGTGAAACATAAACTGTGGAAAGCCGGCGGTGAGCAGAACAAGTTCATACCGACGCCTGTTAAATATCTCGCAAGGCTTGGATCTGACAATGGGGCGTTGCAATTAGCTTGTAGAGCCGTTCTGGAGTTTTGACACGAACGGCGGCGGTGAAGAA
>NW_008238448.1:5674907-5683924 GCF_000691975.1 Corvus brachyrhynchos | reverse complement strand
TCGCCGCCGGTGGGTACCGGGGCCTCCCGTGCCCGGCCAGGGCAGTGACAGCGAGCGGGACAGGGAGGGTTCCCCTGCAGTAGCTTCGGGCAGGAGGCCTCCAGCGCCTCGGTGGTTCGGGAGTGTGCAAGCCTAAGCTAGAAGGGAGAGTGTGAGCACGCACTGTGCCCCGGCGGCGTTTCGCTACACGCTGTTGGGAGATGGCTGTTAAATCCCCTTCCTCTGGGTGAGACGAGTGGGAGAGGAGATGCTGGAAGCGTAAAGAGACTGTAAGATCTGAATGTATGGACAGTGATCTCTGTTTTCGATATCCGTGGGCTGCTGCAAACTTGTGCAGTGGACTTAAGAAGTGAGAAACTGAAATTCAGGACAGAGTTGGCTTGAAGTAAGGGCTTCACGTGTGCTGTCACAGCTCGGGGACTCCTGTGATGCAGATGTACTTAATGGGAATCAGCTTTGATGCCTTGTACTTTGTACTTCTTTCATTTGGGCATGGTTGCTGGTTGATGTCTGCATCTCTTGTGTTCTGAGTAGGCTGGATAAAGAGGTCAAGTGGAACAACTGAACTGTAGAAGTTACAGATGTGTCCAGGAAAGAATACACCTCTTTGTGCAGAGAAGAGATCTCATTGTGATCAGAACTAATGTTATAAAACCAATTTAGCAGTAAGGTCCAACAATGTAGACTAAATGGAAGTAAGTATTACTTATGGCAAATAGAGCTGTGACAGATTACTGGAGTTCTTAAAAAGAGTATTTCTTACAGAGTATATTCTTTACTGGGGGCACAAGGCACACAAAATTCATGATAAAAGCAAAATGAAGGTCTTGTACATCATTACTCCTAACTCAGGATGTGTACATTTGCTAAGTCTGTGGTCAGTCTGAGAGCTTTCTGAGGTGTGCCACAGTGTTACAGAACTGGACCTTAGGTAGTGAAGCGCACAGATCTTGTTTGAGCTTTGTGGTGCACTGGTACACATAAATTAAGATAATTAACAAGTCTGTGTTGGGTGGTCAGTGTTTAAATGCTGGTGTATGGCTCTAAAGCACTGTTGAAATCAATAGTAAAATGAGTGTTTCATGGCACAGAGTTGCCTGGAACTCTGAATAGGGCTGTGCAATTTATCAGTCAGATAACACACCCTGAGATTGTATGGGTTTGTTTTCGTTTTCAAAGTACAGGAGGCATTTTACCGTGCCCCTAAGGGAACTTTTAGTCCTGAGCTGCTTCTTTTTCTTTCTTCTCTGATCCCTGAGCTCTACTACTGACAAGTAGAGTTTAAAACACAGCAAACTTCTGGGGTATGGAGACGGTCTTAATTTTGATGAACCCTGGAACATAGTTCTGGTACCAACTGCATGTGTGCTTATGAAGTTCTTAAAGTTTTGGAAGACTTGAGTCTGCTCTGCTAATTTTGGATTCAGACTTAAAGTTAGACCTTGCTGCTTCCCCTAAAACTCTGAGATCTCAGGTTGTAACTTCAGTGGTAGTACAAACTGTAGTGCTGAAGCTGCAATGGTTAACTTCTGCTCTGATTAGAGAACAAATGGACAAAACTTACTTCAGGGGGTAAGGTTTTGAAAGGTGATAATGCCATTAAGATGTAACTATAATAGCAGTGGAAGGCGATTCATTGTAGCATGAGGAAAATAGCAGATGAAGGTCTTGTACCTAACAAATTCCCATATCTGTTTTTCTAGATTGAAAGACTTTCCTTAGATACCATACCTATTTTGTCTCAAATCCCCTGGTCCAAGTGGATTAGGCATGTAAGAGCATTAGGCAGATTTCTTTATTACAGAGATCTTGAGATCCTGCATTTTGGAAAGGCCTGTAAGCAAGCATGTTTGAATGCAGCTGATCTTAAGTAGTGTATACCTGACAGTGATACAGTGTGTTGATTTGATCTCCTTTGTGGGCCAAAGGTAAAATAAAACTTGTTTGCTTATGAGCATAGCAGTCTGCTGTGGATAGGAAGCTGTGTTTTGGATAATAGCTCATGTTTATGAGCCATACCTAGGTGTGAATTGTATGGACTTCACTAGGGGAATGGGTGGTTGAGAGTGCAGTATGTCATGTTTTAAACAGCTTTTTTTCAAACTTCTTGAAGCTAAACTTGCACATGAATAGAGTTTCACTTCTGATGTTGTGATTTGTGAAAGAGGAATACTTCTATTTTCTTCTTCATTTCCCATTTTTGGGACTGGATTTTATTTTTTTTTCCTTCCCCCTCCCACAGGGTATTTGACTTCTCCCCAGCTGAGTCTGTTTTTTCAGATTTCCTTCTTGGCAGCAGTGCCAGGCAGTTAAGTTCTTTTACTGTAATAGGGAAGGACAACTTCCCCAGTTACAATTCCTTGTAAAAGGTACTAAGTTTGGGTTTCCTTAAGCTTTGTAAGGTTTCTAATTTGAAAATCCCCTTTACGTCCTTTCTTGTGGCAGAAGGACTATAAAAAGAGGTACTTCTGAGAGTGCTCAGAATCCTTGGCATATGTGTAAGTTGGAGGTAAGACAAGAGCTGAACTCTTGTTACCAATTATTTTAAAAGCTGGGAATAGCTCTAAATCAGTTTCTAGAAGCTGGAGTCACCTGTCCATTATTCACTTCCAGATAAATTGTGCATGGTTGCATCAAATTGAAGCAACAGTGTTACCCATATTTTCTCTGTTTGGGATAATTGAATTGCCCGTTGAACTGAATAAAGGGGAACTGGATCTTCAGCTCTGTGTTGAAGTGTCAAGTGGCGTGCTGAATAAATCTGACCTGCTTTGGTTAGCTATTAATAAGGCACAAATTAATACTGAGGCCATATCAGGGTTGTAGAGGCCTCTCTTGCAAGCAGGAAGAGGTTGAGCAAAGGATCATTTTCATTTTATCCTTCTTGCTTGGAAAGGAGAAAACTCAGTACTATCTCAACTGCTGTGTGGATTGCAGGATATTTGGGTCTCTGGTACCAGTGCAGGCTTTGGATATTGTCCAGCAGCACCCACAAAGCAGGTTCTAAAGACTTGAAAGTGATTGAGTGACTTTAAAACGCACACAAAAAAAAGAAATGAAGTGGAGATATTAATGCATGCATAGCGTTTACATTCAGTTTATTTCAATTAAAACTAGCTTGCTTATAACTAAAAAAATTTAAAAAGCAACTGTGCTAAGCATGAACAAAGGTATATTTGGCTTAACTTTTTATCCATACTGGTGGCCAAAAGCAGATATCTAAGGAAGAGTTATACACTTGCCCTCTTCATGTGGTACTTCTCTGAGTACTCCTTTTGCAGTTTGTAGCTCAGCAATTGTTTGAACAAAACCCAGGTTTTAAATGTTATTAGAGGGTCATCCTGTGGTAGGGAGTTCATTAAATAATTGGACTGTTAACTTACATTAGAAGCAACTTGTTTTCTCTTGTACTTGATTCCTCTTCAGTGGAATATTCTGTGTTCTGCTTAACACTTCTCTTCAAACTGGGTTGAATGAGACAAACTATTTCACTCGCTTGTCTTTCTGCTGCATTTCTTTGATCTAAAGATGTGTTACCTCTTTTCCTTGAGAAAGATCTTAACTGTCATTGTTTGTTTCACCAAAATAAGAACATCTTTACTGTATTATGTGCCACTCAGTAGCTGAAAATACTTGTCACACCAGTGTTTTCTATTCTTGTGAACTGGCCTGACAATTCTGCATTCGATGGTGGTGTTGTCACATAGTTGAAAAAAATACTTTTTTTGCCAGCATAACCAAATGATTTGCTTATTCTGTGTGTACGTGAGAGGTAGATTTTTTTCCTGTTGGGGAATGCTACTGACTATTTTTTTAATAGTTGGATGATTTTAGTCTATGTGATAAGGTGTCCTGTGTTAGGTATCATTTGTATGGGATATGGTGTGACTTTACTCTCAGCCTAACATATATCCTGTGCATCTTTATGTGGTTTGCGAGTTG
This sequence comes from Corvus brachyrhynchos, assembly GCF_000691975.1. Classification (NCBI taxonomy): domain Eukaryota; kingdom Metazoa; phylum Chordata; class Aves; order Passeriformes; family Corvidae; genus Corvus; species Corvus brachyrhynchos. The sequence goes on along the minus strand of NW_008238448.1, from coordinate 5,679,982 downwards.
AAGTGCCTGTATTGGTCCTTTGTGTTTGAAGCAGGTTGACAGTGATGCGTTCGTGGCTCTGCGTGTGTTATCCTCCATGCATAGCACTCACATACCAAGGCTGATTTTCTGTGACTTTTCTACCATTAATATGCCTGGATGGGGAGGACTCCTGTGTGTGTTTGTCTGAAATTACACCTTTTTCCTGCAGCCAGCTTGGTAACAGACTTGCTTTTTCCCTTCTGAAACAACACTGAGCCATACAAAAGAGTATATATGTATTTCCTGGTGACACCTTGGCTCATATGTTTTTGGACCTCATCCTTCCTATAAATCATTAATAATAGCACCTCTTTCAGAAGTGACTAGGTGGATGGACCTGGTAGAAATAACCTGAGTCCTACTCGATTTCTTCATATAGCCACAGTCATAAGCTTGTCCAGTTCCACACCCATTTAACGGGAAGTTTTTGATCATGAAGTTAGCCCCTCAAGTTCTTGTGCAAGACATTCTTTTAGCTTTACAGATGTTCTCTTTCTAGTGTTTTACCCAGGGATAGAGAGAGTACTAATAATAATTGCTGAACTGTGTCTTAATGCCCACTTCTGTACCAAGAAGAGGCAGAGGCTTTCAGGAATGGCTTTCAGAAGTTACGAAGCTGGGATCACAGAGAGGAGTGTTCTTGGTGGTCTCACTGAAGCTCAGGCTTGGAGAAACCTGATTTCAGGTAACTTACTAAAGCATCAGTGATACAGCTTGTTTTCTTTCTGCTTATGTGTGTAGTAATGGCACAAAGCTGTTGGGGGAAAGCGGTTTTGTTCTAAGTGTGCCTTTGATATCACTAGTAATAACTGTTGGAAGTCTAATCACGTTGTGAAGGCTAGCTAAATAACTATGCTTTTGCAAATTTTTGGAGTATATGGCTTTAATCCTAAAGGCAAGGGATCTCACTTGGGTTGGGAAGCAGTCAGTGGTCAGAGTTTGAGAGCTGATCAAGTTGGTTTGTCAGCTAGTAAGCTGTTAATCATAAAAATGCAAGCTGTTTTGACGTATGTAAGATAAGCAACTCTGGAGGCAGAGCTGATACAAGTAGCTACTGAGTGTTCCTTGAGGGAGAGCCAGGAAATGGCAAGAAGTAGTTAGGAACTTGTTACACACTTCCACTCTGTGCAGAGACACACTGTGAATCACACGATTCACTCCGTGAATCGACCACTCCGCCTGTGGTGCAGTGTACAGCAAATTAGATTACATTGCTCTGGAAAGCTTTGCTTGAGACATCATTCTGAAACTACTCTGACTCAACTTGTTGCAGTTGTCCCCTGTGTCCTTGTCATAGAAGAGATGTCTGACCTCACACAGGTGCTTATAAAGCCAAGTCACTATTTAATTCTGCCTTGTGCGATTTAAAATGGGGTTAATAATTTTCAGCTGGATTCATATGGATACAATAAAGAACGCAAATTGTGCAGTCAGTTAGGAAACATCCTGGCAGTCTTACAGCCTCAGAGCCTGCAAAATGCACACTTTTCCATGTAAAAAAAAGATGAATCAGTAAATTACTGGCCTTTACTTTGAAAATCCTTCTTTTATGTTTTTGGTAGCATTTGTGGTACATCAACTCTGTTAGTGTCACAAGTGTATTACTTCATAGAAAGTTTCAGCTTGCTTTCTTTGTGACTAGTAACTTTTTCTCTTGAATTATCTTCTAATACTTTGTGCAATATGTCCCCTTCCCATTAAAAAATTCTTGGAAGGAATTTGCAAGAGGATATCTATAAATGCAAAATCTTAGACCTTCAGTAGTATTGAACCAGGTGCTCTTTTTCCCAGCTTGAAGGCTTTTCAGTTTACTTAGTTAAATCACTCAGTTTAATTGTGTTCTGTCTAGTGAAGTGGGAGAAGTGCAGGGGAAAGTCTTAGGGAAATAATCTGATCCCAGTGTGTGCTGTACTAAAGCAGAGACACACAATGACTTAGCTTGGTCTTCTTTCACTCTTTGCTTATAGCATTAAAACCATTCTGAAAAGGTCGTGTGTCTAAGAGTGCTCCTCCACCTCAAGGGCTTGTATTCCCATATAAACTATGTTTAGTGTTCTAAGAAGTGGGATTACATTTAATAAGAACATCTTTCCAGCTTTGCTTAAGGTCCCAGTGATACCTACAGGTGTGCTTAACCTGTGATTATACACTTCCATAAAATTTAACTCCTTTTAGAGTCTCGTTCTTGAAAGCAAGCAGGTAAAAGGAGGAGAAAAAACACCTAATGAGAATCATGAGTCTTCTGTGTCATAAGTCAAACTGTGCACATAACAGCAGCTTTGCAAAGGTTGGAACTGGCATATGGAGGAGTTCTTGCTATGTTGTGATAAAGTGACATTAATTGGGCAGTGGTTGAAACAGTTCAGCTGTACTTAAACTGATCAAACTGACTACTTGATGTACTGTACTCACCAGACAAAGCATTCTTCCAATTCTAGAGCGAAGTCAATTGGTTTTTCACCAAACTTTCTGAAAATTTGGCAAAGAATTATGTGTCTTCTGTGAGTATTAGTTATTAGGTTGTCTGTAAACTATTACCATGTGAAAGCTTTTGACTAACTAAAGGGAGGTTTAAAGTGGAAACCGTAATGGGAGTATGGAACGGAGGGTACAACTGGTGCTCCTGTTACTTTCCTTGCATCCCTCTCTCATCATTCAGCATTGTCTCTTGTTCCTTTGATCAAGTGCCACAAGAGGAGGTGGGACAGCGCACGGTCTTGGAGCAGAATGTGATGGGAGAGCAGAACATGTTGTTGCAGTGGTAGTAAGCATTTGGTGGTGTCTTTGTGTGCCATCTTCTCCAATGGCATTTAAAATTTTTATTTAGCCTAATTTTCAAGCTTCCAGCTTGCTACCTAAAACTTTTTTTCCTCACTTTCACCCTAAAGTGACAGGTATAAATTAGAAAAAAGGCAAGAGTGCATCATTGGCAGAGAACTGGTTAAGTGGTGTTTTCTATGGGTTGTTGTGCTGGTCTCTTGATTTACACAGAGCTGTCATAGTTATGTCCAGCTCCTGGCTTTCACTAAGCCCTTGTCTTCATTTGCTCCTGAGGTAACTGGAGAAATGAAGAGTCTATCAGTCACTCAGAATTTTTGCCTTTTCTGTGATTTGGTTGGTGACTGTTTCACCCTTAAATTACAGATGTTACTTCACTACTGTGTTTTTATAACGGGATTACTGCTTCTTTTCTCTCAGGGACAATGTTTTTTGAGGTACTACAACTTGCCTGAAACATCTGAATTGTGTAATGAATCTAAAATGAGGGCAGAGCTTGTGCATTTTACCTGTGTAAAGGTTTTTATAGAAGTGTTTTACCTTATTAAAGGGACCCTGTCCATCAGTGTGCTTTGGAAGCTGACAGATGAATCGCATCAAAACAAGCTTGCATACTGGGCCTTTAAATGGATCCTTCTCTGTGGTTACCCTGGTTGTGGATGTTTTCTGTAGGAACCTTCTGTAGGATTGTCTTTTGGGATCTTTGATTACAGGTCCTTTCTTGGGAATTCTTCCATAGACTTTGTAAATTAAAGTTGCATTGGAAATAAGCAGGAGTAGGGTTTAAAAAGTAATCTTAAATGACATCGAATAGGTTTCTACAGCTTAAGCTGAACTGGATATGCTTCATAAGCCACAGGTGGCTTTGCATGTGTTTTGGTTTATTTTTTACAAAAGATGACCCAGGCATTGCAGAAATTTTGGTAGCTACAGCTGCTTTATCAAATTGGGTCATGGGATCATTTTGAAGTCATCTTAGCATTTAATCAATTCAACACCTTAGATTTACTGTTGTTGGTGGGGAAGCTATTCCCATAATTGGTTACTCTTTCTCTGAAAGATGGTTGGTGTAGTGGGATAAAATCACAGTAACCTTTACAGTGCTTTTTAAGGACTGAACAGAAGAAGTAATTCACCAAAAACTGTAAAGTGTTTATTGCTGGCATTTCCAAAGATATCCTTATCAATGACCCCATGTCCAGCAACATCTTGAAGAAATGTGTATGTAGTCCTGAAACAGTGAACAATTTGAAAAAGAATCTTGGATTTCAGGTGTACTTAGGTGGTTTTTCCTTGAGAGACAAGAAGTACATGTAAACCAAATGCTTAAACAGCTTCAGCACTGTTTTTAATAGTCCAGTTTATAAAAACTAGTTTATAAAAACTAAAGTCTAATAAAATTCGTTGATTTGCTGTTTAGTTGAAAGCATCCTTTTTAATTCTTGTCTTGCTCAATTTCCCTTTGCCAGTCAGATGAACAATAAAAATGTGTGAACTTTGAGGGCTTACTTCTTGGTCCTTATGTCCCAGGCCTGTTACCTTTGCTGGGGTACCAGATACTCTTTGGTTTTTGTTGCACCTATTTAAGCTGTCGCTTTCTATGTGGAGACTTAACAGGTGATGTTTATTGACTGCTTTATAACAGAAACAAACAAAACAATGAAAGCTGCAGTGATTTACAGTAGCAGTGGCCTTGCTGACAGTTCAGTTAACAAAAACGTGTCTTCTGATAGCAGTCTTGTAATGATAAATAATTTGTAATAATGCCAGCTTTGATCCACATGCTTCTGTTTCTGTAATGTAATTTCTATTTCTAATGGGCAGTGATCAGTATATAACGTACCAGAAAGCTTTGACTTATGTGCAGTGGTGGACTAAAACTGTATTGCTGATTGGGTTCCAGTTTTCCTGTTGCTGGTGTGGCTCAGCAGCTTGTGGACAGCTGCTAAACTGCTGTTTACCCCCATGTATTAGAGAAAACCCACTTTGGTCTCTGCTCAATGTGCTAACTTGTAATTTTTAATGGTCCAGCATCTCTGCTGCAAGCAGCTGAGTGCTCTGTACAGTGGGGATGGGGGAATGCTTACAGCTATCAAAAAGTGACCAGGCTGGAGTTGCTGGCTGGAGCCCTTGAGCTGCGTTACTGTGGGATTAACCAAGGAGTGCACTGCTACAGTCTCTCCTAGAAGTGAGCGTCTGGGTGTGTATCATGCGTGAGTTGTTGCCTGCCACTGAGGTGCTGACTTTTGAGAACCGTTTCTGTCACTGGTTCAGCA